>NW_004524577.1:18857310-18861599 GCF_000260255.1 Octodon degus
CAGCAGGGTAGGATGCACCAAGGCTCCAGCGCCCAGTAGGGAGTGCAGGGTGAAGCTCAGCAAAGCTTCTGTGTAGCTGGTGGGCACTGGCCAGACTCACCTCATTGCTGTTGCTGTTTGGTGTCTTCCTATATTCTGGGATGGTGGGATAGCCCGCTGCAGCTCCTCTCAGCTTCTGTGCCAATCCGTTCTCTGTATCCTTGCTACCGTGTCTAAGAAATCATTGCTAAGTCTAATGTTACAAAATAGTTCTACTATCTTTTTTTAAAGAATGTGATAGCATCTATACTTATATTTAGGGTTTTCAGTTCATTTTCAGTTAATTTTCCTATAGAGTAAGAAGAAATAATAAAACTTCATTATTTTGTATCTTTTTGTTCACAAAATTATGTTGACAGGATGTTTCTTTGCTCACTGACTATTCTAGATATCTTTCAAGTGAGAGTGTTTCATTTTTATAAAAGTTTATTTCTAGACTATATTCTATTTTACTGCTCCATGTCCTTCTTCAAATAACACATTGTTTCCGTTATTATAGGTCTATTATAAGGTTTGATGTCGGGTGTATAACTCTTCAACTTCATTGATTTCAACATTATTTTGACTATATGAAGTCCCATAAGACTATTTATTGATTTTAGAATGAACTTTTATTTTTGTAGGATTATTGTACAGTACACAAAAATCCAAATAATATTTCCTTAATGACTTTCGACACTGAAACTATAGTCAAACTTTTATTTTTTTTAATCATTCATTTATTTATTTATTTTATTTAGAGTCTTGCTCTGCAGCTCAGACCCATAGTGATCCTTCTGTCTCAGACTCCCCAGTGCTGGGATTACAGTCATGTTATCAGCACACCTGATTTTGGTGGCTGGTTTAGCAAGCCCAGCTTGGGGCCAATGTGGCAAGTGGTACCTGTAACTGAAACTGGGTCCTTGCACTTGCCATCCAGGTGCTTACATCTATCTTCCTAGTCTCTGTAGTCAAACTTTTAAAAGAACCACAATGAGGTAAATAAAAATATCTTAGCCTTGCATTAAAAAAAGATGATCTGCAATAAAATGGATGAAAGATAAAGAAATAAAAACAATTTTATCTGTTTCATTCTAGGAAATAACCTTCCTTCTTTCTGGATATATGCATCATTATGATAATTATAAAACTTACTAAAATAGATAAGAACTAAATTCATTATATTTATTGACTATATACTACTTTAAAATGTGAGTTCTTCTTTTGAGAACTACATTATATTTTGCTTGGCATATCTGAGCAAGCAAAGGCACATCTCTGCATATTCTGTAAAACAATATTTTTAGTATCATACATTTTTCACTAACTCTATACTTCTCTGTTATTGAATAATATATTATGCACAATCAAAGTTCACTACTTTCAGCTGAATAATTATTCATATCCTGCTTTGAAATGCAGTGAAAACATAGGTACAGTAAAGAATACTCCTTATAAAATGAGTATATTTAAATGTAATTTATTTAATTATTTATTTATTTTTAATATATTTAATATAGGGCCTATAGGGTCTCACTACTCAGATCAGACTCATAGTGATCGCCTGCTTTCAGCCTCCCAAGAGCTGAGATTACAGGCAGGCACCACCACGTCCAGTCTCAATCTCTGTCTCAGCACACCCCAGGGTAGGGCTGGCACAGCATGTCAGCGATCAAACTCCTGAACACTGGTCACTGTGCTTGCATAAGCAGGTGCTTTAGTTCACTGAGCTATCTGGCCAGCCCTAATATGTTTTATATTTAATGCTAAATAAAAATGTTATTTATGATGTAGCTAAAAGTGAAACAGAACATAGTGATTATACAAAAGAGCTATATTTTAAACAAGAATATAAAGAATAAGTTAAAAAATGTAAAGAATATAAGAAAATATAAAGTAAAAAATGTAGGTGAAGTTAAATTTTGCTCCTTCAATTAATAAGTTTTTAATAGTATTATTATTGTACTATACTAACTTCCTTAGAATGTTGTTTTGTATGAGTCCATAAATGGATACATGTGCATTTGCTAATATTATAAAAGTTCATACATTTGAAGATATATTGACAATACATTTGTGAAATTAAAAATTTAACCAGATATTTTCTTTAAATGTTTACGACAGGTTAACTGTTAATAAACACATTTATTGGCCAGTTTCCTAATGCTGTAACAAATACCTGAGAAAAACCAACTTGAAAAGAAAAACAAATTCCTTTGTCTCACAGAGCTGCAGGTTTCAGGTCATAACTGATTGCCACCATGTGTGAATCTCAGTTATGTTTTTCAATGATGAGACAAAACACCTGACACCTAAAGTTCATTGGGGGAAGAATTATTTTGCTCACAGTTTGCAGAGGTTTCAGTCCCTCATCGGCTTGCTCCAAGTAGGATGGCTTCAAGGGTATTACAGAGCAGGAAACTAAACAACAGCAGCAGTACGCTGCAAGGGATTCATAGCAGCTTCTCTCTGCCCCTTTGGATTCTATCTAGGACCCTGGGTTTAGGGTGTGTGCCAAACCACAGTAGGATAACTGAGTAATCCTCCCCTTTAGTTCCAGAGCAAACCGCCTCTGGAGAGGACCCACATATGAATGCTAGAGGTTTTGGGGACATCTAGACACAGTTAAACAGTATAGCTATTCATTGTACCATGACAGAACCCTAGGTTGGCATTGGCCAGTTTGCCTGATGAGTAAAAAATAAAAAGAGGAGGAGATTAAACCACTACAAACTTCTTCCAGGAGAGTACAGTGATGACCTCCACCTCTAGTCCGCAGCATGTAAAATTTCTTCCCAATTTCAATAGCATCAAGCTATTAACAAGTAGGCCTCCGAGGGATAGTTTAAATCCAAATGCCTGTGATACTTCAACATTACTTTCTCAATTATTTATTTGAAATTATATGTGTATATATATATGGCGATATGGCATGAACAAAATGATTGAATAACTACACCTTACTTTTTTCCCACTTGTCTATTCACTCTTCTAAAGAACCAAATTCGGTATCTTTTACAGAATGAATATGCTCTAGAATCAGCAATTTTTGGCAATAGAACAATCTTATGTCCGCTTCAATCTCCTTCATATAAGAGGCACACAGAAAAAGGAGCACGAGTGCTTAAAACTTGAGCTCTTTGGGCAAATGTAACATGGAATTACATCCCATGTGGTGCTGTGAGATTCTTATATGAAGCACACTCCTTTTCTTCAGTAGTGACACGTTTTGTACCTCAAGCACAAACAGAAAGGCCATCAGCGGTAGGTACTGACCTTGTGAACTTAGCAGCACTTATTTAGTTTTAGAGTTAGAAGTGAGACTCTTAAAGAGACGCTAGGTTTCACACAACTTTAACACACACAGGTCGGGAAGCATTCGTGAGACTCACAGTTCACTTCTTCTGGCTGTTCTGAAGGAGAGTCTTGTGCAAGCTTCCCCAGGCCTTTTCTTATTTCTTGAAGAGTTTGATAACCAAACTTCTTTTTTGGGCCAAAGGACCATGCAAAACAGTATGTACTACAGAGTTCTAACTCCACAATTGAAACTATCTGACCATCCTAAATAGGATTCTTAGTATAAATACCTCTTTTTTTTCTCAGTAAGGATCTACAGGGTGTTCAGGGTCTCACTACTAGATCGGACTTGCAGTGATCCCCCTGTGTTCAGCCTCCTAAAGAGCTGGGATTACGCTCGTGTGCCACCACACCCAGTCTCAAAGGCCTTCTCAGTGCACCCTGCAGGCAGGGCCGGCACAGCATGCCAGGGATCAAATCCCCACCCTCTGTATCTGCCTAAGCAGGCACTTTAGTCCACCAAGCTATTTGTCCAGCCCAATATTTCTTTAATGAAAAATTTTGCAGTTATTTATTTTTTACAGTTGAGGTCTATTTCGTTCTGGAATGTGAATCTTATTTTTTCAAATGTTTACAATATTTTTAATATTGATTTTTTTGACTCTAAAGGGATGCTGAGTCAAACTTTGTCTCAGCAGGTTAAAGTTCTTAATCTTTATGCATGTTGAAATGAAAGATTAACACCTGTGTTTGATAGAAATAACTTATGGGCCAGGGATATAGCTCAGCTGTATAAATGCTTGCCAGGCAAGCACAAGATCCCTAGTTCAATGCCTGGTACTGAATAAAAAACTATGACAAATCAGATGTATGAAAATTTTAATTTTTAATTCTGTCAAAAAATTTTAATGAAATATAATACACTTATCTAAATATAAATAGCATTTATTATGATATTTAATGAAAATATTTTT
>NW_004524577.1:18861929-18862474 GCF_000260255.1 Octodon degus
AGAGAGAGAGAGAGAGAGAGAGAGAGAATTCATGCTTTTCTTAGTCCTGAGCCCCATCCAAAGTGCTTTCATTGAAAATAAATTTAATTGCAAGACAGTTTCCTTAGTCACTGAGAAGCCCAGACAGAGCTGGTTCCTGTGATTGCCTATAATCCTGGGGTTCTGGGATTACCAGAGTGTTCTACCAGGGCAGGCTTAGTGACGGGGTGTCCTAAAGACCACTTCACTGCAAAGTGTGCTAGCACACCACAGTGGTCCATTGCATACACCACTCTGATATGGAGCATAACCTTCTGCTACTCAGCTACAAATCCTCCGTATAGTATGCTGCTGGCTGCCACAGCAATTGTAAGATAATAGTGGTTGTGTAACTAAATCTATTTAAACAAAAATAAAGCATAAGAGATTAAAAACAATGGAACACTTGTATGAGGCACTTACTATAAAAAAGGCATGGGAGTCTAAGGCAGATCTAAGAAAATTTCTGCATTGTGCCATTATCTCTCTGATCTCAGAAAAATGAGCTTTATTTTTGATCTTCAGCA
>NW_004524577.1:18863294-18870262 GCF_000260255.1 Octodon degus
CTAAGTGAATATAAACTACTATCTCTATTAACTTCCACCATTTGCCTAACACTAGGCTCACCCAAATGCTAGTGGATAACATCCCAAGCAAGGGATCAAAGGACACAGCACCTGCAGGAGAAGCTGTTATCTGCTACTTTGGGTCCCAGCTTTCTGGGAATTTGCAAACAGACAGCAGCTCTCCTCGGGCTCAGTCCAGTGTTCCCTGCTCTCTTGGGACATTTTGTCTTAAAACTATGTCTCTACAAGGATCACTAAGAGCCCAAAATGTATAGGGAGACACTGTATCAAAGGAATAAAAAATTAAAAAATAAATTTTAAAACTTGAAGAAAACAAAAAAGAATATGCAAGAGGACAGCTGAGGGATGGAAGATCCAGGAGCAAGGAACACCAGGATTCATATGTATTTCTGCACAATAGATAACTAATGGAAGGCCAGAAATCAGACTTTATGAAACTCAAGTTATACATTACATGGAGTTTCCAAATGAGATATTCAGAACTAAAAAGATAAACTCCTTTATATTCGCTTGTATAATTTAATAACCATAGCTTTTGGGCAATGCTTTATAAACAGTATAAAGAAAAATCAAGAGGTGACATCATGAGGACACTAGAACAGAAATATATTGTGACTAGATAACAGTGCCACAGGATAGTGCTGCTGCTCTTTCTTACCCATAATCCATGTCTGTTTCAAAATGGATGCACTTTTTGCTACCACTTCCATTATTCTTGTTATTTTATTATTTTGTCTGTCTGTATTGAGGACAGGGTCTACAGTGTCTCACTGTGTAGATTGGATTTATAGTGATTGTCCTGTTTTCAGCCTCCCAAGGGCTGGGATTACAGGTGCGTGCCACCACACCTAGTCTCAATCGCTGTCTCAGCGTGGAAAGCATGCTGGGTGGAACCCTGGACGCTGCGTTTGCCTGAGCAGGTGCTGCTTTACTCCGCTGAGCCAACAGGCCGGCCCTCCATTAATATTCTTATTTGAATACAAACTAGACTTTTTGTCTTGAAACTTTGTCTAAATATTTTAAACCTTATCTGTACTGTAAGGTCACCTTCTGAGACACAGCCATTTCAAAATGTCTCTTTTTGAGGTTGACATCTTCATGCAGACTACTGAAGAAAGTGGGTCATTAGTGAGTTGTATGCGATCTTGGAGGCAGTAGTCATCTTTCAGGAGAATGTGGCGTTTACCTCAGCCCTAGCTAGGCAGAAGCATAATCAAAAGAAAGAAATGCATCATTTTAGCATAACTACAGGGAAAAAAGTTATTTTTGAATTGGAGATCAAAGAAAGTCTAATCCAGTTACATTATTTTATAAACTTGAGCATACGAGATTGTTCCCAACTGGTTTAGGAATACAAAAATACAGATTAATCACACAACTTGTATTTTTCTGTCCCTCTCACAACTTTGTAAATCAGGCAGAATAAATATAGATAAACTAATCTTTTGTAATAATGTATAACATTGTAATATGATGACATACATAAAAGAACACATAATACTCGTATAGTCATATATAGGATATAATATTAATGTAATAGTCATACAAATGCATATGTAAATCAAAACTATAAAATATTTCTATATCAAACATTACATATGCGCACAGAAAGACATAAATTCACATATATAAGCATATACAATTTTAATTATTTCATTAAAATCAGCATGAAAGGTGAGTACAAATACACACCAATATTTTAGGATATTGATTTTCTTTGCATTGGTCTGATGGTGTACTTTTGGTCATAATGTGCTGATCACCGAATGTGAGTTCTATGTGAGTGTGAGTGTGTGTGTGTGTGTGTGTGTGTGTGTGTGTGTGTTTTCAGTCTCTATATTTGTAGACTTTTTTTTTTTTTTTACTAGGAATCAGAATGCAGGGCCTCTACCTTGCTATACTGTTTTAAGGCAACTTGGAAGAACCATTTTAATTATTCCTGCTGATTTCCTGAGAAAATGTCCCAATCTAGTTGCTAGTATAGTAACAGTGTGAGCCCAAGTATTCCACCTTATTCTCCCAAAATACACCAGCCCCAAAATACAGCCAATGAGCAAAGTGCATCACATGAGAATGTACAGTATCAAATTAATAGTCACTGACATATACAGAAATTCTCTTCTGCCTAGAAGTAAAAGTCTTCTCATTCACAAAGCTACAGTCAATGTGATAGCACTTCACTGTCACTTTCTCATCACTGTGGCAAAATACCGAGCACCCATAATTGAAAGGGAGGGAAGTTTCTTGTTTGTTTGTTTTATTTTGATTCGTTTTGGGCACTGGGGATTGAACTCAGGACCTTGCAGTGCCTAGCAGGGAGAGGCACCTTCCAGGGGAGGCTGTCTAGTGACCCTACCTGTTCCAGCTAGATCCAACAGGATTTCTCCTCTTTACAACAGGTTTAGCTCTGAGTATTTCAGTGACGGATTCATTGATGTCTGTGTTGTTTCCCCATGCTCCAGTCTGTGAGGTATGTTTTTTAAGTAGTATACACTGTTCACACCTATATTTAAAGTTTGGAAATGCATATATGCAAACTGCAATACAAAAGTAGTTACGAAGAATGAATAATCTCTGAAGATTACGAAAACCTCCCTGCTATCAATACATTTCTAAATACGAACTGACTACCATATTTCTTAACTTCTGTGTAGTGAGAGTTCATTTTCAAAACAGATGAAATGCAGTCTTTAGGTGTGAATGGTATGAATGACAGCCGCCCCCACCCCCTTTTCAATTTCTTAGTTGTTTGGGGTCCTTAAGCAGGCATAAAGCTTTGAACAAGAGAGACTGTGGAGGAACCGACATCTCAGGTGTCCAGTTAGGCCGGAGCAGGGAAGGCCGCCCGGTAGTCCACATCTGGGGCAGAAGTGCTTCACTTGTCAATCCTACAGCTATGGTTTGGATGCCCCATGTGCCCATGTCCACCTCGCCCTCTGCTGCCACCCCATCTGGGGCGGCCGAGGTCTCCAGAGTTGATCTCCAGCTGAGACGTGATGTCGTTCGTGGGCTTCCAGAAGTGATGGTCTATCATGGAGTGTCTAGCATGAGCCTATTTGCTCTTTGATTTCCGAAGAACAAATCCCTACTTCGACTGCCCATCAGCACCTTTGTTGGGTTTCCAAATATTAAATATTACTTTCACCCGATCTTTATTTTGGATCACCTTCCACTCATCCAAAGTCATCTCTTTTGGAGCTTCTTCCTTCATCTCAACTTCGTTCTCCTTGTTTTCAGCATCTGCCACCTTCAGGTGTCTCCTCTGTCACATTTGATTGATCCAAATCAGTTAATTCGTCCTTGACAGTTCCCAGTTTTGAGATCTGCTGCCTCCTCCTTTGTCCTGAGGCTTCAGGCCAGATCTATTGCTTCAGCTCAGCCTATCAAATCCATGCTTGCCACAAGCATCAAGCCCACCTCCTCTGCTCATGCCACAGCCGTGGCCGTGGACACGGCCATGTCCACCACACCCTCGAATAGGCCAGTCAACAACTGGTCTATCAACTGAAAATTCTCCTCCTTCACCCTTTTCTTCAATTGGTTCTTTAAATCTTCTTTCATGAGGTGGTCACTGTCTGGTCTCCTATCAATTATTGTCTCTCCTCCCTGAAGTTGCTGATCAGGTCTTTTTCTAATGTGTCTTGTTCCTTCTTTCTTCAGTACCATGGGTAGCTGCACCTCCTTTCTTGTCTGCCATGTGAATGTTGGGCAGCAGTAGGGTCTTGCAGTCCTGGGACTCCTTGGGCAGCTGCTTGCCTGCTTCATTAGAGTTGGTCTGAGCCTCACCCTTGGCCCCAAAGCCGCCCCCACCAGCTTCTTTTTTCCTGCTTTGTGCTGCCTTCAGCACCTTGAAAGGGTCTGATTCATCATCAAATAATTGGTCTAATCATTTGGTGACCACACAGCCGAAGCCTTCTCATAGGTGCCCAGGCATGGTGGTGGCTTGGGGGTGCACCCCTGAACGGATTGCAGCAAGCTGCACTGAACCAAGAGCGCCTGCTTCAGCCCTTTCCACAAGATGGCATGGCCGGGCCTGTGGGGGACTTTTGATGTTAACAAAGAAGAGTTTCTGCGACTTTCCACCCAGGTTAAAGTCGGGCAGGCCTGATCTATAGCTCTGCGAGGGGAAATGAGTCTAGACCAGGGTATAGAACGGAGAGTGTTTGGGTGGGGTGCCTGGGAACCTTGCAGTCCTGACCCACCGTGGACACTGATTTCCACTTTGACGTAGATGAGAGGGGGGCTATGGTTTGATTCCTTTAGAAATATATTTTTCTTTTTCAACACATATATACATTTTAAATAGAGCCAAGAGCGTTATTGTACCATTATCAGTAAGACGCTTTCATTTTCCAAACATTTCCTTATTATTATAGATAACTTAGAGAGTTTAATTTAGATATGTTGGGGCTCAGAAAAATGACACCTCACAATGAGATTCATAGACAATGTTTTTCTACGACCTTCCCCTGACTTACCATCAGTTTACCTCAAAGCTAGCCAGAGAAATTATAATGCCTCTTCCCCAAGATTATCCATGGAAACCCAAATCCTTGAGTGATACTCCATTGTCCAAAAACACCACATCTTTTTTTTATCAATTCCTCAGGTGATAGAGATTTGTGTTATTTTTCCTGTGAAATGGAAAGAAAACACTCACAAAGAAAGAGAAACTTAAAGAGGGAAAGGAGAAAGGAAGGAAGGGGAAAGAAAAAAAATATATATTCATATGTATATACGCACCCACACAAAATATAGTTGATAGATATACTACTATTTGCTATTAGCTCATTGAAAAGAAAGGTTTATTAGGGCAGGCAAGACAGCTTAGTGGAGTAAGCACCTGCTTAGGGGAGCAAAGGGACCAGAGTTCGATCCCTAGCACCACAAGCTGTGCCAGCCCCACCCCGGGTACACTGAGCCAGGCACCATGACCAGGAGTGGTAGCACACACCTATAATCCCAGTGCTGGAGAAGCTGAAAACATGAGGATCACTATGAGTCCAAGCTACATAGTGAGACACTGTACCAAATACAAATGATAAATAAATAAACAAATAAAATATAAAGAGAAGAAATTTGTAGGCCTACATCACTTGATCATTTTTTCATGCCTATATCTTGCTGTGAGCAACTACTCCAAAGATAAAAGTGCGTAATGTACTGAGCACTGTTACTCTCCTACAATCTTCTTTGGAAATTTAATGCCTTTGTGTTTACTATTTGTTTGTCTCTTCTTTAAAATAAAAATAATGGGTTGACCAAGTAGCTCAGTGGATTAAAGTGCCTGCAAGCAGGCACAGGGGCCCAGGGCTCAATCCCAACTCTGGCGTGTCGGCACATTGAGACTGGGCATGGTAGCGTGTGCCTGTAATCCCAGCTCTTGGGAGGATGTAAACAGGTGGATCACTGCGAGTCCAATCTAGTAGTGAGACCCTGAACACCCTCTAGACCCTTCCCAAAAATACAAAAATAAATAAATAAAAAATGATATAAATAAAATAAATGAACAAAGCAATCAAAATAAATCAGAATATTTTGTAACTTCCCATAACTTTCTGTGGAACATCTAGAAATGAAAAAGCTTGCACCTTCATTGTAGAGCAGCTGTGCAGCATACTGAGGTGTTAGAAATATTACCACATAAATGCCCAAAGGGGTTTGAGTAAAATGACCTGGAGCTCTTCCTTTTCTATGTGAACCTCGTTGGGCCCTTGTCCAATGCCTTTCCTGCATGACTGTCCACACTGCACCAAACTTAAGTGAGAAGTGAGTAATTTGTGCTATGGTATTTATTGATTAAATAAACGTGCTGTAGTTCTCACCTGTTCATCGTTCGGTATGCATGCAGTCCTTATCATGAGTGAGAAAACTGTTACTGCTCTCTTTCCCTGCATATATATTTCATTAGGTAGTCACTAATTTTATGTAATAGTTTTCCAATATTAAATGCATAGTTTAATTATAGAAATTGAAATGCCTATATCTTTCTTTCTTAATGTATTTGGTTGTTGTAAGGTCTCACTACACAGCTAGGACTCATGGTGATGGTGAGCCTCCTGCTTTCAGCCTCCCCACTGCTGGGATTACGGGAGTGCACCATGACGCCTGGACTCTGCTTCTGGCTCAGCCTGCCCTGAGGGTAGGCCTAGCACAGCATGTGGTGCAGGGGATCAAACCCCAGTCCCTGTACTGTACCTAAACTTCCCTAAGCAGGAGCTTTAGTCCCCTGCGCTATCTCGCTGGCCCCTAAATGCCTACATATTTCAAACTGTATTTTTCTGAACTAAGCTATTTAAATCAAGCAAAGACAAATTTATGATTCTAAACTTGGCTTTATCCATCAGATTAAAATATCTTTCCAAATGATTCTTGAAATATTTTACAACAAATGCATGAACTACCTTGATGTAAGATTGGAAAAAAATGAAAATCATCTCTTCAAATTAGTTAATTTTCTCCTAATTAGTATTCTGTAACAAGAGTAAATCATTTTTGATGTAATAATGACAGTTAAAATCATACTTAAGAAAATAAGGAGTTATCTTTTTTTTCTTTCAAAGTTTGGATTCAAGTTAAACCCCATAGGCAATCTCCCAGAACTACACAGAGGTTCTTCTGTAGCTAGTGTCATACTCAAATTGCTTTATAGCAAAAAAAAAAAGTTCTCATCCTAAAAATAATGATATTAATTCAGCCCATGAATTTATTCTTGTTCTTACAATTATCCTGTCACTCTGTAAAAAAAAAGAAAATATTTCATGTGGTTCCCAAGTCTCTATTGTGTGTCTCTGCACTAGATTCACATTACATGCTTTAGATCATCACCAGGACTTGCATGTAGATGTATGCGTGTGCAGAACAAATTAGATTTCTAATTAAGCAATCCATGTTAGAGCCATCTGCCAGATGGGAATTAGTCTTCAGGGCATTTTTAGAGAGAGGTT
>NW_004524577.1:18870772-18872147 GCF_000260255.1 Octodon degus
ATATGTTTTCCTTTTAACCCCAAGGAGCAATTCTAAGCTAAGAATGTCAAAGAAATAATCATAAGCCATGATGCATATGCTTATGAATGAAAATTTCAATTGCATTGACCCTTTCTAAACTCTTCATCATGGAGATTAGACAGTCCAAAGATAGATAATTTGACAATTTGAAGATGAGTAACAACATTTTTAAAATATTTTATTTATTTGGTACAGGGTCTTGCTACGCAGCTCAGACACACAGTGATCCTCCTTTCTCCATGTCCCCAGTGCTGGGATTGCAAGAGGGATCTACCATGCCCAGTTTTGGTGGCCAGCACTACCCACCCCAGGTTTCTTGGGTGAGCACAGAATTCGGTACCAGGATTGAACATGGGTCCTGGAGCTCACCAGGAAGGTGCTAAGCCCGCTGAGCTATCTCGCCAGCCCTAAACATGAATTTAAAAGTTGAAGATTTTGAAATCTTTTCTTCTAGTTCCTTGAAATGTGCATTTTTACTCTTAGCTGATAGTAACTTAGTACCCACTGATCAACATTTTCGTACTCCTTCCAACCTCCACTCTTCTCAAACTAAATAAATACATATAAATCTTTAAGATTTGACCATACTCAGTATCCAATAGTGTAGATGGAAAATGAAAGCTAACTTATATCTCAAAATTGTTTTATGATAACCTGTTATTCTTGTATTTCATTTTACCATTTACAAGTTCTCTTTCCCCTCACTTTTTCCTGTAAGACTCCACAGATGGGAAGAATTTGAATTAAAAAATTCTCTTTAAAATATTCTATTTTATTTCCAAAAGTATGCTTTAAAATGAGTACATAAAATGTGTTTAAAATTTCAAATGAAAAGGTTAGCTGATTTTGCACACATAGATATATGGGAAGATGGTCATTTCAGGTTAAACATATCCATCTCTCCAACGTTCATAGCAGCTTTACACTGAAATGTTACAATATCCTTTCTTGTAGCTCCTTGAAGTGTGTATGTTTTGCTTTTCTCTAACTGTGACTTACTACACAGCGATCTATCAATATTTTCCCATTTTGCCCACCCCAGCTGACAACCAGTGTACTTTCACTTATATAAGATCAATTCATACACATGGATAAGGCCATGTGGCACTTCCCCATTCACTAATTTATGAAATTTATCAAAATAAAGTGTTAGTTAAGATGAAAGTTCCTTCAGTTTCCCTGTCATTCATTTTATATTTTATTCTGTTTGCCTGTGTTCTCATATTTCTCCCCTTTCTGCAAATCATTAATGATATTACATAGCTGTTTGTCATTTCCTTATTTCTCAAGGCTGTTCTACTTTAGGGACAGATTTGTACTTACCAGAGATTCCTTTACCTGCCTATAATGTTGA
>NW_004524577.1:18872677-18875456 GCF_000260255.1 Octodon degus
AGAGGAGGAACAGTCCACGGCAGGGTTGCAGGAGGCTGAAAGCACTGAGGCTCCTTTTGCTTTATAATCCACCCAGCATACAAGTCCCCCTGCAGGGGGACTTCAGTCACTGCCCGAAGCCCACCTATGAGCAATGATCCTTTAGGAGCTATCTAGTTGTACACTGTAGCACACCAGAACAAAATAAACAGGAAACGACTACATCCATCAACAGCTATTATAGTATGAAAATGTTTACTCGGACTCTAGCTATCTTTCCTAATGTTCTTCTATATTGTTTTTGTACCCATTGTGTTTTTATGTGTACTGAAAAAAAATAAAAGAATCCTGTTAAAAGAAGTTTTGCCCATAGTAATGTAGGAGAGAAAAAAGACGATTACTGAACAAACGTTAACAGAATTGTAGACTATGTACAGAAGTTGGCACAAAGTGACTTCAAAGCTAGGGATAAATGTCATATATTTCCTACAGCAGAATACGAGAAATCAATTACTTGAACAAACAAAAGGACTTCCTTCCTGAAGCAATATTCATAAAAGTTCTCTGAACTATTTCCAAAGGAGAAATTTTACAAAATTTCTGAGTGTTTTGGCCATAGCCTTGAAGTGCTGTCTCCTCAATGAAAATTTAAGGGTGAACTTTGTCCCCACAGAGAGTTATTTCAATCCTAAAAGTGATAGGCAAAGTTCAGATTCACTTTCTCCCCAAGAAGATAGCCTAAGAAACGGGTGAGGAAGATATTCTCTTGTCTTTTGTAAGTAGGGGAAAAAAATCACCTTCACTTATCTATGCATGTTTCCTAACTGGTGAAATCATAAAACAAAAGAAATGATTTGTTGGACACTTTTTCTCGCTCTTACCTGAGCCTACCAACTTATTCCTGTGGCTTTTGCTTGCCTGAGCACTGCATTTTCAAACTGGGTAGTATAATGTAGACTGGACCTTTAATAAACATCGTTTATTAACTCATCCACTATATCAAATCTCATGAAAACTCTAGGGTGGAAATTATCCCAAAAGCTGTAAGCATAACACAGTTGTACAGTAAATTACTGCCACATTAATAATAACATTACATGTTTAAAATTGGATTATTATAGAAACAGTCATCAGACTCATGATAGATATTAAACAAAATGGAGTTGCTACTCTATGTATTCCAAATTAAAATTCCATGTTGTCCTTACTATTAAGTTTCTAGGAGTGAATTAAATTATCCATTAAGAGAAGTCATTAAAATGAATCCGTATGAAATTATATTTGACTAAAGAAAACACTGGACATTTTTCCATTTCTTATGCTAAAAATTCTGCTTCTTACATTGAAATTAAAATTCCAAGCTACAGATTGAAATACTTTTAGCTCATCCATGATACAACCTTTGGTAGTCACTGCACCAATGAACAATTAGTAAATTTTAGAAGAACTAGGATCACATGAGGTATTGCAAATTCTCTACAGTTGGGATTGTAAATATTGATAGTACAATCCATGATGTATTTGGTAGATCCAAACTTTGAATGGAAAAAGAAATGGAGTTAACGTTATTCATTTTTGACAGAGTGAATTGAGGGTCAAGCGACTTTCTTCATATTTCAAGATAAAAATCTAATTCCTCTTTAGAGTAGAGTCACAGTTGTGACTCAGTTGAGTGAAGAGTGCTGTACATTTAAAAATAGCAGAACTGGTACTTGACTAAGAAGATCTTGCAGCACATTAAGCCCAGAATTGCTTTATAACAAAAATTAAAGAGAAAATCATAAGCCCAAATGTAGGACTGATCTCAGACTGGACACATGTTATGAGACTCCTGTATTGCATGATACCATCTCACAAATTAATACCCTCGTAAGAGTTATTTAAGAATATGATAAATGGTCTATAGAAGATAATAGAAAATTTACCACGATTAAATCCAATGCTTTATGTTAGTACATTTGTAGTAAATATCATCAATGTACAGATTACATTGGATAAAAGTGATAAAATGTTCACACTCATCAGAGATCTGATCAATGTTTTGATTGCCACTTAAGGAACACTGAATAAGATGATTCTCCAAGGTAGTCATAATCAGAATCCACATAATGCATGGCCCTTGTCCTCATATGATTTTTTAAAAAATATGATGCATAAAAATTTAATATTGCTTTTACCTTCTCTTTCCCTTTGGGGTAGACATTAGTTGATGTGATTGACTTACTCATAGTTTTAAGAAGTAGAGGTGGATTCCTGAGGTTATTGGGAATCAGAATCAATTTTTGTTACAGTTGACCTTCCCTGTAGGGCTCCAGCACACAGAAAAATGTGGAGAATGTCATCAAGTTGGATTAAAATAGAGTTGAAGTAATCCAATTGAAATAAAAATAGCATAAATTGAGCATCACGCCCTATGTAAGCATTTGATTTCTTCTGCAGTAAATATAGTTAAGGTGCTAATTGTGTGTCGAGTCCTCTGCTACGTGGTGTGGATATGAAAATAAATTAAGTGCACCCTGTACAACCAACGTAAGTACAGCTAGGGGTGTGACTGTGAAGTGAACCTGATTACTCAATGTGATAAGAGCTACCACCATTATAAACAAAGTTCCAAGATGAGAGCTCTGCCTTAGAAAAGACCCATGAAGGAAGGGTTTTTGAAGGAAGCAGTGTTTGAAATGAATTGTAAAATGAATCTAGAGCTTCCCAGAGAAAGAGTGTTGGAGGAAAACAATGATTTCATGAAGATTAGAGATTCTCTCTCTCTCTCTCTCTCTCTCTCTCTCTCTCTCTCTCTCTC
>NW_004524577.1:18875556-18895733 GCF_000260255.1 Octodon degus
CACACACACACACACACACACACACATGCACACACAAACTCATACACACTCTCACACATGTATACATACATACATACACATATCTGCTTTATTTAAAAAGTCTTAGGGACATTTAATAAGGCTTCTTGGGGACTAGAGTCTCAGTCCATAAGAGCTCCTTAAATGCGCAGAGGATTTGAAGTATAATGTGTGTGATGACAGAAATATTTCAACAGAGAATTTATGAGTCAAATTTGTGTTTCTATCAGTTCATTGAGATTTTCAGATATCTCCCTCATCTAGTGAATTACAATATTCTGGAGATATTTTTTTGTTTTATTTCTTATTATTGAGAGAATGGATAGTGTTTAAGGACAAATGGTGGTCTTGGCATCTTCATGTATTTTTATTTCTCCAAGATGAGATATAAATAAATTTAGATTGGTGAATTAAAAATAATAATTTTAACCCATTTTGTATGCTTATATCTGGTAATTTGACCAACTAATTTGAAGACAGCAATAAGCAATGTAATGACTACAGTTGAATTCTTATCACTTTGCTTAGTGAAGTTCTGTATTGTTGCTAATTATTAAAAATATTTTTGTCTTTAAAAAACAAAAAATACAAATACAAATTCTTAAAATTTAGAAAAATGAAAACCACCATTAAAATTTTAATTACTGAAATTCTAAAACTTTCCTTTGTTTTCAAACATATCTATCAAAAAAGAAAACCACAAGTCTGCATATAAGTTGTTCTCTGAGATAATTTGTGTTTCCAAAGAAATCGTGGGTGTAAAAGCCATGCTCTATGATTGGTTTGTGTCTGAGAGCCTTTTCTATCCCAATGAAGTTCAGGACAACTTGACCCATTGAATATTTTAAACTATGGAAATTTCGTGAGCAACAAACTCAGCACAGACATTCTGACTTTCTGCTGAAGCAGATGAGTAGACAGTCAGGTGAGACACACCAGGCTTGGTACCCATTGAGGGTAATCTTCTCAGCAAAGACAAAGGGACACAGCCAGAATCAGGAGCAAATGGATCTTGCCAAGTCCCCTAGTTGGTCATGTTTGTTCAGATCCTTTATCCTGTCACCTTCTTGTCACTGCTCATCAAGCTTTGGGTCAAGCCACTCATCTACACCTCTTGCTTTGTGTCTTCTTATCTTTCTGCAAGCTGTGTCACATAAAACTCTTGGTAAATGCACTTTTTGTGTACCTGTCTTTTCTTGATCATTCATCTAGAAAACAGACTCCAGCCGGACAGGAGTAAATGATTTCCTGATTATATGGCATTAAATATGAAACTAGAACATCTACGGTATTTGTGGCGCTTCAGATTGTTAATCCTCCACTAAAGGATACAGATGTAAGTACCACCCTGGCAGGCATTTGAAGCACAATTTGAAAATTGCAACTATTAAAATGTCAACACTCAGACATGATTTACATTAGCATTTTATTAGCATCAAGAGTTACTTCAAACAGGAAGAACACAAGTTAAAAACTGGTGAGTCAATAACTATCTGCTTAAAATATAGTTCCTCCTTATGATAATTTGAAGCATATTAAATAGCAGAGCATGGAATTTCAAGAAAAAAATTCAGTGTGCATTTATCTTAAAAATAGATTTATATTTTATTGTTTTGAAGTACATCCGTAAATCATTCATGATTTAGAAGCTGACTTGACATCATAATCACTTTTCTGCCTCCAAGAAACTTCTTCAAAATTAAGTTAATTCAACTTTATTTAGTTATGTTTTTATAGGTTAAATGGTCTCCTTTATTGGACAAATTAAGTACATCTGAATTAATTATCAGGTCTTGAATTTAATGGCGAGATTTCCTTGCCATTCTTTTCATGTTCACTGTAAAGGAGAATCATTTTATGGCTTGTAAATTAAGGTTGAAAAATTAAAAGGTTCTTCATGAGATCAAGAGTAACACTTAGTAAATAAACAGGTTTTGTAAAGTGAGCCATCACATTCCTGAGTCTTTGCTACATAGAAAATGTAGTCTTTGCTACATTCTGTACAATATAGTTTGCAGTCAAAATACTTTAGAATGCTGGCTGCATTACAACTATTTTAAAGTAGTACATATTAAACTTGATAAAATTGGCTATGATTAAATTCATCGACAGACATAAAGGTATTAATTTTCACATAATGCGCCAAAAATGCTACCTATAAGACCCAGCTTTAATCTGCAGGATGAATTAAATGCTATCGCATTAGGCACCATGAGTTAAGGTACAAATTTAATTAAACCTGTGCTTGGATATGGACTTGAGGGTGAGAACAGGGGCCATAAGGCAGTGCATTCTGAAGTGTAAATCCAGCAAGTTCAGCTACTTTTCTATACTCTTACCTCCTCTGTTGATATTAAATGGTCAAGTAATTCTACGACTTCAACCGTAAGATAGTACCGAAGGAATGATGGGAAACTTCCGATTTTTTCAGCTTTACAATGCTTCAAAAGGCTTTCCATCACACCACTCTATATTTCACTTTCAGGACTGCATAAATTGCCTGAGCTACTCAGCACTTCACTGAGAAATTGGTTTCATGCTAACGATTCCACCCAATTGTTGGCTCAATGCAAGTATTTTGGGCACTTTCAAGTGAGGCTAAGTTAGTTTGTGATACTTGGCAATTAAATATATTGAATGAACTTTCTATTTGGGGTATTTTCAGCTTACAAAGAGTTCATCAGGACACAGCCCTATCAAAAGTGAAGGAACATCTATAGTAGTAACCATTCATATGATCAATACATGTTTGCAATGTGCCAGGTTGTCACTCATTATGGTATCAGTCCATATGTGCTGTACACACACGGTGTGGACACACCATCACAGCCAAGTGGTACATGGATAGAGTGTATATGTCATGTCTTAATTCCTGCTACTTCCCCCTTCCCCTTGTTCTCTCCTCTCCCTCCAAACCTAATTCATCTTTTCACCTGGAAGATGTTCACCTTCCTATTACCTATAATATATACTTCAATTTGTTCTTTATATTATTTACTGATTTTAAGAAATAAATTATCTGCTGTCTTGAAGTCTTTTAGTTTAATGGAAGCCCATTTGTTTATTCTTGGCTATGTTCTCTGAATTTTGGCATCATAGACAAAAGATATCTATCAAAATGAGTGTGAAGAAGCTTTTTTTCCATGTTTTATAATAACTGTAGAGTTTTCAGTCTTATTTTTAAATTGTTAACCCAGGGTCAGCAAGATAGCTTCGTGGTCTAAAGCGTCTACTTAGGCAAGCTCAGGCAGGTGCAGGGGACTTCAGTTCGATACCTGACACCACATGCTGCATCAGCCTAGTCCTCAGGGTGGACTGAGCTGGCAAATAAATAAATAAATAAATAAATAATAAATTATTAATCCAGGGCTGGGGAGATAGCTGGATGCTCTAAGCTGCTGACTGGCAAGTGCAAAAACCTGAGTTTGATCCCTACAACCATTTGCCATGCCAGCCTCTAAACCCTGGACGCACCTAGCCAGCCTCCAAAACCAGGCATGGTGGTACACACCTGTAATCCCAGCACTGGTGAGGCTGAGATAGAAGGATCACTATGAGTCTGAGCTGCATAGTGAGACCCTGTGCCAAATAAATAAATAAACAAACAAACAAATAGATAGATAAATAATCCACTTTTCGCTTATTTTGTATATGGAGTGAGATCAAGTTTAATTTCACGTACTTCAAGTGAATAACCAGATGTTCCATCACCATTTGCTGAAGCTAACACCCAACTTTCAATTTATATTCCTGAGGCCTGTGCCAAAAATAAATTGACAGGAAATATATTCGTGACAAGTCTCAGAGTAATGTTACATTGATCCTTGTGTCCGGTTGGGCACAAGCACTAGGCTCTGTAGAGCACAGTTCATCAAGTTGAGTCGGTGTGGCGCATCTCCACAATGTTTGTTCTTTAGCTCAACATTGATTCTGACATTTGAGGACTTTCCTCATTACACACACATTTTAGGAGATTTTTGTCTTAGTATTATTGTTGTGGAATATATCATTGGAATTCTGACAGGTATATCATTGAACCTGTATATCATTGAGTGTATAACGGACATCTGTTAAATCTACCTATGACGATAAGGCATATTTTCCTTTGTGGATCATTTGACTTCACTGGCCAATCATCTACACATTACTGTGTACAGGGTTTTTACCTGTTCGTTCAAATTTATTTTATTTAGGTATTTTATATTTGTGAAACCATCAACTATGAAAAATTTAATAATTATGTTATATGTAGAGATTGCATACTTTTTTTTTTGTGGCCAGCTCAGCCCATCCTGGGGGCAGGACTGGTGCTGCATATGGTGCCAGGGATCGGACCCGGGTCCCTGTGAGCTTGCTTAAGATTGCCTAAGCAGGTACTTTAGACTGCTGAGCTATCTTATCAACTCTATGTTTTTGACAATAAATAATTTATCTGAATTATACTTTATTAGTGATTATTTCATAAGAATAAATCTGATTACAGTGTTCAACAAAATTTACAATGCATTTTTATTTAGTGTTGCTTCTCAAACAAGAAAAATTCTAGAAATTGATATAAAAAAGCAAATATTATAAGCTAGTAGCTGCAAGGATACAATCATATTTGAAACGATTAAGGTTGATAGATTCTTTAAAGTTATCTATCATATGGCATAATGGTAACAGATATTAAGAAAACGTTGTTATTTTATGAGTACAAATCACATTTGCAAACAATGATTCCTCATAATAATAGTTGTTTTAAGTGACTGGGATTGCAGGTGCGCGTCACCATTCCCATTCTCAATTGCCACCTCAGCGAGCCCTGGGCATCGGCCCAAGCAGGTGCTTTGACCCACTGAGCTATCTGGCTAGCCCTTGAGACAGTTTTAGTTAATGGGCTGGGACACACAGAAAGCATGCGAGATAGGGAACTGGATGCAGTGCACAACACAGTCTTGGGTGGTCTTCATTTTATGCTATATTTAAGATTCATCTATCTTATCTGAATAGGAAAATATTCATAGTGAGCAGAGAAAATGCATAAAATGTATAAAAATAATGAATGTTCATGATAATATGAATATATGCAAGTGATTAATGTGAATTTAAAAAATTGGTTTATCGCAAAGAAAGAATAAAAGTGTAATTTAGCTTGTAGTAAGGACGATGTTTAGTACATGCTAAAACAGAATTTTGAAGCATATTTAAAAGGGTAGTCTACTTAATATAGATTTGAATAGAGATAGATAGGCACATAGGTAGGAAGATAGATAGATAGATAGACAGATAGATAGACAGATAGATAGATAGATATCCTCGCAATCATACTGGATGTTGAAACAGCTTCAAAGAGAATACTGCCATCAACATAAGCAATAAATACAATCATGCATCTAATTTTTCTTTCATCTTCATCTCACTTTTAAGTGAAATCCTTCCTATTATTATGGAGATTAGAAGTGAAATTCCCAAAGAAATCTCTTTGTTATAAAATATTTAACATTCTTTGGATGCATAGTCATTAAAATAATTTCTCCTAATGGATTACATTTATGAATCTTCATATAAAATCACAGTTAACAAAAGATTTGTCAGTTTGGATTATATCATATCTTTTATAAATTCTTTTACATATTAAAATGATTCTTAGAAAATATTTTCAGAATCATCTTTGAAATGAAAATATTTCTATTCATGGAGAAGGATGTAATTGACAAGATTGAACGTCTTAACAGAAACGGAACATGCAGCAGTCTCCTGATGCTTCCGTGGTAATTTTCCAAAAATATATATATATATAGTGTATATTATGATAACTTTAATCATGAATACATTATTATATTAGCATTCTCTTTGGGGGTGGTACCAGGAATCAAACTCAGGACCTCACACTTTCCAGACAGGCACTGCATCACTTAGCTAAATCCCAGGCCCAGCAGGCTGCATTTTAAGTGATTTTAAGACTGAAAAGAATATGAACTGTTCAAGTTGGAGAGTGATATTTCATTCTAATCAGCATCCACCAAATACATATGCGTGTATTGGGATAATAAGATTGTGCCTACTGAATGAACTTAGATGTTTCAGGATCCAGGAGGATAGACAATACAATTAAGAAATGTCAATCCTCACGCTGGTGGAAAAGTGATCAAGAAGTACAATGAGGTTGACCCACTTTCCTGTTAAGCACAGCATGACAGAAACAAAAAGCATCTCACTCATGCATGAGGTACAGTGACATTAGACAAAATAAGAAAAGGAATGAGAGGATGAAGAGAGAGCGCTAGACGGTTAC
Organism: Octodon degus; assembly: GCF_000260255.1. Taxonomy (NCBI): domain Eukaryota; kingdom Metazoa; phylum Chordata; class Mammalia; order Rodentia; family Octodontidae; genus Octodon; species Octodon degus. The sequence continues at coordinate 18,881,852 of NW_004524577.1, forward strand.
ACCGAGGCAAAGATGAATTAACTATGTCAGGGGGAAAAGTTGAAAGCTCAATGCTGTAAGAAGAAAACTAAAAGTATTATTACCATGAGATTCTAGCTGGCTCATAAAATTACCAGCCAAGAAACATTACGAGATGGGATGGGATGATGGTAGTTAGAGTTAGAAATAGTTTTGAATATTTTGTTAGGAAGCATTAAGAAATCTGGATGATTTTCCTGCATGTACACATTTATGTATGAAAGGTTGTCTTCCACAAAATGAAGGCAGAGAAAGGAAAGGAGGAGGAGGTGGAGGAGGAAGAGGAGGAGGACAGAGAGAAGAGGAGGGGTGACAGGAGCCTAGGAGAAAGAACTAGGCACAAGAGGAAGCAGGAATGTTTTCCTGATGCCAATAAGTAAGAGTAAGTCAATTTAATAAATCGCACCCTGTTCTCATCTGCCAGCATGAAAGGCTACTGTGTGTCTTGTGGTCTGTTTATAGCACAGATCTGTGTTTTGCAGAGTTTGCATGTACCAGTAGGCCCAGCTGTGCCTTCACTACCAGGCTGTCAATACAATTCATACTCTTATTAATGTGGAGAATGGAGATCCCAGTAAACATCTTCCAGGAATCTTTCCCACTCTTAAGTATAAAAAGGCTATCAAATCAGTGAAGAAATAAACACAGCTTTGGAGAAGTGAGTCACAAATTTTTGTCTCCTAATGGAGTTCAGATCTGTAAAATATGGTACCTAACAGCAAAGAGAAGAATGTAATTCAGATGATGACAATTAGAGGAAGAATGAAAAAATAACTGGAAAGAAGACCTGAAAATCAGGCTGAAAAAATCAAAGAAGCTGAGTCCCCAGAGAGTGTTTGCAAGCAAAAGCCCAATACAACTGATACATCATCTTATTTATCTGAATGTCTTGAAAAGTATTAGAATTCTACCAGAGCTTTATGGTTGACTTGATATATAGAGGGTGTTCTGGTTTGGATCAAAGATGCCTGGCTTTCTAACCTCCTGTGTTCAGAGATGGTGCTTCTGTAAGCTGACTGGATTAAGAGACACTAATCTGCGTAGCTCACCATACTGATGAACTCAGCTCAGCTGAACTTGCTGGTAGAAGGTGGGGCTGATTAGAAGAGCTAGATCACTAGAGAACATGACCTCAAAAGGATGTATTCTAGTTGCTGTCCCTGATCTATGAAGCTCTTCTGGTCTCAGTGTTTCCTGATTTCTATCACAATGAAAATTGGGACCTTCAATAGGGTTAGATTAGGGAGTCAGTCCCCTTTAGGAAGTAGAAACGAAATTGCTTCTTCATTGCAGCAAGCAATAAGCTGATAACGTGCTGTATAGCTATACTGACTCATCTAAGCTCCCCATTAAGTAATTACTTTTCCCCTCAAAACTACTCTATTAGCTCAAACATAGTCACCTAGTAACAAGTCCAATAACCAATTAAGTAGAAACCTCAGAGTGGGTAGATATGGTGCTCCTATCCCATATAGCAGGACCACAGCGCTGAATTCAGCTGGTTCTGGCTTTGGGCACTGCAATCCTCCAGTAGTGTGTGCACTTGGTCCTTCTTCCAATTTCTAGAGGAGATCACTTTGCATTGGTCTTCTGTGTCCTCTTTCTCCTTCTACACTGGAGAAAGAGAGAGGGAAAGGGAAAGGGAGGGAAGCAGGCAGGGAGACAGAGAGACAGAGGGAGAGAGACAGAAACAGAGAGACAGAGAGGCACAGACAGACAAGCCCAGCTAGAGTGACCCTGGGGACGCCTTGGCCCCATGTTCACCAGATCTGATATTAAGATGTGCATGGTTTTCTTTTTCAGTTTTTTTCCACCATTACATTTCTACAACTCAGTCAGCTGACCATGAAAGACAACCCTGAAAACTCTGACACCACATAAACCTTTCGTTTCAAGCTGTGTATGTCAGGTATTTAGCGGTAGTGCAAAAATCTGCTTCACACAGAAAATAAAAAAAGTAACAAAATTATCAATTTTGAAAAAATTGAATGTTCATCTCACAATGTACATCACATGCCTCAATTGTACTATTTATACAGTCATACACATGTAATCACTGATCAATACTTGACAAGAAATGTGGCCCAATACTAGCAAATTATTATAGAAATGAGTAAAAAGTGGTTAAGCCTTAATTTTCAGGGTAGGAAAGTAATAGATTTCTCATTCAAAAATAAAAACCTGAAAGTATGAACAAACTTCAAAATTAATGTTGGTAAATGGATGAAATAGTTATGAAATAAAAATCAATATTTTAAATCAAAGGCATGAAATTCATTTTTTTTTCCTATAGTAAGTCTTAAAAAGTAGGTAAATTATTTACTCAGGTAGTGGCATTGTTTTGATAAATAGGGAAAATCACAGGAATCTGATTAAGGCAGAAAATAGCTACAAAGGAAAGCTGCTTCTTACTTTCTAAGAATTGTTACTCATCAACATAAAATCACCAAATCTGACTTAAACTAGAGACAGTACTCTTTAATCCGGTCAGATTTTTAATATGTGGAAACTGTTAATTATCATATCCCTGAAATAATGTACATGGAGGATATCTTCAAGATGATATAAATGTGTGAATAATTAAATTATTTTTTTAGAGACTGTTTGTGGTGGTGTGCACCTGTAATCCCAGTACTTGGGAGAATGAAAACAGGTAGATCCCTATGAGTCTGATCTGTGTAGTGAGACTCTCTGGACTCTGTACTAACAAAAAATAAAAAATAAAAATAAAAAGTAAAGAAAACAAATTACTCTTTTAGGAAAAGCCTTTGCAGATTTTACAGTAGATTTGATTTGGAGAATGCAATACAAGCATATATTTTAAAATATTATTTTGCATAACATTTTGTTAAAAATTTAAAAGCCTTAAAATCCTCTTAGTGTTATCTATGGATATGTATTAAATATATCATATATTTCATGACATGAATACATTATTTTAAAAGACTAATGTAACAAATTTATGAGAATATATAATGTGAAACCACTTTTTCTCATTAAGTTTAGCTATTTTTAAATAAACTATGAAAGATAAAACATAATTCCTAATTATCATCAATGTTCAAGGCAAATAATAATAGCAAGCATCTTAAAAATAAAGTTCTTTCCTGCTGAGCTAAAAATAGTCTAACATTGGAGACATGGAATGTTAAGAAGGCAGCTGTTTAAAAATTGCCATGAATGAAAAAGCTCGTGGCCTTGACTTAAAACAGAAGCAAATGATGAGAAACTTCACATGGCAGATCAACTACACAGGGAAAAATAGTACCTTTGCTTGGAAATTAGGTCATGGAAAATAACAGCAAGTATATTCTGTGGATATATTTATCCATTCCGTATTGGAATTTAAACCAACATGATCGGCTCTTGTTAGGAACCTTTTGTTCTGTAACCCATGAATGTCAGTAACTTTGCTTTATGACTTCCTATGGCTCTATTTGTGTTTTATTCATGATATTAACCATTCAGGATCGTGCATATCTTAGTTACTTTTCTTGCTGCTAAGATAAAATATCTAACACTCAAAGATAGAGGAGGAAGGGCTGACTTGGCTCATAGTGTACAGAATTTTTGGGTTAAAGTGGGCTGGCTCCAAGGCAAGACAATGTGGTAGAGGGGCATCAGCAGGCAGAACACTGCAGGGAAGTGCAGGGCAGGCAGCAGGCAGCAAGCAGCGGGAGCTACAGAGACAGCAGCTTCTGCCATTCCATTTTATTCCTCCCAGGCTACCTACCATTTAGGTAGTGGCATTTCACATCAAAGGGGGCCTTCTTTAATGCCAGCACCATGTGCTTAACCCCTGTATTAGAACCCTGGATCCAGCAATACTTGAAAAGCCCCATGCAAGTCCACAAAAAGCTTTAGGAGTCTTCTGAATAAAAGCCATAACAATATTCCTCCTTATCCTCATCATATTTTTGCAACTAAGTGTAATGTGAATTCAATTATTACTACTTAAACAGTACAGTGCTACATCAAAGGATTCCATATAATCATTCATTTTATTTCAATTGTTTTAATGTATGAAATGAACCTTGTACCATTATCTCTGTTCCAGCTATTTTTATTTTTCTTTCAAATACCTGTATGTTAGACATGTAAGAATGCATACTATTTATGCTACAAGGTAGTTTTTTAATCTTCCCAGTAGCAGAGTTTCCACTAAATGGGACATTTGAGGATGTCTGGATACTATTTTTGTTGTCATAACTGAGGGAAATATTGGCAGATAGAGGAACTAAGCATGTTACTAAGAATCCTACAAGACTCAGGACAAACTTGTCCAAAATAACCTGGCTCAAAATATCAAAGTGTCAATGCTAAAAAAACTCTCATATAATATAATCAATTTATAGCCTTTCATCTGTATTCAGGCAGTACGAAAACATATGGTCCAAAGTTGCCGATGGACATTACCTTGAAGTAAATGATGAATGATGTGAAATTTGAAATGTCATTTTATTTATTTATTTAGTCATTTATTTATTTATTTGCAGTATCACAGATTGAATTCAGGACCTTGAAATAGCAAGGCAGGCACTTATGCCACTGAGCTATACCACCAGCCCAATATTTATTCTGTGTTTCTTTTCTTTTCTTTTTTTTTGTTTCTTAATTCCTTTTGTTGTACCGGGGATCAAACTCAGGACCTTGTGCATGCCAGGCAAGCACTTATTCCACTGAGCTATCTCCCCGGCTTCAATATTTATTATTTTCACACAAGGATTTGTGGTTATGTGTGAGCACAATGTATCAGAATATCTCATTAAAGTGTCTACTATGTGCCAGCAATGATCTACACTGCGTCATATCTTGTCCCATACAAAATTGTAAGAAAGTAGCAGTCCCATTTTCTTAACTTTAAGCATCAAAAATCAACATGAATGGGGAACTTGCAGAAGGATTTATGTGCAGTAAGTGGTGAGGCTTTCACTGAACTCCATCTTCTTCTAGACTGAACGTTCATATTCTTGTCACATGTAATGCTTTCTGTATGTCTAAGGGCATTTAGAAGTGAACACTAGTTTTTGTAACTCAGAGACCTTATCTAAGAAATTATGTGATGACTGAGTGTTCTTTCTCATTTGCTAATAGCTTCATTTATAATTTGGATGGGCAGACATTAATTAAAATCGTAAAATATTTTCAGTTAATAACATTTTTCCTGCCTTATGAAAATCAACACAAGTCTTGCTAATAACCAATTGAATATTTTTTCTGGCATTTTTTTACTAGCTGTATGCTAATATTTGGTTCCGGAGAATTAGAAGTAAACATCAAGAGTAACTTTAAAATTCCCACCTGGACTTTTTCAGAAATACACTGATAGGACAACCTCACATAGCACAGTGATGCTCAAAGATTTGTTTGATAACATCTGCGTCTGTGTAAAAAACTCAATACTGTCCTTAGGGAAAAGGTGGATCCTCTTCCTAAGAAACCCGTTATAAGCACTAAGATCCTGGTAAATCTGAAATAGCATACATTTCATGTGGATTTTGAATTCTTATTTGTCAGTTTTAAGGTACAATGTCCAGCATTTTTCTTAGTGAGGAATGATGAGTCATAATCTTTATTTTAGTACCAGCTTTGATCTCATGAAAATGAATTGAGAGTTGTGATGACACATAGATCTTGTGATAAACTCTTCCCAAGTGTCTAACTTCATTTGCATTACAGAGATCTATTAAGAATGATTTATTTTATTCAGAGCTGTCATACAGTAGATGTTTTTTGTTGCACTGCTGAAGAAATTCCTGCTAAAAAATTTGAATTTGTGATATATTCCTGTAAATAAAAATTTCAGTAACTCATATAGATTTTTAGCATGTGCCCAGAAGAATATTCTTTCTTCCTAAGAAATAAAAATTTAGGAACTTTTGGGCTCAGCAAGACAGTATATTTAGCATAGGTGGAACAACTAGGGTCTGGTGATCTATCCTCCTCCACCCACTTCAAATGGGGCAACACTGCAGGGCCACAGCTCCCCAAACTGTTGTAAGAGAAGCAGAAATAAAAATAACATCCACATGGCTGACACTGTCAAAGGTTCTACAATCTGAGGTACAGGATCTGAGGATAAATCCTAAGGGGATTTCACTGACCTTATCAGACCCAAAAGCTACAACTCTTGTTGCATAGTTCCTGCTTTATCTTGGTCTTAACCATCCAGCAAAAAAAGTATAAAAACGAAATATAAGAAGTAAAGTCATGCTGTTATGTTGAGCTGTGGGGGTCTCAGGTCAACAATTTCTGACATTGCCAGTGAAGCGAAAGACTCAATACTATTTTGGGCTACTGGACTATTTTAGAATATTTTGCTGAGTTTACACATCTATAATATTCAAATAACGGAACTTAACAAAAAAAAGGGGGAAACAGATGAATGTCCATTTTGTGTCTGTGTATTCAAAGTGGTTAGGATAGATATATAGTTACATTCTCTTAATGAATAGAGGGATTTGTTGTAATGGTGTTTGTAAATAGAATATCATATCTGCATCTTGTACAGTAATTAACCACTAGGAAGAATGTAGACAGTGTGTTAATTATTGAGGCTGTCCTAACAATTTGGTTTGAAACTATCTCATTGCTATTTGTTTCTCAATAAAATTATGGAAAAAATGAAATAAAATAAAATAAAAAATAGAAAAAATAACAAAGACCCTGGAAATCTCTATAGCTTCAGTACAGAGCATGTGCTGGTAATATTTTGTGCACTGACTTTCAGGAACATTTTCCCCAGCAACTCTTGGAAAGGTTCATATTTATGAGCTGGATCTCACCTGTGATTTCATCAGAGTGAATTCTGGGGAAGACATCTATGTTGGAAACACCAGAGATGATGCAGCACCCCTCCAATCATTTTTGTTGATTTTATCCAGAAGATTGGGAAGCATTTCTTTTACATTCTGCCATATTTCTTTTGAATTCTGAAGGCCCTATTTATCTGTGCTATTTTTTTCCCCTATTGTCCTGGCAAAACCTTTTGGTGCATGCCATCCTTTAATCTTCTGTTGACACAAACCCATTCAGAGCTCTTCTCTTTTTCTTCAATTAAAAGCTGAGTCTTTTCTGTTACAATTGGTTGTACACTTATAATTCTTTGCCCCCATAAAGAAAAGGCTGTAATCTACCTGTCAGATCCATGATGTGGAAACATATTCCTTTATGAATTTGCTCAAAAGGTACATTAAGAACAAAAAAATTTAAAAAATTATATCTCAGTTTAAAGAAAACAAAAAAGAAAGGGAAATATCTTTGTGCAAAAGCAAATGTCATACCAGACAAAGTAAGGCAGGCAAGAGTTTATTCAAAAGAGACCCAAGTAAAGAAGCACCTCAAAATATCAACAATCAGGATCTCACGTTTTTGGAACTTCTTTTTCACATCAAAGAAATCACCAACAGAGTCAAGAGAAAAGCCACAAATTGAGGAAAAAATTATAGTGGACCATCCCTCAGACTAAGAATTCCTATGTAGAACATACAAAGAATTTTAAAAAACTACTCAGGTCACCAAATTTCAAAGACCCAATCCAAGAACGATTATCTGAGGTGAATATACACTTCACAAATGAAAAGACACAAATGGCAAAGCAACGTATGCAAACATTTTCAACATCATTGGTCATCCAAGAGTTGCAAATTGAAAGAATGCTGAGATACCATCTTACACGAGAAAGAAAGGCTGTCATCAGGATATCAACCAGTAGTAGATGACAGAGAGACTGTGGGGAAAAAGGAACCCTTCTCCACTGTTGGTAGCAGTGCAGGCTGTTACAGCCATTATGGAAATCAGTGTGGAGATTCCTGAAAAAGGTAGAATTGGAGGTCTCATTCAAGCCTACTATCTCCCACCTCATGTATTTTTACAAAAGAATTGAAAGCATCATACCACCTCAATATATGTGCATCCGTATTTATAGCAGTGTAATATGTCATATATCTAAATCCTGGAAATGGCACACATGCCCATCATTTGAAAAATGAATAAAAACACGTGGTATCTTTACACAATGGCATATTATCCAGCTTTAAGAAAGATAAAATTTGAGACTTTTGTTGATAAATGGTTTGCACTAGAGAGTGCATTGGAAGTCCAATAAATCAGACCCACGCTTACATTGTATTGTGTCCCTAATGTGAGAACCTGAAAGAATAAATAAAATCCAAAATGTACAATAGATACTGTGAAAGGGAAAGAATTTATTGAATGAGCAGCAAAAATTTGAATAAAAAAGGGCAAAAGAAAGAAGGGGAAAAGATATATATATATATATATGCAGGATAATTTGGATAATTGTACTGTTGATTGCTGCTGCTCTTTTGAAAAGAGCAGTTAATGCTTAACATTTTTTCTTATTCTTCTTTAATTTTTCACAATGTTTTGCTGTTTTTGTTTTTTTTTCACCACTTTTTCCCACTCATACATGGTAACCTGAACAATTAACTTGAAGACAACATCATGTGATACAGTAACCATTGATGAACTGCTACTATTTTATTTACTAAAATTTTGTATCATTTATGATGCTTTTTTTAAAAAAAATTTTTACTATTTTATATTCTTTAAAAGATAACAAAAGAGACACCAAAATGAAGAGACACTCAGCTTCATTAATAAACATAAGAGGACTAGCATTTGAAAGTTGTCAGGCTAGTGTGAAACTGGGCATCCTGGGCTACCTCTGTGTTAGTTTTCCTTATAAAAAGCAATTAAAAACTCTCATTTCCTTATCTTATGTTTTCCCACAAAGACATACACACCAAAAACGAAAGTAGAATTCAGAATTCTCCTGAAGAAAGGAATGAATTTAGAAGCCAAAACAGAGAAGTTAAAAGACATAAGGAAAAACACTACATGTAAGCAAAGATCTGCAGTGAGAAGCTTCTCCTCTAAATGTTGCATTGTAGAAGTAAGGTAAACACAGAAGGCAAAGCGCAAGTGTTTAACAAACTGGGCAGGAGGTACCTCTCAGTGCTTACATGCTTGCTAACATATGCAAAAGAAAAAAAAAAAGTATAATAGAGAGTTGACGAAAGGGCAAAGAGAGCATACGATATGTTTAATAAATTAGCTCCAAGCATAATGAGATCAATGTGTGCAGGAAAAGTCTTGAACAGAAGACTAGGATTTTTCTAGCTGCAATGCTGAGATTATATCAAATGCCAGTGACTGTGAGGTGAGATGGGCTTTTGGAGTCTGGTTCATAAACCTGGGTGAAAATGATGGCTGCTTGAACCAAGGTATGAGGGAATTACCCCTGAGTGCATAGCACACTTTCACTCTGAAGTTGTATGGTATGGTTTTATGAATAATTCAATGTATAGTATGCAAGAAAAGTAAAAAATAGTCCAGAATTTCATTGAAGGATTTTGAATTTTTCTCTTCATAAACAAAGGAATAAAATGGGGCTGAATCCTTCACTCCTCCCAAACTATTTACCCTCATTACTGCAAGAGTTAGCAGCTAGTCCAGCTAATCCACATTTGTGGTCTTAATTCTTCTCCTCCATGAGGGTGGGGCTTCTTCATTATTGTTTTCTGTGTTTTTCTTCCTCTAGACATGCTTATGCTTTCAGAAGCAACATCAGTATCACTGTTTTCTTCTATGTTGTGTTACTGAATTTTCTTGTCATTGAGACCCAATGTCCAACATGTGCTATTTGAAGGAGGAAACATTTAATTTGCTCACGTTTCAGTCTACTACCAACCAGCTCCAAGGCAGTGATGTCATGGCAAAAGGGCACAGGAGAACAAAGTTTCAAATTAAAGATGGCCAGAAAGCAGGGAAGAGTGACAAGGGAGCAGGAGCAGGGCAGCAGACATAGATCACAAGATCATGCTCTGTAACCCACCTGGATGTCCCGAACCAGCGGGTCAGTCAACAAAGGTCACCTGGGGGAGGAGCGGGGAATTGAAGAGGGGACAAAGGACAGGAGACGCGAGAAACGGAGGCAAGACAAAGGTTCTGATCAAGCCTCATTTATTTAAGGGAGGTTCTGGGTATATATAGGGGGTGATGGAATGAGGAAGTCTCGGCTCTTGGGGTCAGCAGGTATCTAGGCAACGGGGAGCGTGCAACCCCTAGGACATATCACGTGATTCCCAGGGAATGGGCAAGGTGAGAAGGGCCATAAACTTGACTCAGCAGAGGAATAGAATGGATATTGGTTAATGGCCTCCAACACCTGGACATGTTGAGAAGTGGGCTCGATCAGTCCCCGGAGCGGATCTCAAAAGCGACCAAGTTGAAACTCTACCATGGCCACTGCCTTGAAAATTGAAGTTTCTGTATATTATTTTCCTTCTCTATGTCATATTGTTAGTATGGGACCCAGATTACACTTTTGCTTCAGTTATTTTTATCAAGTGTTATTGAGGAAGAACCAGCAGGGATGTACAAATCTATCCAAATATATGAGGTGAGAAAGAATCTTAGTAGAAAAGTGAATGGAAAATTTCATTTGAACATATTAAGATTGAAAGACCTACTTGACATCAAATAAGGAGGGTGAGTTAAAGTTACAAATCTAAGCATGAATGATGTTGATATTACACTAATGCTGTACATTTTATAAAATAAAAATATTTCAGGTACAAAATACAGTTGGACTATAACAAGTACCCTAGAATAGTCTTAAAGTGTTTTATATGTGATTATTTATGGCCATATAATGAAAATGAGATTATTTTTTGCTGAATTTCTGGGATCTTGCTTATGACGTGTCTGAGTGTAGATTTATTTCAATTTTGGCTAGATGGAGTTCTATGTGCCTCACTTAGTTATATGTCAGATTCCTTTCCTATGCTTGGGAAATTTTCTGCTACTACCTTTGCTGAGAGTGTTTTTATGTCATTTATGTTGACTCTAGCTGTTTCATTGATACCTATTAGTCTTGTGTTATTTTGATTTGCATCATCTTGAAGTGGTTGCACTGTTATTTCCTGGTTCAAAGAGAAAGCAAATGTGAAAGGTTGAATTCCAGGACATCATTTAAATGTGAAATGGATGAGGCACAGTCATCAGAATACACTAGGGAGGAAGGAACAGTGACAACAGAACAAAAATCTGAGGAATGTGGAATCCAAGTTCAAAAGCGTAAAGCACTTCTGAGAGAAAGGAATTATCAGCGGTGCTTCACAGGGCTTATTTTTTCTCACATTGAAATGAGACATGATACTGTAAACTGAACGTAAGTATGAGGGGTAAGCTGCCGATGGCTTGGTGTAATAAAGGAACTGTAGCCATTAGTATCTCAGCGATCACAAGAATTAATGTACTGGGGAAATATGCTAGCGTAACAGGCCACAGGAAGAGCTCACCAGAGATTAGCGTTCAGGAATACAACGGTTGTCTTCTTTTCTTCAGAAATGTTTAATAATGGTGTTTCTTGGGACAACTCTCAAGAATAAAAGGGCAAGGAATATTTCCTAAAACTAATCTCACATGAAAATTTCATACTTCCCTAACTTACTAAATCACAGGCGATTAGACAATGTTGAAGAAAACAGGATTATTCTTATTTGGATTGAAAACACACAAAAAAATTTGTAATGCTAAAATTTATTTAAACGTGTAAGTATAGATACATTATATCGATCTTGCATAATTGGATATCTCTCTAGTTTCAAAAGTTGACATTATTACTTTTGACTTGGAAGATGAAGGACATTATTAATCTTGATTTGCAAGGCACAGCCATACTACAGCAGAATTTTTCTACCAAAACTCTACAGGTTCTTTAGTCTGTGAGTTTATTTCATTTATTTATTTATTTATTTAGCGGTACCAGGGATTGAAATCAGTACCCTGCGCTTGCCAGGCAACTGCTTATTCTACTGAGCTATCTCCCCAGTCCTAGTCTGTGAGATTATGCTCTCTAGCATAGAACCTATTTATAACTCCAAGTCCTTTGAAGTTGATGGGGAAAGCCTTACTAAAATAAATGATGATATAATTATTAAAGCACAACTTTATTTGCAAATTAAAGGGATCTTGGCCTCTATTCTCATGGTGAGATATTAACGCATTCTCAGTTCATTGTCTACAAAAGCACTATTAATATTATTTGTTTTTGTTTTTCTTATTACTTTTTTTCTTTCATTTTATGTATTTGGTATAGGGTTGCACTATGCAGCTCAGGCTCAGTGATCCTCTTGTTTTCATTCTCCCCAGGAATGAGATTACAAACGTGTGCCACCACAGTCAGACTCTGTTGCTGGCTCAGTGAGCCCCAGGGCAGGACCGGCACGACATGTGAGACAGTATTGAACCCTGGTCCCTGCACTTGCCAAAGCAGGTGCTCAGTCCACTGAGCTATCTCACTGGCCCATTATGTGTATTTAAAATACAACAATTGTATTCATCTTGGGAAATATGTACACATACCCAGCATGTCTTAATATTTGTTTCTACTCTTCTTCTCCTTCAACTCCCATCCTACCTCTCCCCAGATTGCCTTTCATTTCCATAGAGTTTGCTTCTATGTCCTGAAATTTTTCATTTATTTTTCTTTTTAAGTAAACTTGGTACATTGTGGGTTTCTCATAAAAGAGGAAGCATGAGATAATTAACCTTCTAATATCTAATTTTCTCAGCATCGTTGTTTCTAGCTGTATCCATTTTCCTAAAATGATTTAGATTTGTATGGCCTAGTATGGCTCAGTAGAACTCTGTGTTATATGTATATTTTCTTTATCCATTCATCTGCTCATTGGGCTCTATACTGCTTCCAAGATTAACCTATTATGAACTATGCTTCTATAAATATGACCATGTGTCTTATCACTCTAATATGAAGTCATTAACTCTCTGTAGAGGATATCAGAAAGGTACAGCTGGTTCAAATGGAATTTCTATTCTTAGACAGCACTTCTCATAATGGTTGGTTATGGTTTTGTTTGTTATATGAATAACTAGAGATTTTCATGAAGGACCCAAATATTCAGATTTTCATATATAGTGTAAAATGAGGTGGGCATGGAAGTGCACAACTGCGATCTTGGCCAGTTTATCAAGACTTCTCTCAAATTTAAAAATTAAAAACAATGCACTGGGTAGATAGTTTGGTGGTCTAAGTTTAAGGACTTGGGTTTGATCCCTATAAAACATGGCAAAAACGGGTGCACTGTGCCAGCCACCAAACACAGGTATGGTGGCACATACCTATAGTGTCAGTGCTGGGAGGCTGAGACAGAAGAATCACTATGAGTACAAGCTGTGTAGTGAGACCCTGTAACAAATAAATAAATAGATAGATAGATAGATAAATAAATAAATAAATAAATAAAAACAGTGGAAATCACAGGGCTGCGGTGCATCTCAGCACACCTTGCTCTAGCTCCAGGAACACTGCATCAAGAAGAAAAATAAAGTAAAATGAATTCAAACTCTACTTTCCATTATGAATGCTAGTAAGTCTTTTAAAATACAGATGCCTTCCCACTAAATTATTCAATAACTTCCCTTATGCAAATTCTTCACACAAACAGAATAAATGCGAACTAAAGATTTCAACACTTGGTTAATGAAGAAACTGTTACAATATTTCAAAATTGTCACAGGATAAGTAGCATAAAATTTATATTTATTAAAGAACCTTTAAATAGTTTCTTGGCAAGTATGAAACTTGCTTGTTCAGGGAGTAAAGTCAACGGATACTCCAATTTTATGTGTTAACCTCTAAAAGTACTTACCTAAAGCCATTGATTAGTTACAACTTACAGACCTGAAAGATAAGAAAAGTGGGGGGGCCGGGGAGATAGATCGGGGGTATAAGCACTTTCCTGGCAAGCGCAAGGGCCTGAGTTCAATCCCCAGTTCTGAAAAAAAATAAAATTTTTGAATTTAGTTCAACTTA
>NW_004524577.1:18896044-18922088 GCF_000260255.1 Octodon degus
TGCAGACACACTGTTTCATGGGTTTTCAAAAATTATTTATCTAAATTATTTATTGCGGGTTTTTTGCTATACGGAGAATTTTACAGTACTGTACACTATGCCTATGTTGTTAAACTTACAACATAATTTTGTAATTAGGCATGATATGATTTATAGGTGAAACGTGGAACCAATTTAGTGGTAGAGATTATGGCATTTAGACTACGGCATATTCGCATCCTAAACAGTTTGGCATTTGACAACTAGAGTATGTAGTATAAACACATTGGCATGTTAACATGTGTATCTCAAGTCACAAATAATATTTTTCAACACAGCAGACTTAGAGGGCCAAGTGTTGAAAAGTCTAAATAACATGCTGGGCCTGCCCCTGGGCGTGCTGAGCTGGCCAGCGAGACCAGGAGCGGTGTGGCACACGCCTGTAATCTCAGCACTGGGGAGGCTGACAACAGGAGGATAACTGCAAATCTGAGCTGCACAGTGAGACTGCACCAAACATATAAAAAAGTGAAAATAAAAATTAAAGGCCTAAATACATTTTGCCTTGTGGTTCAAAAATTCTAAGCTTTTTTGTTGTTCCTATTATCATGCTTTTCTCACAACTATGAAGCAGGAATCATATCAGTATTAGTATCGGTGACTGCACTAAACCTCAGAATGGAAATCATTAGTTGATGCCTGAATATCTCTTTATTACCTCAGGAAAAAAGAATAACTTTATTTTCAGAAATAAAAAAATCATGTATTCCCTAATGTAAAATATTTAACAGAAGACATTTGAATTATAGTTTTACAATAAGAACTGTAAACTATATTAAAAATGTCCAAGTTTAGAGGAAAAATAATAAGAGAAGTCACACAAGGTGAAATTAGATGATCTAGAGTTGCAAAATAGGGTCTTGAAAACTGAGGATAAGAACCTACTTTTATATTACAGGAAATCAGAGAAATATAATCACATTTAATGAAGAAAATATGAGATATATTTCAGTGGACAGAGCTGATGATTTTAATAATAATAATATTCTAAATGCCATAGTCTCTGCCACTAAATTGATTCTATGTATTACTTATAAATAATATCATGCCTTAGAATTAAAAGCAAATTTATAATGATAATAGTATTAAGATTAATGGTTACTTCAGTGGAAAGCCATGTACAGCGGTCCTTCAGTAAGTGTGTAGGTTGTGTTCCAGACACCCATGCGATAAGTTAAAATTAGTGAGGTAGCAATATTATATTTATTTTAGTATTTATGTATATATATCTTAAGGACTTATATACTTTCATATATGTTGATTTTTTTTTTATTTTTAGTTAACCTTCTTTCACTTTGTTAGAGCTCCGTACATGTGTGTCTGTTTTTCTTATGGAATGTCACTTTCTTTTCCAAAATTACTGGAAATTTTGTCTTCTCTTTGGACTCCTTTGAGAAACTTTTTTTAAAAATGTGTTTCGTTGTTTCAGGGTCTCACTACCCAGCTCTGACTCATGATGATTGTCCTGCTTTCAGCCTCCCAAGTTCTGGGATTACAGGTGTGGGCCGCTAATCCTGTACTCCGGAAGGCTCAGTCCACCTTGGGCTGAGCTGGGGATTGAACATATGGTGCTGGGGATTGAACTTTGGTCCCTGAACTTGTCTAAGCTTGCCTAAGCAGGCACTTTAGTCCAGTGAGTTTTCTTACCTTCCTGAGAGAACCATGTAAATTTTTTGGTAAATTTTTCAATGATTTTACAGCATTCATTTCCCATTTATCATTGAAAAAAATCTCTGCTATTCAGATTATGTGATTCCTATTATCCTTCCTCTGTATTCTGTTCCCTGTACTCCGAAAGTACTATTGACTTTATCAATTGAGCCTTTAAGACTTCATCATTATATTTTTAAAATTTTGTTTCAATTTATTACTGTTTTCTTATTTTATTTTATTTTTTTTCCATTCTGGGGACCACACTCAGGATTTTGCACTTGCCAGGCAGGTGCTTATGCCACTGAGCTATCTCCTTGGCTAGACTTCATCATTATTTTTTTGACGTATTTTGTTTCATGGCTATTTCAATTTTCTTATCCTTTCAAGAGTGTTCACAACTACTCATTAAAACATTTCTATGAAACCACCTTTAAAGCATTTGCCAGTTCATTTAAAACAGATATTTTCTTTTGGCATTGGCCTGTTGCATTACAAGTAGTTTTATAACAGAATAAGTGATCCAAGGTTTGATCAAAGTGACATACCAATGTTATATTGAAGTGCGTTGCAAGATCCAACAATCTGTAAGATACGGATCTCTAAACACAT
The DNA here is from genome assembly GCF_000260255.1 of Octodon degus. NCBI lineage: Eukaryota > Metazoa > Chordata > Mammalia > Rodentia > Octodontidae > Octodon > Octodon degus. The sequence goes on from NW_004524577.1 coordinate 18,898,346, forward strand.
TTTATGTTATTTTCATATCCATTTAATGTCCATTAAGTATCCTGAAAACTACAGGTAAATGCATTCAACATTAAAATTCTATGACTTTTTTCAAAATAATGTAAAGTTAACAGATTACATAGATTTAGGATTTCGTTAACACAGAAAAAAATGAAAAAAAGTTATGTATTGTCTTCTTTGAGCTATTAATTGGTACAAATTTCCACTAAATATCATCATTTTTCTTAATAGAGAAAGGAAGCCAGGACAATCATTTTAATTTACACCACATTTATTGATGATGTAAAACTTTATGTAGTTAATTACTCTAAGAGCTATCAAATATGGACATAAGGTCTGCATTTATTGTTTGTCTTTAAATAGTAAGTAGTATGCACCAGCTATTTGTCACTAGATCTCTGTACTTTGTTCAGCCTTTCCTTCCTCTAGTTTGATAATGACATTAAGGAACTAAGGGGCAAGACATCTAAAATAAATACCCCTTCCATTTCTTTTGTTATGGACCTCATACAGAGAGTATATTTTCCTTTTTCTCTTTCCCCATGTAGGTATGACCTCAGATGCTTGCACGTGGAAGGCAGGACCTGGGTCACCACGCTAGATCTTTTTCTTTCAAGCTGGATTCAGCAAGAAAATAAAGCGTGGTAGACAAACACATAACAAACAATGTCTGGGTGTAAAGGGACACTGTTTTGATGATGACACATAGATATAACATCATAAGTTAACGAAGTTATATGCGTTAATGTGAGTTGTAGGAGATTTCCAGCACCATGAAAGTTTTGTCTAAGTACCTGACCTTGTTAAACTTTTCCATCTCTGCTGAGGCCAGTGATTATCTGCAAGTTGCTACTAATTGCTTTTTTTTTTTTTTTTTTTTTTTTTTTTGCTGCAAGTATACTGTCCATACGTACTCCTTACTAGGATAATACCCTTGTGTATGAGTTTTCCATTTTCCTTTAGAGAAATGGACAATATACATGCATCTGGCATCTTTTATTCATCTTCTTTGTGAGATTAATTTCTGTTAATGTTCATAATTACAACTTATTACTGGAGTAATGGCTAATCATAGCATTGTACTTTTATTATTTTCACTGTAAGTGGGCAGTTTTTTTATAGCTTTAATTATAAATAATACTGCTCAGAATGATTCTTATTTATTTCTAAGATGCATGTGGATGCACATTTTGCATAAATACATGTTTGATCATATAATATATTCATGTGTGCATGTGTGGGCTCACATGTGCGTGTGCAGGGGAGTGTTCACATGTTTTGTGTGATTAAGTCTGATTCAAGTTACCTGGTGAAGGTGGCCGAAGCTGTTGTGAAATAGGTTAAACAAGTATCTATATATGTAGGGTCTTCTAAGGAGCTTGGAGGAGCCAGATTTCACTGTAGGTAAAAGCAACTTCAAAATTTATTAGACAGAAACCACACAGATTAGCTTTCAACTCACTTCATGGGAACTGAGTGGCCTGGGACGATGTCCCTCATTATCAAGGTCCCTTTCCTGGGACCCACACTCATCATAATCAGGGATAACAATGGATGTCTCAGCAAATATGATAAAGAGCACAGGTTCTTCTGCTTTTACTCAGAACAGCACAGTATCTCTGCCACAGGTCAATTGACCAGGACAAGTATAGGGCCCTCCAGATTTCACCGGGAGAGTTGCATCTTTTTTAGTTTCAAATTATTTTTTTAATTTATATTTTTACAAGAGACTATAAATAGTATTAAAACAGAAAAGTTACACACGATACAGAATTTCACTAAACAAACTAATGTGAATTTTACAGTATTTATTGTGTTGCACAGTGTTCCCTTCAAGTTAGTTGTTCAGATGACCAGATATATTCATGAAGGATTGGAAAAAGAAAGAAATATATAAGAAATTAAGAAGAGAAAAAAGGAGATGCGCAGGCCTGGAGTTTGAATCCCGGGCCTGCCATGCCGGCCCCGCCCCCAGAGGTGCACTGAGATGGCAATTGAGACTAGGCGTGGTGGTGCGCATCTGTAACCCCAGCACTTGGGAGGCTGTAAACAGGCGGATCACTATGAGTCTGATCTATGCAGTGAGACCCTGTAGACCCTGTCCTAAAATTAAAAAATAGAAGAGAAAAAGGTAAAAAAAAAAAAAAATTGAGAAAAAGAGACAAAACGAATTAAGTACCAACTGCTGTTTTTCACAGACCAACAGAAATCCATAGGACAGTTGTATAAACTGTCCCTTAGAGCCTCATGTAGTCATTGGGGAGGCTTCTAGATTTTGTGATTAATTCATGATCCAAAGCTGGGATTATGGGTCTGAGAAGTGCTGGGACTATGAGTGCTACCTGTACCCTAGGGCAGATAGCCTGAAGGAAATAGAAAGAAAGGAGAGGGACTTGTCTCTGCCGTTGTTGCTGCTATTCCTCCCATTTACTCTTGCTGTTTTGTTCTCTTCTGCCACCATGAACAGCTGCTCTCTGTCATGTGCCTCTCTGCCTTGGAGCCAGATGAGTATGGACTGAAACCTCCACCAACTGTGCTCTAAATAAACCTTTCCTTCCTTAATTTAGGATGTTAGGCATGCTGTACCAGCAACAATGGAAAAGTAACTAAGACACTCCCATTCTCTCTCCTGTCTTTCTCCTCAACTCAGCAATTCCTTCCTTTTGAGCAGGTTCTTTCCCTTTTCTCAGTGTCTCTTGTACCCTTCAGAATTTATTTTCTGTTTCATGTTCTCACACCGAGGAGACAATATGATGTTTGCACATGTTATTCTGACTTAACTGACTTAAGAGTGTGGTCTCTAGGGCTGGGCAAATAGCTCATCAGATTAAAGCACCTGCAAGCAAGCACAGGGGCTGGGAGTTCTATGCCAGGCTTGCCATACCAGGCCTGCCCCTGGGGAACACTGAGACAGAGATTGAAACTGGGTGTGGCGTCCCACACCTGCAATCCCAGCTCTCAGGAGACTGAGCACAAGAGAATCACTGCAAGTCAGATCTATTAGTGAAACCCTGAGCATCCTGTAGACTCCTCCCAAAAATACAGAAAAAAGAAAGAGTCTGGTTTGTAGTTGTATCCATTTACTGATAAAAACCTCAAATTTATCCTTTTTTTTGATAGCTGAATCATACTTAATTTATCCGTCCCTCAGTTGATGGATTTCAGTTTGCTCCCAAGATTTAGCTATGACAAATTGCTCTGCTGTTGTATCTGCTTTATTCAAGAAAACGTGTTATAGACATCACTTAATGTCTGACCTGTCAGCCTCACTTGGTGATACTGGCAGTCTAGCTATGTGGCAGGTATTTTATAAACTCTATGTTTAAGAGAATCATCGCTTTATACTTGTCCTGTAGAAGTGTAATTTTCCAAAAGTGGCTTAGTCTTATTTATTTTTATTGTTGTATTGTAATTTCAAAATGAATAATTTTTATTATTATTATTTTATTTTTTACTTTGGCAGAAGTAGGGATTGAACTCACGCCCTTGCACTTGCCAGGGAAGCGCTTATTCCACTGAACCATCTCCCCAGCCCCTAAAATGAATAATTTTAAAACATTCAAGAACCACAGATATAGCTCAGCAGCACAGTGCCTGTTTGGCACTGCTCTGGACTTGTATTCTGTTTACCAAGAATAGAAAATTCAAGCATTTATGATAGAAATGAAAATTCATAATAAAAAGGCAACTAAGATTAATAATTTTTATATGACTCCTAAATGTCACATGTAAATTTAGGAATCAAGATCAAAGTGAAGTTTAGGTTAAAATGTCTTAATGATACTGTGCCAGACTTAGAATTCTGTGGAATATATTTTAACATCCTGTTGGAATCAGAATTAACAAAACCAAGATATACATCAAATTACTTATTCTTTATTTTGAAGAGAACAAAAACTCATTTAAAATATTTGGAATTTCAAAAAAATAAGATGATAGGAATCCAACAGTAGATGTTAAATTACATATTGTTTTCTTCAAATTAGTCGTTCAGGGGCTGGGGAGATGGCTCAGTGGAATAAGTGCTTCCTTGGCAATCGCAAGGACCTGAGTTCAATCCCCGGTTCCACCAAAAAGAAAAAAAAATTAGTTGTTGAAATTACAAGATATAAACATAAAAAATTGGTCAAATAATTAAAAAGAAGAAGAAAGAGTTAACCATTAAGAGTTCCTTTCCATATACCACTAGAAATCAGTAGTACAATCATCCAAACCATCATATATATATATCACCTTACTCATTCTAACAAAAAATTATTGCCATAATATTATTAATGTGGGGCTGGGGAGATGGATCAGTGGAATAAGTGCTTCCCTGGCAAGCGCAAGGGCCTGAGTTCAATCCCCAGTTCTGAAAAAAAAAAATTATTAATGCTCAAAATACAAGAAATTTAAAATTTCAAAACAAAGTTGAGCACCATGAATATTCACCTATTTTAATATAATCGGAAAAGATTCTTTAAAATCAGAGTTAAAGTGGCCAAATGTAATCTAAATAACTCAGATCACAAAATATTTAAAAAGTAAAATCTTCTGGAAAACTTCCCCAAGGAATGCTATATAAATAAACTAGTAAAACATTATAAAATATAATAAAATTTGTTTTAGACATTGATAAAAAAGAGTTTCAAGGTGAGATAGTACATGAAATATTGCTGGGCTTTATAATGATGTTGCGAAAATAATTTCAGAATGGAAGTCTGAAGAGACACCTAAATGTTTTTTGGTTTTTGTTTTTTTTTTTTTTTTTTTTTTTTTTTTTTTTTTTTTTTTTTTAGAAAAACTATCTACCCTGTTTCCTGGAACTGACCTGGCTAGAAAATAATGAATGGAGAACAAGAGGGCAAAAATGTCAGCCTAGTGGCTGGGGAGTTAGCTCAGTAGCATAAGTGCATGCCTGGCGAGTGCAACATCTTGAGTTCAATCTCTGGTACTGAAAAAAAAAAAAAAATGTCAGCCTGGGCTGGGGAGATAGCTGAGTGGATTAAGTGCCTGCCTGTTAAGCACAAGGTCCTGAGTTCAATTCCTGGCACCCAGGAAAAATAAAGGTCAACTTGAGTCAACAAAGCTTGCCTCACCTGCCTTGTTCAGTAGCTGCTCTGGAAGCCAAGTGAAAGAAAGACAGGATGAGGGCCTGGAAGTTTTGATCTTGAATTTTTGAGGCTGATTACTCTCTGGATAGGTCTTATTTTCAGGGGAAGAGATTCTGCACTTTAGTTTCCTGCTAGGTATGCCACAAATAAAATAAAATTTCCTCTTAATGATACTCTAAACTATGAAAATAAAGAGTTTTCATGAGTTGTTACTCATAATTTTATCTTTGCTACTATGCTTCCAACAGCAACAAAAATAACCTTAAAAGTATTTAGAAAGCTCAAAAGTAATTAAAAGATGGTAATGTTACTTGTGTCTTTGCCGGGATAAAAAACGTTTGGGGATTTCAGCAGTTTTATGTATTCACTCGAGTGGAAACTGTGCAATGTGAGTCCTTAAACATTTGAAGGATTAGGGATGAAGTCCCGGGGCACAAGTGCCAGCCTGCCAAGTGCAAGGTTCCGAGCTCAGTTCCTGATATGAGAAAATGGGAATAATTCTGCAAATAATACTAGAAGCTAAAAAAATGATGATAATAATAATGCTGGAAGCAGGTGCACAGGTAATTCCAGCTAATATAGAGAGTGAGCAGGAGGACAGTGAGTTTAGCACCAGCCTTAGATGGTGGATGAGAAGACTACCTCTCAAAAGTAAAGTTTAAAGGAAAGGGTGGGGTGGAGCTCAGGTCTAGGGAAGTTGCCTTCCATACTGGTGGCCCCAAGATCCAGGCTCAGCACTACAAAGGAGAGAAAGTATCTACAGGACACTCATGGTGTCCTCTCAACATCATATGAGTTTTTTTTTTCTTTTTATGTAAGCTAACTTTATCTTGATAAGGATATAAAATGAATACATAAAATTAAATAAGGAAACTATGAAATCTCAGTGTATTGATTTTCTATTGATTCATAAGATAATTAAATACTATGAAACAGTGTTTAGCAAAAGCATGGATTTACCATGTTGCAGTTCTGTAGAGCAGAGCAGGGTTGCATATCTTCCCTGGGACCACATGAAGCCCACCTGGGACTGATTTCCTCCTGAAGACTGGAAGAGAAGGAAACATTTTCTTGATTCCTTCCGAACTTAGCTTCCTGCATTTCTTTGCACTTGTTTTCTCTGTGAAGTCAGATGTGATGCGCTCCCCTCATGACCGCTTTTGCATTGTCAGCCTCCCCCTGCCTCATGTGACTCTTTTGAGACAGCTTATATAACCTAGGATAACCTCCTTATCAAAAGGACCTTTATTACATCCCTTAGCTGAGTCCCTTTTGCCATCTAAGCTTCCAGGGGAGGGCCTAGCAATGTACGCCAGAGATCTAACCCCGGCCATTGCATGCTGCCTAAGCAGGCGCTTTAGTCTGCTGAGCTATCTGGCTGGCCCACATTTTTTTTAAATTAGCTCTAATTTAAATATTAATAATAATAATTAATTCTATTATGTTTTTAAATTTTTAGATAGTTCAGAAAAATACACTTTAAAGTGTTAATACATTTATTTTCTTTAGCATTCAAGTAATGAAAAAAGTCACATCTTTCCTAATTTAACTGAGCATCAAATCCATCTAAATTTATGCCTCTTTAATTGTTTCAAATCGTTTTATGCATCTCTGTCTCTCCTATCTATGATTTAGCCATCAATCTCCATCTTCATCTCCATCTGTATCTCTACCTCTACCTTTTTTCATCAACTAATAATTTTTTATTAACTTTATTGAGCAACAAATAAAATGAGACAGTTTCAAAACAAGTTAGTAGGACAGTTTCAATAATTAATGCATTGCATATTGTTCTCTTCGTAGTAGTTATTCATACTACAAGATGCAGACATGATATCCTGTCCAAACACTATTAATACAAATCTTTTCTCTCTTTGAATTAAAAGAAAGTAGCTACATATCTATCCTATTTTGTATATACAGATGCAAAATGATCCTTAATTTATATCCCCTTTTTTTGTTTAGTTTTGTCAGAGATGGGTATTCCATTGTCACATAAATATTGTATGTGTGTGAATTCAGCAAAGTAATCCAATATAGTCTAGTAGTCCATAATAGTAGTGGGTTATCTGCAGGACTGGCAGTGTCAGAAGTGGTTGACTTGAGCCTTTTAACAGCTTGGCATATTAATATGGCTTTACTTTTTATACCTCCTTTTCATACTTTTCTGCTGACTGATTAAGACCAAGATAAAGCAAGACCTATATAACAAGAAATGTAACTTCTGTATTTGACAAGGTCAGTCAAATCCCCTCAGGATTTACCCTGAAACTCTGTACTACAGTTTGTAGATTTTTTGTTGTCAAATTTGGGACATCACTGAGTTACAGGATATTACAGTACAGTTTTGCTTATGTCCTGAATCCTCACTGACCTTGAACGGTTAGGGCAAAAATGTTAGCTGTCCTTGCAGCCCTTGTTTTTCTCTAATGTCTTGTCTGCAAAGTTAAGTTGTTAATCCTCCAGAAGAGAAGCTTAATGATATTATTACCCTATAACATAGGCAGGTGAACTTAACAACACTATCTCTCTAAATATCAAACATCTTAGACAACATGGAACAGGTATTTTCCATCAAGTATTGATATGTTAAACTTTAAATCCCTACAGAATGTGATGAAAATAAATAAATAACTAAATAAAACAATGTATAAAATAGGAATAAACAATTACACATTATACACAGAAATTTAGAAATCTACCATTATAGCATTGCAGCAGGACAGTCCTATGATATCTTTTCTTGCCTTTGGATTTCATTTATTACCCTTTTTCAACACACATTTACTTGAGAGACAGCACAGCAGTAATTTATATGACAATAGAAGCAGTATATATTTACAAGACCAAAATGACAGGCATGGCAAGCATGGCCCTCATATTACACATTGCTATCTTCAGTGCAGTTGCTTAGTTCATAGGTATCAGCATATACAGTTAGTCAGGGTGAGAATCCAAACAATTACCTGCTAGATTCCAAAGCCTGCTGAAGAGTCTCAGGATCATTGCCTTAACTATCTTGTGCACATAAATGTATGGTTTTGTCCCTGCCATGTTTCATAGCTTTTCTTTGTTGTTTAACCCTTAAGTTCTCATTTTCCTCTTAATTGTATTATACCTTTCTCTTTTTCTTTATTCTTTTGAGTTCTTACACTAGGGAGACTATAAACTATTTACACATGTGCATCAGGTTTATAACAATTATGAGTATATCTTCAATTGCTTTCACTTAAGTATAAAGGTTTTGAGTTTATCATTCTTTATAGCTGAGTAATATTCCAACACATAAAAACACCACATACTTTTCATCCATTCCTCAGGTGAAGGGCATTTTGTTGCTTCCAAGATTTGGGTATAACAAATTGTACTGCTATAAACATAGGTGCACATATGACATGACGTTTTCAGTTCCTCTGGAAAAATTCCCAGTAGGGAGATAGTTTTTTGAATGGGATTTCCAGTCCTAGTTTTGTAAGGAGTTTCCACACTGATTTCCATAACAGTTGCACGAGTCTACATTCCCACCACAGTGGAGAAGAGTTCCTTTTTCCCCACAGCCTCTCCAAAATTTGTTGTTGATTGATTTCTTTATGGTAGCCATTCCTTCTGGGGTGTGATGATATCTCAGTATTGTTTTAATTTGCATTTCATGAAGGGCTAGTGATGTGGAGCATTTTTTCATATATTCATTCCTTTCTGTAATTTCATCCTCTGAGAAGTGTGTGTTCATCTAGGATGCCCATTTCTGGATTGGGTCTTTAAATTTGGGGGCCCTAGTGTTTTTTAGTTCTTTATAAATTCTAGAAGGAAGACCTTTGTCTGAGTGGCTCTTTGTCAGGCTTCTTTCCAAATTTGTGGGTTGTCTTTTCACTTTTTTGGTAATTTCTTTTGACATGCAAAATCTTCTCAATAAGAGCAGGTCCCTATTATTAATTCTTTCAACTGTTTCCCATGAGATTTGATTTCTGTTTATGAAATCTTTGCCTACCCCTATGTCTTCAAAAGTTCCTCCTACTTTCTCTTCCAGGAGATTCAGTGTTTCTGTTTTAATGTTTAGATCTTTAATCCACTTTGACTTTAGTTTAGTGCATGGTGATAGATCTGGGTCAAGTTTTAGTTTTCAGCATGTAAAGAGCCAGTTTTTCCAGCACCACTTGTTAAAGAGGCTATCTTTCTTCCAGTAAGCATGTTTGGCCCCTTTGTCAAAGATAAGGTGGCTGAGTGTGTTTGTAGGGCCTTCTGCATCTTCTAATCTATTCCATTGATTCTCAGGTCTGTTTTTTGGCCAATACCATGCTGATTTTTATCACAATCGCTTTGCTGTATAATTTTATGTCAGGAATTGTAATTCCTCCTGACTTGTCTTTGTTGCCTAGGTTTGCCTTTGCTATTCAGGTCTTTTCTGGTTTCAACTAAATTTTAGGAATATTTTCTGTAGGTCTGTGACATATGTTGGTGGTAGTTTGATAAGGATTGCATTAAATCTGTACAGCAATTTTGGGACTATGGCCATCTTAACAATGTTTTCTCTTTCTATTCAGGAGCATGAAATATCTTTCCATTTTCTGAAATCCTCTATGATCTCTTTTTTCAGGGTACTGTAATTTTCATTGACTAGATTTTTTTACTTCGTTAGTTAGATTAATTCCTAGGTATTTCATTTTCCTTGGTGCTATTGTAAAAGATATTGTTTCTCTAATTTCCCTATCAGAGTATGTGTTATTTGTGTAGAGAAATGCTATTGACTTATGGGTATTTCTTTGTATCTTGCTATGCAACCAAATTTGTGTATATATTCTAGTAGCTTCTTGTTGTAGTTCTTTGTTTCTTCCAAGTAAAGTGTCATATCATCTGAAAATAATGATATTTTATCTTCTTCTTTACCTATTCTTATTCCTTTTATTTTTCTCTTTTGTGGAATGACTCTAGCTAATGATTCCAGAACTATATTGAATAAGAGGGGTAATAGAGGACATCTTTGTCTTGTACCAGATCTAAGAGTAAAAGATTTCAGTTTTTCCCCATTTAGAATTATATTAGCCATTGGCTTGTCATAGATGACTTTTATCAGATTGAAGTAGAGGCCGTCTATTCCAATTTTCTGTAGGATTCTGAACATGAATAAGTGTTGGACTTTGTCAAATCCTTTTCCACATTGATTGAGAAGATCATGTGGTTTTTAGATTTGGCTCTATTGATATAGTGTATTATATTTATCGATTTGCATATGTTGAACCTTCCTTGCAACCCTGGAATGAATCCTACCTGGTCATTGGGTATAATCCTCTTGATGATTTACTGTATTCTATTTGCTATAATTTTATTGAGGATTTTTGTATATATGCTCATGAGGGAGATTGGCCTGTAGTTCTATTTTTATTTGTGTGTTTCCCTGGTTTTGGTATCAGTATAATACTTGCCTCCAGGAATGATTTTGGGAGGATTGCTTCCTTTTCAATTTCACTGCAGAGTTTGCAGAGTATAGGGACTCCATCTTCCATAAATTTCTTATAGAATTCAGCTGTAAGTCCATCAGGACCTGGACTTTTCTTTGTCAGAAGGATTTTTATTACATTTCATATTTCATTGTCTGTTATTGGGCTATTGAGAGTTGTTATATCTTCTTGATTCAGTTTTGGTAATCGATACCTTTCTAGGAATCTGTCCATTTTTTCTGTGTCTTCTATTTTGTGAGAGTAAATATTCTTAAAGTAGCTATTGATGATCTTCTGAATTTCCACTTGTTCTGTGTAATCACACCCTTCTCATTCATTATTGCTTGTATTTGAATTTTGGTGAGGTTAGATAGGGGCTTATCAATTTTATTTAATCTTTCAAAGAACGAGCTTTTTGATTCATTAATTCTTTGAATTGTTTTCTTCATCTCAATTTAATTGATTTCTGCTCTAACCTTTGTGATTTTTTTTTCCTGTTCTTGGGCTTTTGGTTTGGTTTTCACTTCCTTTTCTAGACGTTGTAGGTGCAGTGTTAGGGTGTTTATTTGTTCCTGTTCTGTTTTCATCATGTGTGAGTTCACAGTTATAAATTGTACAACAATTGCTTTCATCACATTCCATAAATTCAGACAAGTTGTGCTTTAATTTTCATTGAATTATAAATATTTTTCAATTTCTTGTTTAATTTCATCGTGATCCATTAGTTGCTGAGGAAAGTGTTGTTAAATTTCCATGTATTTATGGAGTTTGTCTCGTTTCTCTTGTCATTTATTTATAGTTTCATTGTACTGTGGTCAGATAATATGCATGGAATAATTTGTTTTCTTGCATATACTTAAACATGACATGAACTAGTATGTGGTCTATTTTACAAAATGACCCATATGCAGCTGAAAAAAAATGTGTATTCAGCTGTGTTTGGTTGAAACGCTCTGCACGTCCACGAAGTCCATTTGTTCCAAGCTCTTTTGAGTTCTGCTAGTTTTTTTCTGCTTGACCTACTGAATTAATTTAATTACCTGGTGATATATTCCTGAGTCTATTCCTGAGTAATTTTTACCTTATGATCTATCAAAATTTGTGAAATACACATGTGGTAATCATCTAGGGATTCTGAATTTACAAATTTATATTAGAAACAAAATCACTATTTGCATGAATACTCACCTAGTCTTAAAAGATGTACAGTCAGAAGATGATTTACTCTGCTGTCCTTCCATATCTCAATTTACCTTTTTTACTCCTTGTGTATAATATTTAAGTGTCACCTCTCCTTCATATACTATTAAACATGTGATGTTTTTCATGTCAATATAATGAGATGTTTTGATGTAGATGTAGATAGATATTGCATTATATTCCATCTCAAAGCCACTTATCTAAATGTATCATCTGGAGAAGTGTGTGGTTAATGTAGATATATTCAAGTGTATAAAAATTTTATGCCCAAATCAGCCGTCTGGTAGCGACCTTGGTGCTTTGTAGCATACATGTTGAGAACTGCTGGCAAAGACACTTGTGACTTCCTGCCAACTATGTAGCCCCTTAGTGCCTCATTATTTTTATACAATTAGCACATTTGTCATGGAGTATTTAGGAGAAAAAATGAAGCTTACCAAAATAACAAATTCAATACTGTATGCAGCACACAATAAAGCAGTCATATCAATTTTTAATTCCATTCTTCTCCCACCCTCCTTTCCTTCATTCTTTTCTTTCTTTGAAGAATTCCTTGAGATTGTATTTCCATATTAAACTAATATGTCATGATATAATATGATAGGTAAAATATTTTCTTTTGGAATGAACCTGTGACTCAGCTCTACTGGGGATGTCATGGATCCAGCCTATGGTAGCTGTCTGAATATTTGGAAGGGAGACTAGCTGCAGCCTTTAGGATGGACAAAGGGATGAGGGCACAGATAATGGACTGGAGCTTGGGTCTGAAAGAGTAGTCTTGGAGCTCAGTCCATGTGATTTGGTCCTGCACTGTTGTACACCAAGTTGGATCTCAGACCTTGTGCCCACTGAGGCAGGTCTACCCTTGAGTTGTCTGGAGGCTTGAGTTTACCTGATTCTATGCCTGGCATGGAGCATGGGTGTTAGAGGCCTGCTCCCAGAGCCTGGGACTATGGATTCTGGCCTGGAGCTGTTGCCTGCTGGTGCCTAGTGGTTGGGTATGTAAGTGCCAACATAGAGTCTGAGTGAGAAAGAACAAGGCTTGCGGACATGCTAGAACCTGGGAGAACATGAGCTGTACTGACATACAAAATCACTGTGATGGGCTGAGGACTGAGATAGATCTGGATTCTGAGTTTTGGTGGATTGGTAGATGGAGATGGATCTCCAGGATGGCGCTGGAGCCTATATTCACAAGGGCCCACCTGGTATTTGAGGTCAGCAGGTGCAGAGATGGCACTAGGGCCAGATAGAAGCAAAGACTGCAGGTCTGGCTTGGCACTAAGATGGACCTGAAATCTTTACCTGAAAGGATCAAACTAGAGTCTAGGAGTTCATGTACTGTGGTCATGTGTTATGGTTTGTGTCTAGTTGTCCCCCCAAAACTTCATACAGTCATGGGGCAGGGATTTCTAGAATTTGAGATAAAGATTATGTCATGATCCACTGGGATTATGGGTTTTAGTACTGCTGGGATAATGGGTGTGAATGTTATACCCAGCCTGGGAAAAAATAACCTGAATGTAACATAAGAGAGACAAAGAGGCAGACTTCCTCTCTGTTGCCATTGTTGCTGCTACTCCTCCTTTGGTTCCTCTTGCTCTTTGCCACTGCCTTGAACTGATGCTCTCTGCCCTGTGCCGCTCTGCCTTGCCACCACTGGAGTATGGACTAAAACCTCCAGTAACCAGGAGCTGAATAAACCTTTCCTTCCTTCATTTTGGGTGTCTGGTATTTGTCCCAGCAATGAGAGTAGAGTAACTGAGACATCATGAAAAACTCTTGGGGTTGGCTTGGTGCAGACTGAATCTCTGGAAACATGCAGACCAGGTCAGTGCTGGAGGCAGCCTGAAGCCTGAAGTGCTGAGATCAACCTAAACTTGAGAGAGGCAGGCACCCAGCTCTCCTGGGCAACAATGGAGCTCTGAGCTGCGTGCCCTGGCCTGGTATCACTGCTGGCTTCAAGGATCCCTAAACCGCTTTCATGCTACAGCTAGCAGCATGAGATCCTTCTCAACATTAGATTGTGCAGGTCCAGTGTTGAGGTCCAAACCACAAGCTGTTACTGTATCTTCCACATTGATATCATCTCTCATGATGATGTCTGTCTGTGCTTGAAAGAATGGGTAATATGAACCTGACCTTCCTCCATCCTTCCATGAGCCTTCTGTTCTTTGGTGCTATAACTCTGTAGTGCAATCTCCTGGCTAGTTCCTTCTTAGTGAAAGTATTATCACACGTTGACAGTTGTTTAAACGGATGGTTCTGTGAGATCATGGACACTAAAAAGCCTCATCATGCTAACATCTGTCTTTTTTTCTGGAATTTTCTGAAGAAAAAATAATCTTATGTTTTAAACCATGGGCATGACATGTTGATTAAAGCCAGTCTAATTCCTATCTTCAGGATATGTGCTTTGTTTACAAGCACACAATGCTGGGTGTTCTACCTTTCCTCTAGCCTCTTGAGAGTTTTTTCTAAGTGTTCTAAACCTACCAGCTCATGCATTATTTAAAACATTCTGAGATACACATTAATATATTGACTAAAGAAAAACTAATATAAAAAGATATAAAATTGGAATATATATATATATATATATATATATATATATATATTATGATTAAATTGACACTTAAGCCTATTCACTTTATTTTAGGGTTCCAGGATTTAACCTTCAAACTGCAGGGGTTTTTAAGGAAAAATGACCATTGAAATCAAACAATATTTCTCAAAACTCTAACTTTCAGTGCAACTCAGTAGATTCACAGTTACTCTACAAAGTAATTTACAATGGGTCTACTCTTTAATGACTATGTACTATATAAAAATCTTCCAGTGAAATTCAAGTGTATCTAAATATTTCAAACAAACCTATATTTTTTTCTCAGAAACCATTCCTTATTGTCATTATATCATTCCACTTCCTTATATCATTTTTCTTTAGGTCAGCATAGGTAGGATAAAAAGAAAGATGGAGGAATAATTAGAATTTTAACATAAATTATGAAATGTGTCTTCTTGGTGGTACTGGGAATCAAACTCAGGACCATGTGCTTGCCAAGCATGTACTAGTGCCACTGAGCTATATCCCCAGCCCCCTAATATAAATTATAGAGAGTCTTGTATTTCTTATTTTTAATATTCACTTTTAGCGAAGATTTGTGTAACTGAATAACTAAAATTCTAGTTTTTCTTTTAAAGAAAGAATGAAATATAACTGAGTAGATGTACATATTTAGCTTGTTAAATGTTTATATTTAATTATTGAAGGACAGCTACAGATTATGGTGCATAGTAT
The DNA here is from genome assembly GCF_000260255.1 of Octodon degus. Lineage (NCBI taxonomy): Eukaryota > Metazoa > Chordata > Mammalia > Rodentia > Octodontidae > Octodon > Octodon degus. Next base: position 18,913,375 of record NW_004524577.1, read on the forward strand.
GTGCAATATGTGGTCAGAACATGGATTTCCACTGTTTCTGTAAGTGAAAATAATCTTATCAGAAAAATATGCAAAATAATATTGAGGATCCTATTATATTGTTTTGTATATGGAAATGAGGTAAAAGGCTGTGGCTATCACAGGATCTACTTCCCCCAGGTCTATTTTTCCTTAGGTAAAAGAAGAATACCTTATTTTAAACTGATTTCTCAAGTATTTATTTCATTAAATACTTTTATAAGCATATATATTTTGTGGTCCTTCTTTCTGTGACTCTAATTCTACAAACTTCCAGCCCATTTTCTGAGGTGTCAGCCTGGCCACACTGTATATTTTAAAGTGAATTATATGCTTCACTTTGATATGTCCGAATTTCTTCCTATGGCTTTCTATAAATTCAACCTTATTTTTGTGCTGAGAAAACTATAAGTCAAGAGAGAATTCCTCTGGAGCTTAATTTAAGCCTGGGGGTGTGCAAGCAACATACAATGGCAGAGTGGTGAATTCACTTTGAGAAAAACAAGCACAGTGAAGACAGCAGTGCTAAAATCTAACCGAATGAAAGAAGTTACTTTAACATCTTATTTAACTCTGGAGTATGAATTTCAGACATACCTTAGGCTATTTCAATGCAGACTATGGATTTTTCATGGAATTACTTTTTAAAACAAACAGAGAGAGAACACTGAATTATGTAGAAAGAATTATATTGACCAAAGTTCTACTCTGTTGTCATGACAACAATCATATTTCCCACACTATGTAGGCTATTAAGTGTTGGACTAAATGTGTTTTACTACAGAAACTAACATTTCGAGAGAAATTTTCTATTAGAATCCCTTGGAAGAACCATAGATTTATTATGTTTCAATAAGCAACCTGCCATCTTTATGCTAGTCCTTCGGATGAAAAAAAAAAAGTGAGAAAAATAGGAGAAGCATCCCTATAACATCTGGGTTCAGCGATATTTTTTTAACACGTCAAGTGTTTCAATCATCAGCAGATACCTGTGTTCTGCCTGTGGAATATGTGATAGCTATTGTCCAGCTAAAATCTCGAGTAATTATGCATGTATTGCTTCTACTGGGAACTTTGTTGAGAATGGAAAAATTCTCAACATTGGAAAAAATATTCTTGGGGCTTTGCTGGGTAGCTTAGTTGTTTAAAGCGCTGCTTGGGCAGACTTTAGAAAAAAATATTCTCAGAAATCATTCTGCTATCCTTTGATGTTGTCACTGTTGTTATGAGTTTAAAACATCTCCCAGCTTACTCTCTTTTAACATAGTTTAGAACAGTTTATGTTTGACTCAGGTCATTAAGATATTGGATAATATACTACTACTATTTGGCATACATTGAACAGAAACTGTAAATATTGACTATTTTGTCTGATTACACTTTTTATTATAAGAAATGATCTTACATTTGTCTAAATTTATGATCAGTCAAGTCTTCTATCTTTATTTTATTTTTATTTTTCTGTATTTTTAGGGAAGGGTCTACAGGGTGTTCAGGGTCTCACTACTAGATCAGACTCATAGTGATCCGCCTTTTTACAGCCTCCCAAGTGCTGGGGTTACCGGCACGAGCCACCATGCGCAGTCTCAATTGCGCTCTTTTCGTGCCCCAGGGGTGGTGCTGGCATGGCAGGTCCAGGGATCGAACCCCCAGCTATTTGGCTGGCCCTGTAGATCTTCTATCTTTAGATACTCATAATTTATATTATGGGCTAGTGATACATATTCAACTATCTCAATAAAAGACCAGCCATTTCTAAGTCTTTTACTAAAAAGAATTCAGATACCAAAGCTTTGAAAGTTTGGGATTTCTTTCAATACACATATGAGATAGTTTGACATTTACTTTACAATACAAATTGTTGAAAAAATAGTGAAGATAGAATCCTTGTCAAACACCTTTTTTTTTTCCAGAGTGGTCATTTGCAAAACTTCAACTGTGAAGCACATGACATCTAAGGGATTTGTTCTGTCAGCTCACTTTATGTGTCTGAGAAGTACCTCACATTTGCATGAATCTACAGAATCACTATTCACTTGTGACAACTCCAGAAGGAGAATGAGCTTCCTGCCCAGTCAAAATGAGTCAGAATATGTGGCAGAAAACAGACCTCACACTGGAGTGATATATTATAGCCTGCATTAGCCACTAAATCCTCAAAGAAATTCGTTTAGTTTGCTTTTAATAGCTCTGTTAGAAAATAGGAATCAATTTCGCTGTAGTAATTTATGGCAATTTAGTCACCAGAAAATGTAAGTAATTGTGAGAAAAATACAGAGATCCAGGTTCTGTCATGGCTCTGCTCACACAGTCGAGCCTGGGGAGATTTCCTTCTATGTTGGCCTTGGGGAAAGTTTCTAATTTTATCCATTGATAGAGCAGGTATTCCAAAATCAGCATAATACTTACTGTGCGATTTAGGGTGTTTTCTGAATGCTATTCTAAAAATAGTAGTGTTACACTATGTCGTACTTGGAAGATCTAAACCATTAAATTTGTTAATTGATGTGCATAATTAATGAAATTAAAGTTCTGTTTTCAATCTCCGCAAGGGCCAGTTAACTTTCCACGGAAAATGTCATTGTTCATAATGAATGGCACTTGGGGGCTGGAGAGATAGCTCAGTGGTCCGAGTACCTGCCTGGCAAGCTCAAGGTCTCCAGTTTGGTCGTGGTACCCCATACTGCATCAGACCTGGAATCTGGGGTACCCCATGCTGGACACCAAAACCTGGTGGCGGCACATGCCTGTAATCCCAGTGCTGGGAGGTTTGAGACAGGAGGATCACTATGAGTCCAAACTGTGTGGTGAGACCCTGTACCAAATCAATCAATTAATAAAAGATTAATAAGTCAATTAATAAATAAACTGCATTTGGCCATAATTCTGAAAACATGTTTGTTTTCTCTTGTTTTCTCAAGTGGCTTCTCTGGTTTATGAAAGAAGTTACAACCACATAAGACTCAGATATTTCTTTTTATTGAAAATGCATGGCACAATTTCTTATCTAGGTCTGGTTATTAGTATAATGGTCTATTCAAAATAAAATGTGATTTAAGCATTATTTCAAAAGTATTTATTATTCTTTATTTAATTTAGATTATTTTGTTATCTTATTCATTTTACATACAACATTATTCATAAATTTATTGCCATTTAAAATATATTACAGCCAGATGTGGTGGCACATGGCTTTAATCCCAGAACTAGTGAGGCTGAGACGGGAGGATCACTGTGAGTTCAAGGTCAGCCTGAACTACAAAGCAAGATCCTGCCTCAGAAAAACCAAAAGAAAAGCAAATACATAAAAATTGCAATCTTACAGCATTTATATTTTATCAATTTAGGACAATTTATACTAGACTTCTTGGATTACATTAACATAAGCACAATAAATAATTTGTACTATGCTCAGACATAGTTCCTTTCACACATATTTAGCTGCTTCATTAATAGAAATGTAGATTTCTTTTTTCTGTATTTTAGGGAGTGGTCTACAGGTGTTCAGGGTCTCACTACTAGATCAGACTCGCAGTGATCTTCCTGTTTACAGCCTCCCAGAGCTGGGATTACAGGCACACACCACCACCCCCAATCTCAGTTGCTGTCTCAGCATGCCCCGGGGGTGGGGCTGGCATGGCAGGCCCCAGGGATTGAACTCCTGGCCCCTGCGCCTGCTTGCAGGTGCTTTAATCCACTGAGCTATTTGGCGGGCCTTGAAATGTAGACATAGTGTGTGTTTTTGGTTAAGAATATTATCATCCAAAGAATGTAGATCTGAGATTTATGACTAATTGTGTCCCACTCAAATATTTTATGTTAAATACCCGCTCTTTACATTGCCAGGGAAAAGATCTCTATCTCATGAACATTAAGCATTATATTCTCTTATAAAAGATTTCTACATCTTTATATCTATCTATCTATCTATCTATCTATCTATCTATCTGTCTGTCTGTCTATCTACCTATCTATCTATCTAACTAACTATCTATCTATATGTGTGTATCTTGATCATGAATTCTACTATTCTTTTTCTTAATGTATTTTAGTACAATGTCTACCGGGTCTCACTACATGTATTGGACTTGTAATGATCCTTCTGTTTTCAGCCTCCCTATCACTGGATTACAAGCATGTGCCACCCCACCCAGTCTACAAAGTCTACTGTTATAACAGCCACAGCGCTTACTTTTGAACAAATTCTTCTTCATATTATCATAATTTTAATTATAATATTATGGTTATATATAACTATATTTGTAAATGTATTTGCAAATCTCTATCTCTATCACTCTGCCTCTGTCTCTGTCTCATTCTATCTCTGTCTCTGTGTTTGTCTCTATCTCTCTCTCTCTCTCTCTCTCTCTCTCTCTCTCTCTCATCTCTATCTCTAATTTTATGCAGAAAGTTTATTGGGAAATGTCTAGCAAGGCAAAATTAAGTAAACATACACCTCTATTATTTATATTATTTATATATCACATTAGTTATAGCCTTTATATTTAACTCATTGCATTACTTTTTAATTCACCAGTGGAATTGAAAACATATGCAATGATACCTCAGTTCATGAATTCATTTTGCTCTACAGTTTTGGAAAAGATGGCCACGTTCGTGTTTCAGGAGAAACCTGCTTGTCACCTGATGCAGTTTGCAAACAAAACCAAAACTTTGCCAAGCTCTTTTGTTTGCAAACAAAACAAAATCATTCATGAACTAAGACTCCAGTTATTTTTTATGTGTTCAATACAAATGGTTTGCTACCTATAAGAAAATGATTATTGATTGCCCTATATATTGCTAGGACAAAATGCTCAATACCCAGAACTTAGAGGAGAGGTAGTTTAATTTAGCTCCTGCATTTAGGATTTCAGTCTGCAATCATCGGGCTCCAAAGTAGAACACATCTTGTGGAGGGGCACAGCAGAGGAAAACTGTACAAACTGTGGAATCCATGGAGTAGACAGAGAGAAGGGAGAAGCTTACAGCAAGAACACACCCTTCCAGGCTACCTCCCAGTGTCTCCCACCCCAAGAAGACACTAACTTCTAGTACAATATGAACTCACCAATGAAGTAATCAGCTAATGAATGTAGCATCACCATGATCCAAGGTTAAATGTCACCTTCCAAAAGCTGTAGCTTTGAACACTTGAGAATTTTTGGGACATCTTATATCTAAAACATAATATTCTATGTCTTGATTCAAAAGGCTTACATCAGTGTGTAAGATGTATTGAATGCATCTTTAAGAGTGCCCAAAGTTTCTTAAAGCCATGAGTTCCAGCATGGCTCAAAAGTTCAAGTTCAAAATCTCTGAGATTCAAAGCAAATGCTAAGCTGTGAACACCACAAAACAATATCAGGCAAAACACCAAAGTGAATATGCTCAAAGATTTACATTTGTAATGAGAGGAAGAATAAGATAGGGATTATAGTGAAGCAGGCCTGAAAACCAATGGGTCAAACATTAAGTCCTGTCCCTCCACTTCCAGCACCAGGGGCAACCTGTGATGATGCGTGAACTCCAGATGGCTTGGGCAACCCTACAGTCTTTACTTCTGCTACCTGCAGGCTCCCTCTCTCTTGCTTTGACTGTGGTCACTGCTGGTGGTGTTTCTCTCAAAATGTTCTACATCCTGGCAGCTCCAACTTCTTGGCATCCCCACTGCACCTTTGGCTTTACTTTCACACCATCCCATATCTCCCTTTCATCAGCATATAGTTTTGCTTCTCAGATCTTCCAGCAGCCTTGCGAACTCCTGTGTAGAAAAAAAAAAAAAAGAAATAAAATTTTAAACAAAGAAAATCTATACTTTTTCTTTTGAGCACTTTCAGATCTTATGGAATGAATGAATTTGTGTGTAAGCCCATATTATACCATAATTCTTACATTTTTCATGTCTGTAAGATTAGCACCATGTAAATGATGATGACACTTGCCACTAGCCAGAGCAATCATGTGTGTCCCAGAAAGGGTACTGCAGTGACCCCCGAGCATCTGGATGCTGAACTAAGGACAAGATACACTGTTCTGGGCAGCAGCTCTGAATGAACAGGTTGGCTTGAGGCTCTGTTCTGAACTTTCAGTCCAGAAGCATTAGCATTTAAACTTTAAAGCTTATGATGCATAGAGCCCGTCCACATCCTCAAAGAACCACAGACAATTTCCCATTTCATTGCTGTGAAATAGTTGACTTCTTTTTAAAAATAATCTCTTCAACGATCACGCTGTCCTTGGCTACAAATTTCTGACCAAGTTGCAAGTTTCTCTAATAATTCTGCTCTGTCTTTTGCCTCTGATTTTTCACTATGAATATGGCTAAAATCCTCCAACATTATCTATGTAACAGTTTGAGGGTTGGGATGTCTTGTAATTTATTCTCCCATATTCATTAGTTCACTACCCCAAACTCAGTCTCTTGGAAAGTCTTCGGAGGTGGGCAAAATGCAGGTGAGTCCCCTCCAGGACAGTAACATGCAAACCCTCTTGTCAGTCCTGTTCCTGACAGAGTGCTTAGTCTCAGCAGAAATCTCATAACCTGGGCTTGACTGTCATCATTCCTATCAATATTTGAGTCTTTTGATATCCACCTGATATCACCCATCCAGCTCTATTTAAAGCATTCTGTGGCTTGCTTAACTTCCCCTGAACCATCTATTTGCAAAGGCTTCTAAATCATATGGACAGGTATAGCCACACCATTGATCCTGCTCTCTGTACCAATTTCTTGCATTAGGTAGCTTCCCAAGCAATGGGAATGTATGCATAATTTAAGGGGAGAATTTCATGTCTCTTGCATTTTGGGGATTTTAGGCCATGAACAGCTGGGGGTATGAGTGGAGGAAAGGAAAGATATGTTATTTCACTGCGGGTAGGAATTAGGAAGATAAGGTAGGACACAAGGAATACAATCCTAAGCCATGCTGTCAATGAACAATTCTGATCAAGTCCTACCTCATAGCAGCACATGAACTCATTAATGCATTAATTCATTTATTAATACATAAGGTTCTTGAAGAACATTTTCATGAACTTATTAATGAATTATTTCATTTATTAATACATGATGTTCTTTTTTGTGTGACTGGTTCAGCTTACCCTGGAGATGGGGCTGGCTTGGCATGTGGTGCTGGGGATCAAAACACAGTCCCTGTACTTACCTAAGCTTGCCTACGCAGCTGCTTTAGTCTGCTAAGCTATCTCACAGGACCTTCATGAGATTCTTGAAGGACTTTTTATTTTTTAGTAAGGGTCTATAGGGTCTCACTACACAGATCAAAGTCATAGTGATCCGCCTGTGTTCAGGCTCCAAAGAACTGGGATTACAGGTGCATACCACCACATCCAGTCTCAATCACCATCTCAGCATGCCCCAGGGCAGGGCTGGCACGGCACACCAGGGATTGAACCCTATCCACTGTGTCTGCCTAACAAGATGCTTTAATCTGCTGAGCTATTTGGCTGGCCCCTTGAAGGACAATTTTTTTTTATCTAATCCATAACAATTATTTGCTTTCAAATTTTATTTTCAATTACCTTTGATATTTTTGGGTTGTATAAACTGCTACATTTTTTCAAGCTGCTACTTTTTAAAATTTATAAGCATTTCCTTTCTAATCCAAGAGTGATAAGATTAGGTACAATGTCCAATCAACTAATAAATATGAAATAATTATTGTAGTCATAATAGCAATACTACTGACTTATAAGTCCTTGTCTTTGAAAAATACAAAGAACAGATCGGTTTGTTTGTGGATCACCTTTCAAAATTTCTGAGACTAACAAAATACCTGATGGGATAAATTTATAGGACAGAGTTAATTTGGCTTACCGTCTTAGAGGTTTCTATCTACGGACATCAGTGCATTGTGTTTGTGGGAGCTCAGAACAACATAATAAGAAGCTTTGGAAGAGAAAAGCCATTCACATGGTGGCGATCAGGTTTCAGGCAACAAGAAAGAGGAGAATACGGAGACCCAGTAACTCCTCCTAAGGTCTATCTCCCCGTGACCCAGGGTCATTGCACAGGTTTCACCTCTTGAAGATTCTTGCCCTTTCCAGTAGCTTCACAGGATGAAAACAAGGCTTTGCACACGTGATCCTGCTGAGCACCTTCAACGGTTAAACACTGGAAGTTAATTTATGCAAAATTCCAAACAACATGTACTCGTAGAGTTCCAAACATTCACTGGCTTGGAACGACTAGGTATATTTTACTGTCACTTAAAATTTGCCCATAGCCTGGATAACCAACTCTGTGCTGCTTCCTTAGGGATGACTTCACATATCAGACATCCTGAATCTTGAAGAACTGCTATAATAATGGAAATTTTTCAGTTACCATGACACAGGCAGTTAGATGTTTTGAAAAGTCTGACTTTCACCTGATACTTGTGCTTTTGGAAAACAGGCATTACCATCTACCGAGCTGGGTATGGTTCCTCAATGCCACTCTCATTAAGAATCTCTCCTTTCTGCAGGCTTTTGGACTTAGGCCAATCTCTACAAGTGCCACAACACAGACTCCTGGGGCAATAAGCTGACTGCAGCAATAAACAGTATTGGGCCTATTATCCATTGATGCCATTTTGGGACAACTCATTTCCTTGTACTTGATTGTTTCTAGCATTGTGTACTCCTGTATGAGGGTGAAAAAAACAAGGAAAATCTTATGAACAAGGAAAATCCAC
>NW_004524577.1:18923388-18929754 GCF_000260255.1 Octodon degus
GAGCTAGTTGACCAGCCCTAGCCATTCTTTTGAATGTAATCGTTAATTTTTCTTTCATAAGGTCTCTACCTGCATGGTCATTCTAATAATGATATTTCAAACAGAAACCAAATGAGTGAGAGGATAAAAATGTTGTCCTTTTATTCTTGAAGAATTACAGAAGTGCTTATATTCTAAACGTAGTAATTTTATCAGCAATAGACGATTCTTTAGGCTTTTCTCCAGCTCGAAGTATTTTTATTCTCAAGGGAAAATATAATATATTCTTTCTTTCCTGTTTTGCTCCTACTTTTCTTTCTCTTTCTCTTCCCGCCTCCTTTTTACATTTTCCAAATACTGCCAGAGAAGGCTTTATGTAAATTAACTCAGTAATTCTAAGCTATTTACATTTTGGTTATTTGTATTAAGAGTGCATATTATGTATTTGGTACAGGGCCTCCCAACACAGCTCAGACTCCTATAGATCATCCTGTCTCAGCCTCCACAGCACTGGGATTAAGGGCGTGCACCACCATGCCTGGTTTTGGTGGCTAGCTCAGCATGCCTGGGGGTGGAGCCAGCAAGGCCTGTGGTGTGGATTAAGTTTTCTTATATTTTAATTCCGTATAAATAATATTTATAGAAATATCATGCTGCTGTATGAATTATTTCCTGGATCTGGTAGGACTATCACTGTGCTTAAAAGTTAAATAAAATTGCATGACAATTTTCTGAACAAAAGTGTTAGCACGCCCCAACCAAAACTCTAGCAAGAAAAGACATGAGAATGTCACGTGTAGTGAAGATTCTTTATCCCACCACCCTTATTTAACAATACAACTCACTGAGTAAGCAATGACATGGGGTAAACAATGTATTATATTCAATATAATGAGTTTTACTAGCCCTCAATTATGCCACTAGATGGAGCATATAGCTCTGGAGAGAGTCCTAGGATACAATTAATATTTTTTGTTTTTAATAGATTTTAAAAGGAAATATATAAATTTCTTCATGGAAAAATTCTTTTAAACTTAAAAACATTTTCTCTATAACTGTATTATGTTGCAGTCAAAACTTATTTGGGGGCCTGGAAAATTAATTAGCAGTATGAGAGATTTTGCTCTTCAAAACAAAATTTCTGCATCAATGTAATAATTCTATTATTAATTTTGAAGGAATTTCTATATCTTTTAATCCATCCTAATTAGAACACTTTAAATTTCCACCAGCAGGGTATGACAATTCATATTTCAAGCCTGGCATTGTGGACTGCATCTGTCACTCAAACACTTGGTTAGTTAGAGGTAGTAAGATCCAAATTAGAGCCCAGGCTGAGAGATTTTGCTACTTAGTAAAATCATGTCTCAAATAAAAAATAAAATAAAGAGGCCAGGGATGGGCTCTTTCAGTGTGAAGGGCTGGGTTCAGGCCCCTGTGTTACACAAACATGCACACACACACACACACACACACACACACACACACACACATGCACATACCATATTTCTATATAGCCCCTACAGCATTTTTTAACTTTATTTATTTTGATCATAGACTTGCCAGCTCGAGTGGGGTAATACATCATTGTGATTTTGATTTATATTTCCCCAGCGATGGGCAGTGTTCAACATCTTTAATATATCTGTTGACTAAACAAAAGGAGTTTTAAGTGTTTTAACCTTGCATTCTTGTTTATAATACTTCAAAAACAGGATGGGATGTACTTAGGGAAAAAATAAACAATTGGCTGTGTAGTACTATGCTCAGAGGCCTCTCCTTGGATGTGTGATACAGTACAGTGTGTATTGTGAGGTTTATAGAACAGAGAACTACAGCTATAACTCACCTTCAAACAATGACATTCAGCGATGGTGCAAGAATCCGTGTGGGCCAGTCCTGGTGGGAGGAAAAGGATAGAGACAGGAGTCTGTTATCGACTGAAGACAGCAGGTGTGGGGCTGTCTTGTAATTGCCTGGCAGTGACAATAATAGTGTACAGCACAGGACTGGAGGTGGCTGGGATTAAGAAAGTCAGAGTGAGCAAGTCCTGCAGTGGACCAGAGGCTGAGAGCTCAAGCCACCAGGTGGGAATAATACAAGCTAATACAAGCTAATATAAGCTGTTATGGTGGGTGTCTAGGTGTCCTCCTAAAGCCTCATGCAGTCATGGGGTGGCTTCTGGAGTTTGTAGTTGATTCATGATCCAATGCTCGGACTATGGGTGTGAGTGCCCTGGGGCAATTACTCCGCATTACAGTGTAAGGAGGCCAGAGAGGCCAGATGCTGCCTGCGCTGCTGCTGCTCCCTTGCACTCTCTGCCCTTTGCTGCCACCACGAATGGATGCTCTCTGGCCTGCGCTGCTCTGACTTGGAGTCAACCAAGTACGGACTGAAACCTCCAGCAACTGTGAGGTGACTAAACCTTTCCTTCCCTTCATTTTGAGTGTCAGGCATTTGTCCCAGTAACAAGAGAAGAGTAATTGTGACAACACCCAACTTCAATTCTAGCCCATTTTCTTCAGCAAGAGAAGCAATGCACTCCTTGAGGAGGATAAACTGCTATTTGTCCTGGTTAAATGATGCATCTCCAAACACTTGATTTACCAGCTTACTAAAACCCATTCATTCCTGTTCCAGTGTGGAGCTGTTTAAATGGGTGTGGATGCAATTTTTTCCACAAAATGCTGACGGTGAGGCAATGCTCAGAATTAGAAGAAGGGAAACATCCAGTGAGTTTGTCTCTGCATGGATCACCATTCCCCAGATTCTAACAGACCATACCACGGAGACCCAGCATACTGGTGAATGATATGAAACTCAAATATCGATAAGGAAGCACATGCTTGTATATAAGGAGAGAAAGCATTCCAGGAGGAAAATAGAGCTAGATATTGGTTCTTCAAACAGAACCAAAACATTCTGTTAAGTACGATATATGTTAATTAGCTGGATTTAACCATTTTGTATGTGCTTTGAAACATCATGCTGCATACTTACAGTTTTGTTCTTTTGATTTAGAAAAAACTCAAGTCAAGAAATGTAAAAAACTGGAAAGCGATCACTAAAGGAAAATGTTTTAGAAAGTGAAAAAGAAGATTAAGGAGAGACACTCTACAAAACGGTCAACTGCATAAATGAGTACAAGTGGGAGCTTAGGTGGGAAAATGCTACCTAGAAAATGTATTTTTAGTTGCAAACCATATTCCACAAGCTGAGATCATTGAAACTGAACAGTACTGTAGGCCAAAGGATGAACATTTCTTTAATATTATTTTAGTATTTATGTGTCAATTTAAAGGACTACATTGAAGAGGAATATTCCTTCCAAGGTGATTTATTTTTAGGAGTTTAGTAAAAATGAGTATTTTAACAAAAATAATAAATATGGGACAGACCATGGATCCTTCTATATTTGGTCTTAGTTATTAGCATAAACAGCATTTTCAAATATTATACCTATTTTTTTATCTGAGGGTACTTGAACCCTCGAATATGGAAGCTGTGACTATGTGACCCACAGATATGAGGGGCTGATTTATATTCTGGACTATAAAATACATAAAGAGATAGGACTGTAATTATAGATTAAGATAGTCTATTGTGTACCACATGATACATCAAATTAATAAAACAATTGTGCAAACAATCACAGTTTTAATAGAAAATAATTTAATAAGCAGATAACATCAAATAGGTGTTCACAATAGTCTAATAAAAATTAATTATTAAAATATACAGAAATTTTATCAAAATTTGTCAGGATATCTATGTTTGGATAAGTTTGAGGGTTAGCACCTGTTCCCAAATATATATGTGCAAATATGTTCATAATTCACAAAGCTGAGTATACCATAGCCTGACTTTTTTTCTTTGCAAACATAGGACCCATATTTAACATGAACTCTCTGCAATGTGCAGAAGTAGAATCAGTCCCAATGTTATTTTTGAAATTTTTATTTATTTATTTATTTTTAATATTTTAGGGAAGAGTCTAATATTCAGGGTCTCACTACTAGATTGTACTCATAGTGATCCACCTGTTTACAGCCTCATATGAGCTGGGATTACAGGTGCATACCACCACACTCAGTCTCAATTGCTGTCTCAGTGCACCCCAGAGGAAGGGCTGGCACGGCAAACCCAGGGATCGAACCCCCAGCCCCTGCACCTGCTTGCAGGTGTTTTAATCTGCTGAGCTGTTTGGCTGACCCTTAAATGTAATTGTGATTTTTAAAAATATTTTATTTCTATTTAATTTATTTATTTATATTTTGCGGTACCAGGTGCAGAGGCTGGGGGTTCAATCCCTGGACTTGCCATGCCAGCCCTTCTTCTGGGGCACACTGAGACAGCAATTGAACTCAGGACTTTGTGCTGTCCAGGTAAGCACTTATTACACTGAGCTATCTCCCCAGACCCCTAATGTTATAATTGTTTTTTTTGTTGTTGTTGTTGTTGGAACTGGGGATTGATCTCAGACCCTTGTGCTTGCCAGGCAAGTGCTTATTCTACTGAGCCATCTTCCTAGCTCCCCAACCCCATGTTACTTTTAAAAAATCTAGAAAAAGATGAAACATGTAACTGGTTTGATCCTGTGTCTATATTATCCATCACCCATCACCCATGTGAGAAAGTAATTCTAAAACAGTTTTTGCACTGTAGAAATAACTTGATTAACATGATTTTATCCCCTCAGTAGTATTAGTTTCCAGTGTTACTTCAACTGCATGTAAAGGGAACATAAAAGACAAACCTAGTACAGTTTTCAAACTACAGAATTTTAATAAGAAGTAAATACATTTGTGTTAGATATTTGCGACTATTAATCCAGCTAGCTCAACTTCTTTGTATTGATAAAAGTTTATTTGGGGCTGGGGATGTAACTCAGTGGCACAAGCACATGCCTGGCAAGCACAGGGTCCTGAGTTCGACTCTTGATGCCAATAAATAAATAAGAAACTACATGTTTATTGGATTAGTAAAAATAACTGTATGTCTGAGTTGGTTATCATAGTGTGCTTTCAAGTACTATATATAATCCCTAGATAATTCCTCTCTGGCACAACTCCTTGCTCTACTCTCTACTGCCATGACTATGCTCTGCTCTACCACGCCCTGCCGCCATGATGGTTCTTCCTTAGAACACCGCAGCTGTGTGCAGAATCCCCAAGACTGTGAGCCAAGTTAAGTCTCCCCTCCCTTAAACTGTGCGTGTTGGGTGTTGTAATCAGTGATAGGAAATCTGACTGTTGAAGAAAATTAACAGAAAAGTGAGATTGTGCCTGTAATTTGCCACGTAGTTTGGAAGCCTTTACAACTGTTCTTCCGGAGGGTTTTAGAAAGATTTGGAGAATGGAGAAGCGTTAGAATGTGGAGTCTGATAGGCTGTTCTGGCCGAAGTCTAGAAGACTGGTAAGAATGACAATGAAATATAGGCTGAGAAGGTTTCAGTTGGGAACAAGGCCTCTTGACATTTGGACTACAAGTCACACTCTGGTAGAAAACATGCCTACATTTTGTCCATGCCTTCATATTTTGTAGCAGATTGAGATTATGGCAGTGGACTAATTCATATGACAGGGAAATTTCAAGAGAGCCCTACTCTCAGGATGTAGTATGGGTACTCTTTCTTATTTTTATCTAGATCCATAGTGAAAATCTAGGGGTAAAGGTAGAGCAAAAAAAAGTAACAATCTTACATTATTGCCACCGCTACAGCTGGTGACAGTCCTCAGTGTTTTACACACGTGGTGTGGGTTTTGTGGACACACAGAAAGTGATGGTGCGCAGTCATATAGTATTTCCCCTGGGTTTTAGAAGACCTGTGAGGAAAGGTAGTGCTCCTCTCGAAAAGGAAGTTGTGGAATTGTGAGAATAATTCCCAAAGTGCAGTGGAGACTCCAGGAAGTAAGAGAAACCAGGAAGTGTGATAGCTGTTAAATACATCCCATAGCAGTGAACAATGCTGTCACAAAAGAGGTGTCACAAATCCTGAAACTGGCATGCCATAGCAGTAGGACCCCCCAAACCATTTTTTTTTCACGTTTTTGAAACATGGCTTTGCTATGTAGTTCAGGATGGCTTGAACTTACATTGTCGTACAAGCTAGGCTCTAGCTTGTGGCCATCATCCTGCCTCAGCTTCCCAAAATCCGGATTACAGGTATATGCCACCATACTCAATGCGCCCAACTTCTTTGAAGCTATATCTAGCCACAACTTACTACTACACGTGCTAGGTGTGGGACCACAGGATTTAGTGTTTCCCCTGTTGAATTTCAGGCTTGCTCTGGTCTGAGTCATTTCTATCGCTCATTTCTTCCTTTGGCAATCAGAATGTTTACCCTCTGTTGGTTTATGTTGAAAGCAATTAACAATATATATA
>NW_004524577.1:18930864-18934294 GCF_000260255.1 Octodon degus
GTGTTGCTTACAAACAGAAAGTCACAAAAGTGGGAGTGTTCATGCCCTCTGGGACTCTCATTTCATCACTGTGTCCCTGGGTGGCCGATATGGAGTTAATGGTACAGAACGGTTGCCTTTCTGTGCTTTGGTTCTGCTTTGGTCTAGTTAATTTCTGTACTCAAATTCCTCCCTTTTGGAATGGAAAGGTTTACTGTGTGAAACTTTGAGGGAGGGATTATTTCCTACCCAGCAATATATGGGGCAGTTGTGTTATGCCTGGCAAGATTATGAACTTGTTATCATCTTTATTTGGAAACTAAGCACGGTTTGAAGAGATATGTCTGGGTGGAGCTGATGGAGTGTAGCTTGTGCTCCTTCACTCTGCTGTTTCAATTTCCTTGGGCTCAGAAACGTCTAGCATGTTATCAAAGTACACACGTGGATGTGTCCATGTACGTTGTGGAGGTGTGACTCACACTTTTGCTCTGCTCTGCTTTCAGCAGCTATGAACTGACTGGCTTTATGCCACGGGGCCCTACCACCATCTCAGTTCTTACAGCCTAATGACTATGGACCTAATTCCCAAAACTGCAACTCAAATCAAGCCTCTCCTCCTTTAATCTGAGTGTCACTCTGTCTCAATGATAGAAAAGTTTATTTAAGAATGAATTAAAAAAAAAACACACACACACACACACACACACCTGACATCTCCAGACAATGAATAGCTTCTTCAGTTTATCTTGCTCCAAATTTTTCAAAAGTGAGTTTCTGCTTGAAAATATCACTGAAAGTCCTGCTTTGGAAACTAACAAAATAGACTCATTCTTTCAGGTCAAGACCCTTAAAGATTGTGTTACTGGCTTCCTTGATATAATGCTCTCTTAAAAATCACTGTGATCTTTCAGGTAATTGCATATTTAGGCAAACATCAAAAGCAGATTATTCAGGTAGCAGAGCATGACAGCTCCAGAGGATTTACTGTGCATTTATTGCAGCAATTGTCACCAAACACTGTGAATTCACAAATGCAATCACTAGTTGTACATGTCAGTGTCTCTCATTCATTATTTCTCCTCACTGTTTCAAAAGGAAGTCAATCCTGTGTGGACTAGTTATCGGATTTACTTTAAAGAAGAGGTTATCATAAAAGGAAGGCTTTTTTTTTTTTTTTTTTACCAGTAATGACACTTTCAGAAAGAACATATTAATTTAAATACCTTTCTTTTAAGAAATACACACAAGCATTCCACAGTACTTACCATGATGCATTTGTTGCCAATTTCTCACTTTTAAAACAAGACATAATTTAGAATAAGTGCTCTTGTAAATCTTCTAGTTAATATTTCTCCAATTTAAGCTCAAAATGTAGATGCAGCATTTAGTGAGACAATTTCGAAGTGCAGAGTGCTAATGAATGTCTGTCATACACAGAGAGAGCGCTCTTTTAATGTGAATCTGCGGGTGTGGTAGAAACTTACTTTATTCTTTTTTGTTATAAAGAGCTTATGGCCCTGGTTAAGAAGTGGTATTACTGAGACAATGAATGTGCATGTTATCAATGTCATGATAATGTTTGGTTTTCGCTTGCTTTTTCTCCCCCTCGTGTATTCAAGATAAATAATAGAAAATATATTCCAAGGTTGCTTTTGCTACAGTGAAAGAGATAGATGACAGCTACCTCGATGGTGGATAATAGACAGACAGAAAAATAGCTAACTAGTGTTAAGTAGATGGAAAAATAGTTTTAGTTCTTTGCTGCTTGCTGTGTTAAGTAGATAAATGTATGGGTTTTTTGTTTTTTGTATTTTAGGGAAGGGTCTACAGGGTGTTCAGGGTCTCAGTACTAGATTGGACGCATAGTGACCTGCTTGTTTACAGCCTCCCAAGAGCTGGGATGACAGGTGCGGGCCACCACGCCCAGTCTCAATTGCTGTCCCATGGACAGGGTCAGCACAGCAGGCCTGGAGATTGAAGCCCCGGCCCCCGTGCCTGCTTGCAGGTGCTTTAATCTGCTGAGCTATTTGGCTGGCCCTAATAAATTTACCCTTAACTGTAAAGAGAACATCAAAGAAGAAAATTCATTACTGTGGATATATTTAACTGTTAAAATAAAAAATATATAAATTGCAATTTTCATTTCATGGAATAATTGTCAGCTTTCTTGTGAACCCGAATCATCTCAGGCATAAAGCTGTGCATGATTTCAACATTTAACAATTAGTACAGTACTGAATTGTAAATACTGGTGTCACAGACTGGTGTGGCTTTGTTTTGTCCTCTGTTCCTGACACTGGCACCAACAGTAGCTTATATTCCACTTTTGTTTTTCAAAATGTATTGAAGAGAATAAAAACTAATTTTTTAAAAATGAGAATTGATACAGAATTTCCAAAAGCAGCATAATAGGAATTCAACAATTGTTGTTGCCTTGCATGTCATTGTCTTTGAATTAGTTGTTCATATTTGTCAAACATATGCGTTCAAAGTTGGTCAAAAATTAAAAAGAATTTAAAAGAAGCATTAACTATTCCTTCAAAAGCCAGTAGAAATCAGCAGGACAATTATTCATGACTGTCACAATGTAGCCCTTCTGTTAGTAGTAATTTCCTTTGCATTTATGATTTCAATATTCAGTGAGGACCCAACTTTCTCCTATACTACAGGCACTTTGAAAGAATTAATGATACAGAACATATAATTCTTCTTCTTCTTTTTTCTTTTTGTGGTACCAGGGATTAAACTGAGGAGCTTGTGCTTACCAGGCAAGTATTTATTCTACTGAGCTATCTCCCTGGCCAGAATGTATAATTCTAAATTCTAAAAACAAATAAACAAACAAGTAAAAAAACAAAATGGAAAAAAAGAAAACAACACTTACCACCACTTAACCTTCTGAGTAAAGTTTTAAATTTGAAATTAGAGAACATTGAAAATGCTCCTGGTCATATAAACTCACTTAATATTAATTATGCAGCCTAAATGCTTAGAGATGTCTTGGTCACATTGTAATGTAATGACATATATAGAAGGGCTATGAGGACAATAAAGTTTTATTCAAGTATAAATGACATCCAGCTGTTAAACTAGCAATAACATTTTTATAATTTCAATAATATTTTTCTTTTCTTGAAAGCTGAACAACTTGAAATAGACCTCCAGATTTTATATTCATTCTTCTGTTCAATTTGAAAAATGTCAATTAGATTTCATCATGACTCTAAAGTAATTTTTTCTCATCAATGTTTGTTAATTAATTTTCTGGAAAATTGACTAAGTTTGATTTGTGACAAACCATATGATATAAAATAAATGTATAGCTTCTTTATGTAACTATATAAAATTATCCAAGTACTACAGGTTAAAATCAGCTGAGCATGATGACACACACTTGTAATTCCAGCACCTGGGATGCTGAGGAAGGCGGATCTCCGCGAGTTCCAGAACA
>NW_004524577.1:18934394-18935993 GCF_000260255.1 Octodon degus
ATACACACACACACATACATATGCATTTTTGCAAATTTTCATTGCTTCAGTTCTATGGCTTTTTGTTCATTTTTCCATTTTGCCTTAGAAAACCCATATTTTTGCCTATAAAATAGAAGCCTTTGAATAGAACTTAATTTTGTGTTTGAGGACCATGGCAGGCCTAACAGCTTTGGAATTTTGGAGTGAACTCACTTTGCTCACAAGACCCAGCGGTGCGCAGCTCCGCCCCAGGCCGAGGGCAGGGCTTCCCCACCAATGACACTGATCAATGCCTGGCGCAGACGCACATTTTCCTGCTCTAGTCTTTACAAGATGAACCGTGGGTCTACCTGTAACATCAATAGAGTGTGTAATAAAAGATAGCTTTAATTTCAGTATATTTCCTTTACAAGAACAGAAAAGTATTTTCATATGAATAGTATTTGAAAGAAAACAAACGGTACTTCTGGGCCTGTGCATTTCGGGGAATTTGCATGCACCATTCATTCTCAGGTACCAAATTCTACCCCTGGTCACAGGCCGGATGCAGGCAGAGAGCTCACTTCCTCGGGAAAATACTGACTCCATCTTATTGCATCTTCTTACTTTCCAAACACGCCATACAATTTCCTCAAGCTGGATGGTTCCGAAGTGGGGAAATGACATCTCTCAGAACCGTTACACCTGCGTCCCTCACCTTGGGGACACTTTCCCTGATCCTCAGCCTTCAGTCTATCTGATAGACCAGAAATTTTTTTTCTACCATTATGTTCTGCTGTCTTTACCTCGGAATTTAATTACTCATTAGATGGAAGCTAGCATGTTGATATTACTGAGTTATATATTCTCAAGGAGTCATTTTTACTTTTACTTATTTTTTCATTTATGTATTTGGTACAAGTTCTCACTGTGCAGCTTGGACTTGTAATAATTCTTCTGTTTTGAGCCTTCCTAGCGCTGGTATTACAGGTGTGCACCACCACGCCTGAACTAGGGCAGGATCAGCATGTAGGACCAGGGATGGAACTCTCATCCCTGTGCTTGACAAAGCAGGCACTCAGTCTGCTGGGCTGTCTCACTGGCCCTTCAAGATCTCTCTCTCTCTCTCTCTCTCTCTCTCTCTCTCTCTCTCTCTCTCTCTCTCTCTCGTCTATTTGAGATAGGTTTCACTATGCAGTTCAGGTTAGCCTTGAACTCACTTTGTTGTCCAGTCCAGGATATCCTTGAACTCTCAGTGATCCTCCTGCCTCAGTCTCCTAATTCCTGGGATTACACCATGAACCACCACACCCAGCTTCCTTCCAGTAGTTCTAAAGCCTTATTATCTATGCTTTACAGATTAGAATTAGGAATAGGCTGAGTAGACCTTCTTTGGTCTTCTCATTCTTCATTCCTAAGGATATTCTTGTCACTCGTTACTGCTCATATTCAATTTTTCAACCATAGTAAACTATCAAATTTATGTTTTCTAGCTTGTAATTTTTATTCTCCAAAACTCTTCCACTATCACTGTCCTACCTCTCCCCATATATTCAATCAGGTTGAATCATGTACATCCTTATCCTACCACAACCCAGGTAACCAATCAGGATGAGTCTTGTACATCCCTGTCCTACC
>NW_004524577.1:18936093-18949730 GCF_000260255.1 Octodon degus
CCAATCAGGATGAGTCTTGTACATCCCTGTCCTACCACAACCCAGGTAACCAGTCAGGATGACTCTTGTACATCCCTGTTTTACCTCCACCTGTATATCCAATCAGGATGAGTCTCCTAGGAGCTGTTCACTTGCTGTGGTTCCCTAGCTCCTTCATCACTATCCATCACCATTGACCTCAACCACCAGCACTATGCGCTTGTAAAGGTCTCTTCACTCATCTATTTTACTCATTGGTTTACAGGTCTTAGAGACCAAAAGAGGTAAATTTGTTCAAATTTATGGAAAGAGGTCTGGCACACGTAACACTAGCAATATGCTTACTGATAGATAAATATATTTGCATAGCATTTATAAAGCATCCTATGTAGGGCCAGGGAGATAACTCAGACTAAGGAGATAGCTCAGTAGAATAAGTGCTTGTCTGGCAAGTAAAAGGTCCTGAGTTCAATCCTCAGTCCCACAGAAAAAACAAAAACAAAAAGAAAAAAACTTTCTATGTAATAATAATAAGTAAATAAATAATATCTTTTCCTTGAACTCAGTAAAACATGACAAATATGTCAAAATCTATACTAAGACTAAAGGCAGACCTTAAGATCACATCTATTTTCAAGCAACCCAGATTGAAAAAGTAGGAGAAAATTAAAAGAATAGCAAGGATATATTTGGGTCCACAGAAGTTCATAAGGCATTCAATGTTTGCAAACAAAAAATGCACAAAGAGCATCAAACATTCTTCCATGTGATTTAGACTCCAAAGTCATGTTTATTATTTTGATATTTTAACATTAAACATGATATATTTAAGATTAACTGTTTTCCAATTTTTCTCATTGTTTCATTAATACATACAATTAATACTTTGGCCCATAAATATATTTAAATAAAATAGAAGTGGTTTATTTTTATTCATATCTAAGAACCTATATCTGTATTAAGAGATAGAAGTGAACACCATTGCCTTTATATCATTATTTGAAACATTTGAATTATTGTATATAAATAAAATCATGTTGGGGCTGGGGAGATGGCTCAGTGGAGTAAGTGCTTCCCTGGCAAGCACAAGGGTCTGAGTTCAATTCCCGGTTCTGAAAAAAAAAAAAAAAAATCATGTTAAAGATTTTAAATACACAGAAATCTTCATGTCTTAAAAAAATCCTTTGAAGTTTGCAAAGTAAAATTGGAAGTGTTTCTTATAGCAGTGAAGGATAACATATCCCAACCAACCCTGGTGGAAGAAAATGACAGTTTGCTGTAGAAGCCTTAGGGATGTCTGCCTACCTATCTTCCCACTGCACATGGACAAGGAAAATAGAATTGTACGTATGACCAAAATTATTTTTCTCTGAAAAATAGTCATTTTGTTAACTGCATGTTAGGTGTGTTAGAGTCAAATACAGTTGGAAAATGAGTGATAATTTTCTTTCTTAAAAAAAAAAAAATGTGGGCCGGAAAGATAATTTAGAGGACTAAGTGCCTGCTTAGCCAAGCGCAAGGACTGGGGTTTGATCCCCAGCACCATAGACCATGCCCACCCCGCCACCAGGTTTACTGAGCTGGCCACCAAGTCCAAATACATGCACAGGGCCTCACTATGCACCTCGTACTCATAATGATCCTCCTGTCTCAGCCTCCCCAGTGCTAGAATTATAGGTGTGTGCCACCATGTGTGGTTTCAGTGGCTGCCACCCGGGGTCGCAAGGTCCAGGAGCTGGCATGGCAGGTGATACTGGGGATCAAATCTAGGTCCTTGGGCTTGCAAGGTGGGGCTTAGTCTGCAATATGTCTCCCCAGCCTAATAATTTTCTTTAAGGAACACATCATCATAAATCATCATTTGAAAGGGAAGAAAATACAGTTTAATCAAAGACAGTCATCAAATTTCAACTCCAAATCTCACTTCTTTGTTTCCATCATTGATGACGATGTCTTGCCATTTGGATTTATAATATCTTAAATTATTTCAATATATTCCTCTACTCACTTCACCTACTTACGTGGTTGTTTATTATTTGCAACCGAATGGCTCCTGATCAGTGGTCAACCTTATTTTTTCTGCTTCAATTAACTTCCATATTCTGATTCTTAATTTCCACCTTTTCATTGTTGAGTTTTTTTCCTTGTTTAACGTATATCCTAGGACTTTTAGAAACTGAGACACTACCATAAATATGCTAAAAGTAAGAATTAATGAAAATTTTATAATAATTATAGAACCAAACTAGTATTGACCTGACACTAAAAGTAGATAAATATTGTAATGACTGAGTATATTCCTGAAACATATAGCTCTTTGGGCATAACGAAAACCCTCTACTCCTATGTCTATTTGGAAAGACTTTTAAGTATGCCAATTTAATTTTTATTTACCTTCTGTCTTTTGAAATTCTGAAGGACATTCAAAGCAGGTTTCCAAGCAAAAGCCTAGACTCATATATTAGTGTAATTATTTTAAGTATTGTAACAATGTCCCTTGGAGCATAACGTTAAAATAGATTTCAATTAATAGATCAATTTTTCATGCCTGTATCTGGAAATCTGAGCAACTACTCTGAAGATAACAATATCCAATATTATAACCATTCTTAATTTCCTATCATCTCGTTTTGAAATTCTGTATCATTTTAATTTTTTCCTCTTTAAAATACATTAAAATAGTAAAATATAGTCTTCTCTTTGCATGAGACATAGAGGATTTTTCAGTTTATTTAAAGAGGAAAGTCTCCCAGAACACTAAGCAACAGATTTCTGAGGAAATAGCTAATTGCTTCTCCCATGAGGCAGCTGAAAATAAATATAGAGGATTCAAGCAATATGTTCTTTAAAGGTTGCTGGCAAAGGATTGTCAAAGTGTGAGGAAAGGGTATGTCAGAGCTTCTGATCGTATGAGCTACAATTACGCAGACGAACACCTTACTGGCTACCAAACCAACTGCATCGAAGAACTAAGGTAAAAAGATTTACACAATCAATATTTAGTTTCAAGGGCTGATTATGTAACTCAGCAGACTAAGCACTTGCTTAGGCCAGTGCAGGGGCCAGGGTTCAATCCCTGGCACTGCATGCCATGGCCCCCCGGCCTCTGGGTGTGCTGAGCTGGCCATGGAGTCTGGGCATGGTGGCACATGCCTGTAATCCCAGCACTAGGGAGACACAAATCAGGAGGATCCTTATGAGTCCAAGCTGCATAGTGAGACCCTTCACACACACACAAACACTCTCTCTCACACACACACACAAATAATAATAATAATAATAATAATAATAATAACGATATTTAACTTCAACTATTTCTCCCTAGATTGTGTCACAAAGGACAAGGTATTCATCACACACGATCACGTTTCTATTTGAAACTGCAGTAGAAATGCAATTAAAGACCAAGTGTTGGGGCCGGGGAGATGGCTCAGTAGGATAAGCACTTGACTGGCAAACACAAGGATCTGAGTTCAATACCTGGTTCCACTAAAAAAAAAAAAAAAAAAAAAAAAAGACCAAATGTTGAAATTTTCTTTCCTGTGCTCTGGATTTATACCTTCCATGCATTTCTAGGTGAAGACCCATTGACTTGCTGCTGGTGGAGTAGTCACCATGTCATCTTCATTCCTACCAATGCTATCTCCCTTTTCTGTTGTTACTCCTGTAAATCACCTCCAGGCTAGTAGCTTAATTCAGCATGATTTCCCACACATTTCTCCAAGTCAGCAGTCAAAAATCAGTTTAAGGGCCGGCCAGACAGTGCAGCAAACTAAAGTAACTGCTTAGGCAGGCGCAGGGATCAGGGTTTGTTCCCTGGCCTGTCGTGCTGGTCCCACCCCCGGGGTTCACTGAGATAGTGGTTGACTGGGTGTGGTGATACATGCCTATAATCCCAGTGCATGGGAGGCTGAAAACAGGAGGATCACCACAAGTTTAATACTTACAAATAGTTTGTCTACTGCAAATATTTAAATTGACTAACACAATACCACTTTAAGAATAAAGAATTTCTATTCTTACATTGGAGGGCTATCCAGAAAATATTTAGTTAATGAACATGGCGCTACAATATGGTTACTAACCCATGAATCACTCCTAAGCATAATTTCATGAAGATTTCTTGTATCTGTATCATTATAGAATATTAGGTTTCTGTATAAATATTCCCAAACAGTTCAAACAGTGAAAAAGTTGCAACTTGCATTCTTTTTCTCTTGTGCTCTCAAAATCTCTCTGCCACTCCAAGTTTGCAGCTTCATTCTCTTAGACAGAGTGCATCCTGGGAAATGCACTCCAGCACGGCCACCCTAAGCCAGCATCCGTGCAGAAGGCTACACAGCAGATGCTGCAAATTGCCTAGTATATATATGAATGATTAAAGTAAATTTATCTGCCAGAGCACTAAATGTTTTAGCTTTTTTTCATATTTTACCAATGACATGCTAGAAAAATTCAGCCTATTTAAAAAAATCCAATATTCCCCTTTTATAGCTTTCTCTTCTAGGAAGATCTGATATAATTATCTTTTCTTTTATCAACTGCCATGTTTTTAAAAATTGCATTTGTTGTTGCAGGGTCTCATGATGCAGCTCAGACTCATAGTGATCCTTTTCTCTCAGCCTCTCCCTTACTGGGATTACAGGCATGCACCACTTATACAGGACTCTGGCCATCTCAGTCTGCCCTGGGAGTGGGGCACAGCATATGGTGCTGGGGATGCAACTGAGGTCCCTGCACTTGCCTAAGCTGGCCTAAGCAGGCACTTTAGTCCACGGAGCTATCTCTCTGGCCCTCAACTGCCACTGTAGACACTAAATTCTATCTATTTCTGCAATCTCTGTTTCATATTCCTTAGATTTTACTGATACTTGGAGTTTGAAAACAACTTAGGAATAAGTGAAGTGTAAACCTTAGCCATGGTACCTTAAAACCCTGGCTCCCCACTGGGAAAGAATTCTTCAGAACTACAAAGCAGGGAAGGGAAGGCAGCAGTCTCACCAGGTCAATCAAAGATGACAGAAAGAGACCCTGCTTATGGCTTGAGTAGGAAATGTATGTAACAATCACATCATCTACTAGTGCTTTATACCCAAGGATTCAGGGTTTTTAGTTATGTTTATTGGACATGCTAAGAACTAATGCAGTGAAGCTAGATTTGCATGGTTAAGTTTCTAAAAATCCTTCTTTTCCTGTTTAGTGACCACATTTTTTTATATATATTGAAAAAAGAAAACAATCTGGGAAATTGTCAGAAGCCTACTCAGTGGGCTTCATGTGAAAAACAAAAACAAATGAAGATGAGGTAAGTTGTAAATATAAAAATTGAGCTGAATGAAGGCAAAATTTAAAAATGGATTGAGTTCAGAAGTGAACATTTAATTGATTATTAAAATAGAAAATTTCATCTTTCGAAAATGTACAAGGAAATACTATAAAATTCTAGGATGAAGTTCTCATAGTCTCTAAAATAATCTTCTCTTCAAAGGTGTTAATAGTTTGCTTCCTGTGGTTATTTCTTGTGCCAGCCTGACTCCAGAAAGGGGTTCCCAGGAGACTGGGGAAGTTTTGTTTTTGTTTTTTTGTTTTTTTTTTCCTGAGTGAATCCCTAAATCTGTTTATGGATGAGATTAGCGTTTGAAGCATCAGGCTAGAACTCTGTCTTCAGTAATGTGGCCTGATGTCATCAGGCTTGTTGAAGTACCTTGAAAACCTAAAAGCAGAGGAAGGCCATGTTGTCTTTCCTTGAGCAAGGACACAAGCCCCACCTTGTCCTTGGACAGAAGATTGCCTGCTTCTCAGACCTTCAGACTAGGATTTGTAGTCGCAGGTGATTCCTGGAACCTATTGGGGCCCAGGTTTTTGGGCTAGGATTGGGATTAGCATATTCACCCTGGAGGCTGAGAGACTGAATACATCTCACACAAGTGAGTAGTGAAGTTCAACTGCCACAACCCGGAAGCTGAGCGGTGAAAAAGCGTTCACTCTGAATACAGCACGGAGGGCAATTTACTCTATGTGGAAATGTAGTGACCTTGTGTCAAAGTGGACTGTCCATTAAGACTTACAAATTTTAAAACAAAACTTATTCAGCCAAAATTGCAATTATGAGCAATCCTAACTTCTGAAGTTTCTCAGACCCAAAAGTAATACTTTATTGTAGGCTGGGATTTCACCAGGAAGCACAAGTGGGTTAAAGTGGTTCACAATTATTTTAGGTAATAACAATTTTGTTCCAATAATTAATTTGGAGAAACTCAACTTAGGAGTGTGGCATTGCTATGAGAATTTATGAATACAGTGTCTTTAGAAACTAAGATTTTAAAAAATAAATAAGAAGTGAAATGAAAAGTATACCGTGGGCCAGGGGAGATAGCTCAGTAGGATAAATGCTTGCCTGGAAAGCTCAGGGTCCTGAGTTCAATCCCTGCTACTGAAAAAAAGTATACCATTAGGACTAAGGATAATGTATATTAATGTCATGTTTCATAGATGGCTCCATTCTTTGCGTCAAGTTTTAACCCTCTGTTTGTCTTATTTTTTCTTGTCTAATTCTGGTGTAGAAAAATTCCATGGTGAGAAAAACACAGGATTTAGATGACAGCATTGACAAGTTCTGTCCTCACTGAGTATAACATCCCAAATATATAATGCTGGAGTAATAATTTTAAAATGTGTATTCTTTCTTCAACCGCAAACTTAATAAATAAAATATTAACCAATTATTGGAGTTCTTCTAAAATATATTAGATACTTGATAATCATAACAAGTATAATCACAATAATCTATGACCACATTGGAAAATTTAGGAGAACTGAAATATATACAGAAATGAACAAACACAAGCTCACATTATTAATAAAATAAAATTATTAATAATTATGTGTAAATTTTGGTGTACATAAAATGCATAAACACAAGCTCTTGTTATTTATAAATAATGACATTATTATTTTAATTATGTGTATATCATTGATCCATGTCTACACCAGAATTACATTATAGCAATAAAATTACATTAACTCCTTTAGTTGTTACAGCACCTTCTTAAAATAGAAGCCTTAATTATTTGTGCTATTCAGATAAGAAAATGCAAACAAATGGATTCAATAGTATATTCAGCACTCCCAGGTAGTGGACATGCTGGCTCTGGAGCCTGCAGGCTCTAAATCTCTTAAGCTCTATAATACATTAATTTGCATAAAAATAAATGAAATGAATATAACCTTCACTAACTTTTAACTACTAGATCTTACACTGAAAATGCATCACTATCAATTAAAAATTTGGGAATTATATTTCTCAGATGACAGCAAGATATCTGATACTTGTGGGATGTATGGCAAATGCTTAACTATTGCATTATTGAAATAAAGTTATTCCTGCTTTTTAATTATATGTACGCTAGTCCATCAGAGTTCATCAGAGTCCATAGACATCAGTTCTGCACTGCTTTTTAAATTATTTTCTCTAAAATTGTATTTAGAGTTCAGTTTTTACTTTTTTTTTTTTTTTTACTTTTTTTTTTTTTTTTTCAGCAGAACCGGGGATTGAACTCATGCCCTTGCGCTTGCCAGGAAAGCGCTTATTCCACTGAGCCATCTCTCTGGTCCAGTAGAAATCAGTTTTTATACAGGAACTAAAAATAAAAGATTTTCTATCAGCCCTGCCCGCGGGGTGCCCTGAGATAGCAATTGAGACCAGGCGTGGTGGTGCACACCTGTAATCCCAGCTCTTGGGAGGCTGAACATAGGTGGATCACTACAAGTTTGATCTATGGAGAGAGACACTGTAGATCCTATAGACCCAGTATTAAAATACAAAAAAATCAATATAAATTATTTAAACAATATAGACCGTAAAAATAAGCATGGGAATATAAATATGTACTACAAATATGCACTAATATGATTGATACACTGGGGAAATAGCTCAGTAGCATAAGCCCCTGCCTGGCAAGCACAAGGGCCTGAGTTCAACCCCCAGTTCCACCAAAAAATAAAATGAATAAATAAATAAATAATAAAAAATTAAAAAATGATTGACATAATATGCGTTATAATCTTCTTACTGCTTTTAGGCCACCTTACCGAAAATATCTTATTATTATCTTTGTAATTTTGCTTAATATGAGTGATTAAGCTTTGTGGGTATTACAAAACTTAAAAGATCATTCCTAACTTCACACGAATCATATACACGGATTTATTAAAGAAGGGGGAGGTACGTCGAAAACAGCAATCAGAGAATCAGTGGAAAGAGAGAGGAAACTGATAGCGTAGGGACCAATTTAAGTTAAATAATTTTCTAGCACTAAGTGCACGACGGACGCCAGGGCTGTGAAAGCTCATGATTATAAAGACATTTCTGGGCAACGTAATTGAAGTGGGGCAAGTCGACAGGTGAAGGAAACAGGAGGCAGAAAAGAGCAAGTACTAAAAGAATTTTTTAAAAGCAGGAAGAAGCTTGATCGTAACACACTGAGCTGAAAAGAATGGAATAATACCGATGTCAAGGAATTTTCAAAATAAAGTACCTGGCTTACACGCACGCTGAATGTAATCCGCTTTTCTACTTAGTGTACTCTTTCTTGGTTTTTGACCTATGCTAGTTCTCTGCCTCAGGAAGTAACTTATGAATGAAGCCTGAGAAAATAATTTCAGGTATTTTTTATACAATTCAGCAAGAGAGAATGGCACAAAGTTATCCTTTTTTTTTTTAATAAGTAAAGTGCATCGAAAGAACTATATATACATTCCACTGCAATAATGATTTAAAATAACACCACATTCTTGAGACACCATCCTATATGTTTATGAAAAAAAAGTCTCTTTACATTCAGTACATATGCTTTTAGGGGACCACAGCAAAGGAATAATCCTGAGCAAGAGTTGATTGATAACATAAATACACTTTGAAACGTGAAAAATTTGAATTAAATAGTTATGCCTTTCTCCAGAAGTGTTTGGATTCGAAGTTTCCTTTCTCTCCTTTGGTGATACTGAGTTCAGAATATTGTATTATTTTCTTTCACTATTTTTACTATTATATTTGAAACAAAGCATTTTTATTTCTGCAGCTGAGTGGTAACTCTGGGCTGATTGTGTACTCATGAGAGCTGGCTCTAGAATAGAACTCTGATAAGACAGACTGGGCAGAGTTGTCTAAGATTACCTTATTTCATTTACACATAAGTTTATCTTGCAACAAGGTCTTAGTCTCTGAAGTACACTGTGAGCCTGTGGATGTGTCCGAGGTTGCCAGTCCCTGGCACACCTGAGCAGCACCCTCCTCTGTCTTTGGCTCAATACCTGCCATGGTCCCTGCCCCTCAGTGTCTAGGCTTTCTTATCCTACAGTCCAATGACACTCTCCCAGGCCCCCAGTGATGGAACTTCACCTAGGATCCCCTTTTCAGATTTCAGAATTTCCTTTTGTTCAAAGCCAGATCATGTTTTTTAAAATACCATTATTTTTTATTTATCCTCAGGCCTGTTGTGCTGGCCTCATCCCCGGGGTGCGCTGAGCCAGCGATTGAGACTGGGTGTGGGGGCACGTACCTGTGATCCCAACTCTTGGGAGGCTGCAGACAGACAGATCACTATGAGTCTGATCTAGTAGTGAGACCCTGAACACTCTATGGACTTTTTCCTTAAAAAAATGCAAAATAAAGACATTAAGAATGATATACAATTTCAAAACAAATTTAAAAAGTAGATGATAGTAAACAGTGTAGTTGATATACTGCGCATTGCAGTCTTCAGTGTAGTTTCTCACGTGACCAGACACAAGCATGTAAACTTGGCCAAAGTGAAATTTGAAGCATTAACTGCTACATTCAAAAAACCCAATAGAAATTACAAATGAAAGGTTAAATGAAATGGTCAAGGAACTGTGTGGGGGATGCTAGAAGAGAAAGCAATATAAAGGGGGTGAGCATTGAGTTCTACTCGTAAGCCTCGAGGAGCAGCTGGGGCACCCCTAAGACAGCCCCCCACCCAAGGGCTGCACCTGCAGGGACACCTCTGATGTCTGAGAAGTGCAGCTAATTGTTTCTGTGCCAGGTAGAGTTAGGGGTGCCCGGTCCGTGTCGTGACTTCATAGCACTTGACCCTGGTATGTCCTGTCTTTAGGGTTTTTATCATTAGCCATGAAATAAGAAATAACTGAGTTTCTTTCTTTGATGTCTCCCTTACTGCTTGTGATGGTGCCATTTATCCACTTTAGAGGCACCCAGCTGAGGGAATGATGAAGGACAGAATTATCCGTCTGAGTACTTAGAGGTATTGTCGTCTTTACAGAGAAGGTTGTAGCTCTCCATTCAGGAACGTTCCTGCAGTGCCTCACCCAGGAAGAAGTAAAGAAGTCCTGCCCTTTGCATGTTTGCTTAGTCTGTGGGCTGGCAGTGTGTGCATGCGCGCGTGCATGTGTGTGTGTGTGCGTGCACACCTGTGTGGACGGCAAATCTTTGTACAAATAGACTGTTGCCTTACTCATAAAGGGAGAAAGAAGAATGGGGGCTCTAATTCTTTACCCTCAATAGACTGCTCAGTGGACTACTAGAAACGCCCTTGCCCCCCTTGTAGGCGACAAGCGGATGCTGCCAACTGCATTGTGCAGATCACTCTGGGCTGATGTGTGAAGGCAGGGGCCCAACACCTCCAGGCTCTCAGAGGAGTGAGCTGGCATTCACAGGCATGCCCTGAATTGTGCTCTGGCTTCTGCTGGGTGGTAAGCCCACTCTCCTGCACATGTGTACTCCCTAAACTTGCTGTGGAGTCTTTGCTAGGGCTGAGGCTTTGGCCTTTGGACTTCAGCCATCTCTATTGTGAGCTCCATAAACTTCTTTCCTTTGTAAAGCTAGCCTACCCCAGATATTTTGTTATAGTATCAGAGTAGACATCTATCTATCTATCTATCTATCTATCTATCTATCTATCATATACATACATATTACATATTACACACATGTAAAATATCATGCACACATATGCTGAATGGAAAAATATAAATACATATATATATATATATATATATATATATATATATATATATATAAATTGTTTAACATATAAATTTTCCCAGTTCATGGGTTTTCTTTTTACTTTGTTAGTGATTTCTTCTCCACTGTGGGTAGGAGCATAGACTGGTACAAGCAATATAGAAATCAGTGTGGTGATTCTTCAAAAAGTTATGATTGGAGGTCCCATTCAACCCACATATTTCCCTCCAGGGTATTTTTCCAGAACAACTGAAAACATCCTACCACAGGGATTTATGTGCACCCATGTTTATAGCAGCACAATGTGTAATAGTTAAATCTTGGAAGCAACACAAATACCAATCAACTGAGGAATGAATAAAGAAAATATATATATTTGCACATGGAGTATTACTAAGCTATAAAAATGATAAATTTGAGGCTTTTAATGGTAAATGGATGCAACTAGAGACCATAGTAAGTGAAATAAATCAGACCCACATGTGCAAGCATCGTATTGTCTCCTTAGTGTAAGAACCAGAAAGACCAAATAAAATCTGAAGGGTACAGTAGGTACTGTGAAAAGGAAACGAACCTGTTCAACAGGATAGAATCACTGGGATGAGAAGGACAAGCGAGGGAGTGGGGGAAAGAGATATAACTAACTATATAGAAACAGTGACTGGGATAATTATACTGGGGATTTCTGCTGGTCTGTGAAAAGGTGCAGTTAATGCTTAACATTTTTGTCTTTGTTTTTAAATATTTTTCCTCTTTCTCTCGAATATCTTATAACTATTTTTTTCTTTCTTTCTTCTTCCAATGTTGCATGCATACATGTTGTAATCTGAACAACTATTTTGAAGACCTACACAATACAGCAAATATTATGCAATTCATAGTATTTTGTTTAGTGAAATTCTCCATCATTTGTAAATTTTTCTGTTTTAATGCTATTTATACTGTCTTCAGAAACAAAAACAAAAAATAAAAAATGGCAGAGTTTGGGGAGTTTGGCATTATTATATCCTAGTACACCATACAACATTAATATGCATTCTGATTTCAGCTCCAAATGTGAGTATCAGTAACTATGGAAAGAAGATAGCTTGTGAATACACTTTGAATGGTACAGGATATTTATGTATATTAATATTCAGAACAACATTTCCAGCATTACTTCCTAACCATACTTATGTTTTGTTGTCAAATTGAACACTAGCTCAGCAATTTTGAATTGGCTGTATCAGTTTACTCACTATAACTATGTATTTTTCTTTCTTTTAAAAAATCATTTATTCTGCCCCACTGGATTATATAGAGAGAAACAAACCTGAAGGTGAAATCGTACCTGATTTTGAAAATTGCATGAAAATGAAAGAGCATATTTCATGCTATTCTTTGCCCATACACATGCCTGCAGTCCTGAAATAATTTGCTTGGATTTTGAGCCAGGCATAGACTGAATAGAAAACTCCTCCTCTAAAGGAATAACTAAACTAAATACAGTTGCTGCCTTCCTCAGGATTTGCAGGATTTCACTAAAAATTATGTGTGGTTATTTCATCAGATAAAATATCAGCTAATATATATTTGTGTGGTTATATTTTTTGAGTCAGAATTAGTCGTATAAAATGTTTTCAACTACAAACATTTAAAAATTACAATTAGTCTGATATGACCTTTGGTCTGATGTTGGATCTTTAGTTTCCCCTCAGTATCAGCCAATTTAACAGCCACTGTAAACAAATTCAACTGAAAGATTTATAGAAACAACAGTGACTACTTCATAGGGATTTTTTATTTAGACATTATAAAATATCAACCATAGTATTTATTTTGAGGAAATACATCATATATAAATGCTTAGCAAAAATGTTTTGAGTAATCATTTTCAGTTTATACTTCTTGTGATTGTTAGCTTAAGAGGACTTGTCTTAATTCATGGAAAGTACATTTTTGTGCTTCTTTCTATATTAAATTAATTTCATGTTAAATATAATCATTTTTACTCAAGTGTATTTTATAATATATAACTGACTTTTAATATGTTGCTTTTTCATCAATTATTTGCTTCCTTTCCCTTCTAAGACACTGAAAACAATCTTTTTTTCCCAGTACTGTGTTATAAATGTACCCATCTTCACAGAAAATTCTAAACCATGCTAAGCCAATTTCTCTTTGTCACCCACAATTGAAATCATTTGTCTTTCTCTTAGTAACAACATTATTTATTTCAGTTAACTCAACTTTAGCTAACCAACATGAACAGCAGCAATGCATCCTTGATAGTGAATTTCTTGTACATAAAATTCCTCTCTTAAATGAATGAGTTTAGTTTTCTTTTTTTTTACTGGGACCCTTAGCTTTGTTATTTACAAATCTTAAACTTGCATGTAGAGGGCTAGAAACAACTTCTCACACGGGAGAATCTGATGACAAGTGTTTTCCTGTGGTTTCTTTTCAGGTGCCCAAATGACTGAGAGCATTTTATAAAGTTATATCTTTTGAAAAGGGAAAGCAAACTTTAAAATTCTTCTACTTCAACTGGCATCAGAGGAGGGAACACACCAGAAATGGAAGCAGGGGCTTCAGCGTCTTCTAATCTATTCCATTGATCCTCAGGTCTATTTTGTTGCCAGTATCATGCTGATTTTATCACAGTAGCCTTGTAGTA
>NW_004524577.1:18951775-18965117 GCF_000260255.1 Octodon degus
AAAGAAAGAGAAATGGAAGCAGGAAATTTTCCAAAAGCTTGAACAGATTATCAAGATTATCTGTCGACTACTACCATAATTCAAAGTGGAGCCTTTTAACTCTAGGTCTGTCATGGACAAAGCTAAAGAAATCTGGAAATCCAAAATGGCCCAAGAGCAATACAAATTTATCCCCCAAGCAGGCAATAGGTGAAGGCTGTTGTCCCTGTGTTGCTCTCTTCTGTGTAGCGATTTTGGGCACAACCCTGGCTTTCCATCTCAGAACTCTGCTTTTCCTCCGGATAAACTGTAAGGAAAGAGGATCCCTTTGCAAGCAGTAGTGTATCTTTATACCCCTTTGCCCAGTTTCTCACTTCCACTCATTACATGTAGTTGAGGAGCTGTGCGAAAATGCCATGAAATTTTCATCTAGGTAGAAACTAAACTTGATGCATCTCTATTTGTTTCCTTTATGAACTTGCTGATAAACTCAGATCCTCAGACTTATTATCAGTAGAAATAAAGCCACTGAAAGAAAAACAATAAAACATGTTTATGACTGCATTGGGGTCCCCTAAATTAATATGAAAATGTTTTAATTTTCATTTTATTGTGAAAAATAGTGTGAAATGAAACCAATTATGTTAGAATCTATGAGAATAATGAAAACTAGATGCAAAAGTAAAATTATTTCAACATAAAATAGTTTAACACTTCATATTTCTTGTTAATGTTATGTGCAGAAATAAGTTCTGTTTTCTATCAAGGTGAAACAAGAGAACTAGTTTTCTTCTGTAATTTTGAATGTCAACATGAATATCTACTTACACACTGTAATACATGTCTTTCCATGGAAACCTGAGAAGCCCATTTTTTTTCTTTGAATTGGTCACTTAACAAACACAGGGATCTCCACAATTAATAGGTGAGATTTGCGTGACCAGTGGTGGTGTCCAGCCCTTTTCTGTGACAACCCATAATTCTGCATTTTGAAAGTATGTAAGGGACCAGGGAGGTGGCTCAGTAGAATAAGCACTTTCCTAGCAAGCGCAAAGGCCTGTGTTCAATCCCCAGTTCAGAAAGAAAGAAAGAAAGAAAGAAAGAAAGAAAGAAAGAAAGAAAGAAAGAAAGAAGAAAGGAATACATGTAAGCAAAGGACTATCTGGTTAATTGTATAAAAATGATACAATTTTCCCAATTTTGTAACCAATTGGAGCGACTTAGGGACCATCATGATGCGACTACAGTTTAAATAAACAAAATAAGCTTTTGGTCGTACTAGAATATTGCCCTTTGTATCCCAGTGCTATGTGCTTTTAGCCTTATGATAGTTTTAGCTGACCTGCCCTAAGACTCTGATAAAACTACAAAAGCAATGTGTTTACACAAAATAAGAAAGATACTCCCAAGGGGCAGGGGGAGAAAAAAAAACTAGATAAATCCTTGTTTCACTTGTTCTTAATAAATTTAAAAATCACTAATTTTAGGAGTCACACAGCTGTGAAACAGATGTTTAGTTTCTTGCTAACAATGCCATAGAGAGGATGAAGCAGGGGGACGGGAGTCTGGGTTGCTTTGAAAACTTGAAGCCCAATTTACTGATAACACTTAAATTCCCTTTCATCTACAAACACCTGAGAACAGCTGGAGTGGAAGGAAGACTCTGCATCTGTACTTGTTTCTGTCCCATTTGCTGCTTTAGCTTTTGTTGTGGTTGATTGACTGTGTCAGCTTGTGGACGACCACCTGGGCGACTCTCCTTAAAGGAAGAGCAATCTTCTCCATCTTGGCTGTGCCTGACCCTCTTGCCATGTATTGATAGGTACAGAGCTGGCTAGGACTTTTCCTTATCCTTTCAACTGGCCTTAAGCAATACATATTGGTCAAGCTGGGGTGCTGGTGGTAGTCTTTGCAGACGGCACACGTGTTTCCCTGATAACACACATCTGCTGCTCTTTAATATGATCCAGGTTGAGATAAGACACAAGAGCCCATGCTCCTGGCTAAGATTGAGCCTCAAGATAGAGGCTATGACTTCCTGAGACTTGAAAGATTGCACATCAGAGCTGAAGCACCGGATCCCAAAACATGAGATACTATCTCAATTGTATAATGCACATTACTCTTTCTGCATATCCTTCTCTCTGCATATGGCAGAGGTAAATGCAGGCTTCTTTACCTAGCCCAGCTTGTGTCACCCACATATTTCCTGTCACTCTCAGGCACTCATCCTCAAGCCAAATCCTCCTTCATGAATGAATAATAGCCGGCTTCAGTTTTGAGTAAGGGATTTTGTTCTGGATAGCCATCTTTGTGGCTGGACTTAGGACCTCTTGGCTCCAAATAATTATAAATATGCTTTACTGTCTTTACTCTTGCCATGGGTTGCACTGGAAGTGGTAGATTGGAATTAACTTAGAATTGCAATAACTTACCCTTGGCATTATAAATACAAATCTCTTGGACCAAGAGGAGGACCAGGAATGACTCTCTACTTCAACTTGAAAAGTTTAGGACCTTAATTAAATTGGTTCAACAATCTATACACTAGGGTACAGAGGACCCACTCTAGGGTGCCCCATTACCTGGATGGCATAAAAGGGAAATGGAGGGGGAAGGTGGGCTTGCGTTCCTCAGATGAGCTCCAGGCTGTGCTTTCAGCTTGCGCATCCTCTCCTGGCTCCTAGCACAGTCTCTTTGGCTCCTGCCTTGGATCCTTCAGCCTTCCAGTGCAGATGCATCAGCCTCCTGATAGAGACTTTCATGGACACAGCAGTGAACTCCAGAGTTTAGACTGAATCCTTCACGCCCCACTGTAAAGACACCCTCTGCACACTATATCATCCAACTCTGGCTGACCATCATATTTCAATCTTATAACTTCCTGTACATTTGTATATCATGTGTTATAACTAATCCTTTAATAAAACCCTGATCATCCAGATTTAGGCATTCAGTTAGACTCACACAGAACATTACTGTGGGATCCAGGCACTTAGCTGGACACTTTGGTCTTTAGTTTGTGGACAGATTCCCCATATTCTCTTTGCATGTGATTCTTCAGTGACTATCATGAATAATCCTACAATACATGCATCCTGCATTGTATTGTCCCCCTGGCAAAACCCAAATTAAAAGTTGTCTAAGACTGTAATATGGGGTTAATTTCACTATTCCATGCTGAAGCTGGTGTGTGCATTTATTTATTTTATTTTATTTTTTATTTCGTCCTTACTCTTCCTTGTCTAAGACTGCAGACCCTCCAGTCTGAATTGGATAAAGAATAATGGTGCCAGCCACAACAGCAGCAGGTAGTAAAGTTGATTGTGACCACCCAGGTATTTCCAACACTAAAACAAATATATTTCAGAATCATGCAACTGGCCAATGGAAACTACTGTGCTGTATCACACCCCAGTCAACCAACAAAATTCTGCTGCTCTCATGGCTCTGTGAGTAGCTTGCTTGGTCTCTTTAGCAATGCTGCACCATTCCAAAGAAGGCTTGATGACCTGAAGTACTTCGTCTCTCCACTAAAAGCACTGCTTATGTCATCACTGGATACTTGCAGTGATTGGTCTGGTCTTTTGTGACCTCTTGCGATGAAAAGATACTTTGTATGATATCATCTTCATATTTGTTTTAATACTTATTCAGTCATAAAACTATTTCCTTTGTCCTTTTGTCTTTGAAAACATGTTCATGTTTGGGAAATGATGCTTTAAATTTTATTTCCTCAACATTTTACTGTGCTAAACTTTATTGTCTTTATTTTTTTTTTAATTTTATGGATCTAGGACAGGGTGTACAGGGTATACAGCGTCTTACTACATAGTTTGGACTCGTAGTGATCCTCCTGTTTTCAGCCTCCCAAGCAAAGGGATTCTAGGCATGCGCCACCAGGCCCAGTCTCAATCGTCATCTCAGCGTGCCCTGGGGGGCGGGGCCGGCACAGCAGGGCTGGGCATCAAACCCCTGGCCAATGCACTCTGCCTGAGCAGGTGCTTTAGTCCCCTGAGCTATCTGGCTGGTCCTAAACATTCTCATGTGCAACAGATTCCAGTGCTTTGACTGTGTTTATCTGATTTGCATTTTTTATTTATTACGCTTCATTATTTTTAAATTTTTTATGTATTTTGGCACAGGGTCTACAGGGTCTCACTACACAGATTGGACACATAATGATCCTCCTGTTTTCAGCCTCCCAGTCACTGAGATTACAGGCACACGCCACCATGCCCCATCTCAGTCGCTGTCTCAGCGCGCCCCAGAGACGTGGCCAGAATTGCATGCCGGGGATCGAACCCCGGTCCTAGCCCACTAAACTATTTGGCCAGCCCTGAGCTTCATTATTAAGTAGGCCAACATTTCGCTATATCTTCATCTCCCTCAACCAAAAGGATCGGTGAGAACAATACTCCTGGATGCTAAAATGTCTCATTTCTTAGTGATTTTATATGGCTTTGTTTTCCCTTTTGAGTTCTCCTTGCCCCCAAATTTGTAGGGATTATACCAAATCTCAGTTTCCCCACATCTTTTGAATTGGGAACTGTTACACTTTTGAGAGTAATCACTACACTGTGAAGAACAATTATGTCCGGCTTAGACTTGCTAATTGTTTAAAAACTTTTAGACTTTAACAACTGAAAAAAAAATGAAAATATCTTCTGCTGATTTGAATTGGAAAAAAAAAAGAAAATTCTGCTATATTATCTCTTCTCACTCCTAAATACCAGCGTAATTTTATTTTGTTTTTCCAATACAACTAAAAAAATATCTAGGGAGATAGTTCAGCAACATAAGCACCTGCTTGACATGTGCAAGGTCCTGAGTTTGATCCCTGATACCACAACACAGACACACACATAGACACATGCACATACACACGCACGCACACACACACAAATTCTGTCCACCTTGGCCAATAAGCCAACTGAAACTGAGTTTTCAGGAATCTTTAGTTTTTATAATGTGATTATCATGTTTTAAGATTGAATTTTGGTAAAGATGAAGCTTGTACACTCAAATCTATTCAGGAGGACGTTCCTTTTTTATGTATTTACTACATGGGATACAAGGTCTCACTACATAGATCAGACTCCTAGTGATTCAGAGATGGTCTTACCCTGCCCCCTATGGCCGGCTCAGCCCATCCTGAGGGTGGAGCTGGCACAGGGAAAGGTCATTGGCTCAGGGAAAGGTCGTCTGTGCCTGCCTACGCTTACGTGAGCAGGCACTTTAGACAGCTGAGCTATCTTGCTGGCCCAAGAGGACATTCTTAAGGCTACTTTTTCATGCAATGATCTTGTTACTGGATGGGGATTCTCAGGGAAGTTGTTTCCAAATGGTTGCTAATTCAAAACTTGAGTATCAATAGTAAGATTTATTGAAAACCAAAATCTGCTCCTCAGGCCAGTAGCAATCCAGTTTAGAAGAGGCAATGACACAAATAGGTGCAGACATTGAATCTTTTCAGCCCTTGGATTATGGGAGGAGATTTGCAGAAGGCCTAGCCCTACTGGTTTCCTGAGTCATTCCACCTATGAGATTTTTAGGGGAAGAGCCACAGCATCCACAGCTCAGGTGGGGCAGTGCTAAAATTGTAACACCCATGAGGTTGGATGCTTTACAGGGTCATGAATGCTTGGTGCTATGTGTTGCCAGGTGTTGCTAAGGGACAGGGTGAACTTTCTTCACTGGTTCTGTAATATTTTTATAATTTTTCTTGCTCTACCTTGTTTCTCAGTTCTTGCTTCACATGTGTCTGTTGTTTAATCACCCTTGCTGTATATCCTACCTCAGTTTTGTTTGCCAAGCTAGTGATCAAATTTATTCAATAATGAACAGAATTTACAAAACCTTTATTTGTAAAATCATTTTTACAAATTTTTTTGTAAAAAAGTTTTACAAATAAATTCTGATAACAAACCAGCACCCACTTCTAAATGACTCAGTCACTACCCACAATGGAATATTAGTGAGACATAATACACCAATAATATTATTTCATGTAGCGAGAGATTTTACTACTGAATCAAAGAAAATGAGGAAAGCAATACAATAACTCAATCTAAAAATACAAAAATTAATACTTCCCACTTAAATGATTGGAGCAGAAGGAATATATCTATATAAAGAAATACCATTCTTATAAAATGCATTCCTGTCAACTGTACTAATTCTGTGTGTTGTCATTAAAGAAATCCCCATAATGTTTTCTTTCACTTTTTTTATTTATTTAACAGAACCAGGGATTTAACTGAGGCCCTTGCACTTGCCAGGGAAGTGCTTATTGTCTGAGCCATCTCTCTAGCCCCTAATGCCTTATTTATTTATTTATTTATTTATTTATTTATTTATTGTATTTTAAGGAAGGGTCTACAGGGTGTTCAGGATCTCACTACTAGATTGCATTCATAGTGATCCGCCTGTTTTACAGTCTCCCAAGAGCTGTGATTATAGGCGCACCACCACTCCTCATTTGCCATGTCAGCACACTCGGGGTGGGGGGTGCTTTAATCTGCTGCTTGCAGGCCCTTTAATCCACTGAGCTAGTTAGCTGGCCCTGTTTTCTTTCCTTCTTGAGCCAGCTTTTCAAGTCTTTCTTAAAATTTGTATTTACCTGCCCTCTTATTAGCCGAGTACGACTTCTCACAAGAGATGGGAGATGCAAAAGCAATGTTCAGATCACGCAGAGGCGATCAACTCGTCACTGGCCAGCAGTCAGCACTGAGCGCACTGCCGCAGGTTCTCATGCCCCCATAGCCACTCGTCCTTGTACCCCCCCTGGTGCGAGCAAGATGGATGATATCTGTTCACTACCCTACTAGATCTTCTTTCCTCTTCCATTTCCTTTTTGGTTCTTCCTAGGGAGGACTGATTCCCTCCTCCCCGTGGCCTCCCCAGAGCCAGGAAGTCATTGAGTGTGGAGGACCACCTGAGCAGCTGTTCTTGAAAGAAGAGCGATTGTCTCAATTTTGGCTGCGCACCAGATCCCCAAAACATTAGATACTATCTCAATAGCATAATGCAGATTACTGTCTCTGCATATGGCAGCGATAAATGTAGGTCACCCACCTAGCTCAGCTCACAGTATTCACCCTCTTCCCACAATTCTCAGTCATTCCTCCTCAAGCCACTCCTCCACTGAATAAAACCTGGGTGTCATCTGGGGTCAGCCTCTTTGTTCCAGAAAGCCATCTTCATGGCTGGATTTAGGGTCCCTTGGTTCCCCAATAAT
This sequence comes from Octodon degus, assembly GCF_000260255.1. Classification (NCBI taxonomy): domain Eukaryota; kingdom Metazoa; phylum Chordata; class Mammalia; order Rodentia; family Octodontidae; genus Octodon; species Octodon degus. The sequence continues at coordinate 18,958,995 of NW_004524577.1, forward strand.
TATAAATACGCTTTAGTGTTTTTACTTTTGCCGAGGGTTGCACTGGGAGTGGTAGATTGAAATTAACTTGATGGGATTCCAATAACATATCTTTGGGATGACAAATATTGACTTCTTGGACCGAGACAAGAACCTGGAGGGGACTGCTACACTTGAGCATCTCTAGCACTTTGTCCTCCTCATCCTCTAATCAGAGTGATGTGGTTGCTCCTCAGTTCACTGATCGCTGTGTATCCTACTTTCCTTCTTGTGCCCTGAGCGTGACCAAAGCTCTCCTGTTTCCATCTGCTTTTTGCTGAAATCCTTTTAGAAACACAGCAGAGAGCTTACTGGGACGTTGACCTGCCCAAACACTGGGTTCCTCTAACTGCTGGGAATGATTGGATATCTGAACTATCCTATGGGGGAAGACAATGTCCCTGGCCCAACAAGTGCAGTCATCCAGTGTCATTCTATAAGAGGTTTTTATAAATGGTCCGAAACAATTTTAGGAGCATGGAAACGGAATTCCTACAAACTCAAATAATTGGAATGATTCTAAAAACGTAATTGTTTTGTGGTAAATTTTATGTTGTAATTCTTTTTTTAAATTTTCTTAAAGAATACAAAATAGTGATAGAAAAAAAAAGGATTAGAAACAACACAAAATTTCACTAAAAATGTAATAGAAATTCAGCAATGGTTGCTGTAGTGCATGAAGTTATCTTCAAATTAGTTGTTTAAGTTACCAGGTATAAACACACAAGAGAAAAAAAACACGCAAGGGTGATTTAAAGAAAAAACAAAGAATAAGAAAAAATTGTAAGAAATTCAAAAGAAAAAGAAAAAGAAAACAAAGTAAGCATTACCTGCTCCTTTCAAAAGACCAGCAGAAATCACCAGTACAATTATCTATTAGGCATATATACATAAATATATATTCTTCCAATCTTTCATTTGTCCTTTGCTTCATCCCAGTTTTTCCTTCCCTTGGATCAAAGATTTTTTTACCCTTTCAGAGAATCTACTATACCTTTCAGATTTTAATTAATCTTTCAGGTTCTTACCCTAGTGAGATAGTATGATGTTTGCCCATGTGGGTCTGATTTATTTCAGTTACAAATATAGTCTCTATCTTCACACATTTATCTATTATTTACAAAAGCTTTGAATGTATCTTTTTATAGCTAAATAACACTCCATTGTGTAAAAACAACATTTCTTCTTTATCCATTCCTTGGTTTAGGGACATTTTGGTTGTTTCCTAGATGTAGCTATGACAAATTGCCCTGCTATAAAGATGGGTGCAGATATATCACTGGGGTATGGTGATTTCAGTTCTTTTGGAAAAATACTTGAGGGGAATAGCTGGATTGAATGAGACCTCCAATTCTAGCTTTCTGAGGGACTGCCATACTGATTTCCATAATAATCATACCAGCCTGCACGCCAACCAACAGTGAAGAAGCGTTCCTCTTTCCCCACAGTCTCTCCAGCAGTTGTTATTGATTGACTTCTTGACGACAGCCATTCTTCCTGGTGTAAGATTCCCATCTCAGCATTGTTTCAATTTGCATCTCTTGAATGACCTATGATGTTGAACATTTTTTCACATACTTATTCGCCAAATTTATCTCTTCCTTTGTAAAGTGTATATTTGTCTCAGATGCCCATTTTTGAATTGGGCCTTTGAATTCTGGCAGCCTGATTTTTATTTTAATTCTTTGTGTACTCTAGATCTTCATCTGTCTCCAAGGCTCTGGACATAATGTGCATTTCCTATTTTTCCTTGATCTTATCAGAAACTTACATTCTTTCTTTGCACTGAAGATCCATCCCCTGAATTCCTGGTTGTTGATTTCTTCATATGGTATTCTTAGCTTATGTGTTACTTTCTCAGAAGACCCTCCCTAACAACCATTCTGAAGTTAACACCAGATTTCTCCCCATCACCTCATATCATACACTCTAAACTAACTCACTTATTTTGGTGCCCTTAACATTTCTCTTTGCCTCTTGTAGAGAGAATGTTCTTTCTGTCCTTTGTTACTGAAACCATTCAGCTGAGAATAAATCCTGGCTCTCTGATATTGACCTAATTAACACTAACTGATACCGTAATAGTGAATTTTCCATCATTAAAATAGCTACGCCCTGGCTGGATTAATTTCCTTATAGTACTTACCTGTAAAATTTTGTCTTGTTCTCCCAGGACCCTTAGAGGCTTGTTTTAATCATTTCTTTTAAAGGTTTACAGTAAAGACAACAGCTTCCATCTCCTCCTCTGAGAGAGGTTCTTCACTTTGGAGTTGAGTCGATAGTCAGTACTGAAATTAAGTATTGCTCTTTCCTACCTGGTGAGATTAAATGTGTAGGGCTGTGAATCATAAAGTAAGGAATAAACAAATTGCACTTGTATTATGATACTCTAATTCTGAAGCATTCTCTCAGAGTTCTTCTAAACATAGAAGTCATTATTTTCAAGTATGCATCAATAGGTTTAGGAAAAAGTTTTCATATTTTCCTTCATTAAAATTAATAAATGGACACTCGCTTCACTTACTCTGACTTTACACAAAATATCATGTACAAGACTAAATATACAGTGTCAATACATTTCAGTAAATATATTATTTAAAAAATACAAATAGAATGTTAAAAATACAAATAGAATGTTACTAAATTTAAGTAAAATGTAATCTAATGCGATAGATTCTAATACTGGAAATGACTCACTAAAAGAGTTTTAGGTCAGGAAAAGATCAAAACTTACTCAATTTATGTAACAAAGATGATGGTGACTTTTTAAAAATTTAATCAAAACAGAGAGAAGGATTATCGGAGAACAAAGTATGTTTTTATAGAGTAAATAGAAAGTGAAATAAAAACAAAAATATATAATGGAAGCAAATAGATTAGTGGCTGCTTTTTTACTCAAGGACAATTACCTTTTTTTTTCTGTATGTTAGTACAGGATCTATAGGGTCTACAGAGTCTCACTACATAGATCGGACTTGTAGTGATATGCCTGTGTTCAGCCTCCCAAGAGCTGACATCACAGGCAGGCACCACCATGCCCAGTCTCAATCACCACCTCAGTGCTCCCCTGGGGACCAGGCTGACATGGCATGCTGGGGATTGAACCCCAGCCGCTGCATCTGCCTAAGCAGGTGCTTCACTCTGCTGAGCTATTTGGCCAGCCCCCAAAATTTCTTTTTGAAAGTAATTTTCCTCATCCATTAATCAAAAATCATTGTGTTTCTACAGCATACTATAGAGATAGATATACAACAATGAGTAAAATACAGTTTTGCCTCTTTGAGTCTAAATGCTTAATTCAGATGGTAGAAAAGGCTGCACGTAACAGACTATATGGACGGTTGTAGAATATAGTAAAAAAATAAAATCTTTTAAGAAATATAGTTATGCAAAGATTGATATTTTCAATATAGTGCTACAGATGGAGATCTCTAACAAGGTGACACCTGAGTCAAAACTTCAAAGAATCAGGTAGAATCGAAAATTTAAAGAAAAGAGCAAAGTCACTTAAAGAACGAAAAAAGATGAGATTTTAAACTTTTCCAGAAAACCCACTGCAATTGGGGTACCAATAAGGAAGGAGTGGTGGTCTATCATGAACAGAGTCAGAGGACAGAAGCACACCTGAGACAGATGACAACAAGCCACTGGCCAGTTTTCAGCAAAGAATGACACGACCACACTTGAATTCCCAAATTATCAGTCTTCTGAGTACACTGAAAGAAAGATAATTTAAAGGAAAGTTGAGGAAGGGCCAGCGAGATAGCTCATCGGCCTAAAGAGCCTGCTTAGCCAAGCTTAGGCAAGGACAGGAAACAATACTATGAATAATCCTACAAAGACAATAATATGCAATGTATTAATTATTGTAACTGTCCTACTAACCTGTTTTGAAACTGTCTCATTGCTTCTTTCTCAATAAAATTATTTTTTAAAAAAAGAAAAGAAAAAAAGAAACAGAAATCATAAAAAAAAAAAGAACAGGGACCAAGTTTTGAGTCCTGGGACCACATGCCCTGCCAGCCCTGTCCCCAAGGTGGACTGAGCCAGCCACAAAAAAAAAAAAGAAAAGAAAATTGAGCTTGCTGCAATAAACTGGACAAAAAATGTAGAGGCATGGCCCACGATGATGAACAACAATTGTTTTAAAGAATTGTTTTCTGTTAATATATTCTGAAAATAAAGATAATGTAACTAGCTAAAAAATTGGATAGAAGTTACAGAGTAAGAGAGATGCAGTGGTAATTACAGAGCTTATGACTTGAAAGCTGAAAAGGTCAATTAGCCTTTAGGAAAGTGAAACAGACAAGAGAAAAGAACATTTAGAAAAGCAAATCAGGAGTTTTGTTTTCAGCCTGCTAGCTGAGATGTCTCCAGCTGCTAGATATCTATATCTGGCAGGCAGAAATGGAAAATGCAGAGATAGACCTTATTTCCCTGAAGACAGGACAACTGAAAAAGAAACCCTAGCATGATTTTTCAGGATGCTCCGATACAAGCCCTAACTAAAAATGAACCCTAGTGAAAAAAGATCATTGGCCAGAAGGTCACATTTAGTATTTAGTGGTATGACCTACTACATGTTGAATTATAAAAGAGATGCTTATGTATAATTAAATACAAGGAAAAAGTATTATTGATATTAATACTTAAATGATAATATGAATTATAATTATTCGTAATTACTGAACTGGATGCCTTTGAAAGGGAGGTAAACGCCTAGATAAATGGACGAACTTGAGATTTTTTTGCCAAATAGGCCATTGGAACACCCAAGCAATACAGCAATCATGCGTACACACGAGGAACAGACGTGGTTGCATCTAATATGAATCCTTACGATTCAGCACATTATGTGTTGTCACAAACTTGATGCCCTTCTGCCCTGGTGTAAGACAAAGATACATTCTCTGGATTTTGCTGCCTGCAATTTTTTGTCACCTTTCTTTGGATCATCATCTTCACGGACACCCTTTGTATCTCCACTCCCGTCTCATTTGCATTCGATAAATGATTGATCTGACGGAAACTTTGTGAAGCCAGCTTGCCAAAGATCGGACTCAGGTGAAGAGGAATCCAGGGGATAAAATCAGTGACGGCCGCGTTGCCAGTGCACTCTGAACAGGAGACGTGGAAAAGCAGCGCTTGTGTAAGAAGAGTGCTGCTGCTGTACAGGAGAGATCGGTGCCAGCGGTTGTACAGCAAATGGAGTCTAAAAACTTCAGGGTGGAATTTGGAGAATGAAGAATTATGATGATGTTCTAGGAGAACTGACGTAACTAGGTTTGAATGAATGTATGTTTTTATACATAAACAAATGTAGATTGTTGTACATGAAAGTGGAAGACAAGGCTTACTACATCATTTGGAACAAAAAATCAATATAACACTTGGTCTTATTTTGGGGAGAAGATTATAACTTGAGAGTCATCCACATATAAAATGACATTTCAAATCTAATGCTAGCGGGGCTTGGTGACAGATGGCTAGCCCCACCCAGCACTTGGGGGATATTGAAGCAGGAAAAATGCAGGTCTGGGTTTCGCCGATGCAGCTCAGTGAGAAAATTATTACGCCGCTATGGTAAATGTACTGGTTCCTTAGGATGAATGTGATCTATTATGTATCTCAAATATATTAATAAAAGTAAATAATTTTACCTATGAATGAGGACAAAGGCAGAAATTTGAAATTACTAAATATGCTGCAACTATCACAAGGAAAATAAAATCTAAATATGGTCATGGGAAATAAAAATGTTCAGTCTATTATCAAACAGAAATCATGACTTGGTAGCAGCAAGCACAGTATGCAGTATTCTCACTCTGTATATCTAGGGTTCAATTCTGTTTGTATAAATACACAGGCGATACCAATATGAAACACTCAATAGTCTTGAAATTAATACTTGTGAGAGAAACTTTTATGAGACGATATATTCCATGCTGTCAAACAGATATAAATGCATCAAAAGTAGCATATACTTCGGCAAGCTTAGACAAGCGTGCAGGAAGCGCGGTTCTATCCCCAGCATCCTGTGAGGTGCCAGCCCCGCCCCTAGGATGGGGCACATGTGCACGCGCACACACGCACGCACGCGCGAGC
>NW_004524577.1:18965341-18974581 GCF_000260255.1 Octodon degus
ATTATTTTGTATAGGGTCTTGCTACACAACTCAGATTCGTAGTGGTCATCCTGTCTCAGGCTCCTCAGTGCTGGGATTACAGGTGTGTGCCACCAAGCCCAGTTTTGGGGCAGGCGCTTCCATACTGGCCCGTCATGTGGTACCTGGGATTGAACCTGGGTCATTCTGCTTGCCAGACAGGCACTTAAACCACTGAGCTAGCTCCCCATCCCATAAGTGCAACTTTACTGTCTAAAAAGGCATCAGATTTCCTGAAATTTTCTGAGGTTAGAAAATTTCTAATACTCAAATTTACTACAGTGTGGCATTTCAAGCAATGTTCATCTTCTTCTTTGATTCTCTCCCAAAGCAATAAATAAATAATAGACTTTACATGATTTACAAATTTCATGGTGACCTGGCTGGCCAAATTAGGAAGTAATTAAATAATATACTTGAGTTAGGTCACAAAAAGACAGTCAGTAGAAGTAAGGGGCAGTTCAACATATTCCCCAAATTTCCTATTCTTTTATTTCAAAAATATTTTGACATGTTTGCTAATTAATAGTACCACTAGTTCTTATTGCATTGCAAGAAACATTTTGTGCTATTGTTTGTTTATTTTTTATAGGAAAGAAGCTATTTAGTCTATGTATTTTACTTTGAATTACTTCTCTGAGAAAGGATACACAATGCATTTACTATTGCTATTCTCTCATTTTGTTATGAAATTTTGTTTTAAATTTTCAAAAAATAAAGTAAGTCAGTATTATTGAAAATGATGTTATTCTATTCCTGGAGAAATTATCTCCCGAATTAGAAAAAAAGTAGGAAACTAAAACACCTACTAACAATAAGAAGATATGTCTTTAAACTGTATAAAGAAAAGGTTTATGAGCCAGCCAGATAGCTCAGTGAGTTGAAGTGCCTGCCTAAGCAGGTGCAGTGACCGGGGTACAATACCCAGCCTGCAGGACTGGACCCACTCCCAGGGCAGTGACTGAGACTGGGTTTGGGAGCACAAGCCTGTAATCCCCCCACTTGGGAGGCTGAAAACAGGAAGATCACTACAAGTCCAATCTGTGTAGTGAGACCCTCTAGACCCTGTACTAAATAAATAGAAAAAAAAATTCATAGTGCCATTTTTACAATCCTTTCAACTTTTTATACGTCCTATGGGTATATTCATTATTTTTGTTCATTCAAAATTAGGATCAAAAAGACAAAAAGTAGAAAATAGAAATAAGAAAAGAAAGAAGGAGCTGTGTATGTAGCTCAGTTTGAGTGCCCGAGATTATCAACCCAGTAATACAGTAAATAAAATGAATAAAAATCTGAGAAGCCTGAATCCACGTTACAACATTTTGCATTGTTCATGGACTCAATATGATCCTAAAGTACCTAGATTCTTTTGGTTTATTCTTAGGTAATTGAAAAAGACTGGAAAGATTAGTTTTCATCAATAGAGAGATAATGGATAACCAATAAGAATGGGTAAATCCTTTTATTTTAAAGTTTTGAGTTACCAAGAATATATTAATCTTATAGTGATATTATCAGAAATGTGTTCTTGACAATTGGAAATGAGAAAATAATCACTTGGAGTCAACTATAAAAATGCTATTCATATTATTCTCATAATATCAGTAGAATATTTCTATATGAAACCTGGCTTTCAGCAGAACTGGTATCCATTGTGTTTAACTAAATATATTTTTTCTCATCATGATATTCATATTAACAAAGCAGACTCTGGTAAATTCACATTGAATTATAGTTAAACTTTTATACTGTTTGTCATTCATTATTGTAGTGTGTAATAGATTTTTAAAATATTTTATTTTACCACTATAGTCCTTAGCAGCTATGTATCATTGAGTATTTCCTGTTTAGGTAAACGTTGCTAAATAGTATAAGTGTTTCTAAAACTACATTCATAGAAAGAAAAGTTAAATTTAAATTTTGGAGAAATTTTGCTTTCATGTTGAAAAGTAGGAGCCTGTCTCATTTTAATCATCATTTCTAGCTTTAGTTTTGTATTAAATGTGGACTACTTTCTACATTTGAAACAGTTAATGCATCACTAAATTTTTGAACATTATGCTAATTCGGTGTTCTTACCTTAAAATATCCAAAAAATTAAAATATTTGCATAGATTGCTTGGCCTGCAATTTCTATGATTTTAGTAATTTCATGTTAGTCATTAATCTGGATGTAATCTGAGTCTCTGAAAATTGCAGAGTTACTGCCCCTTTCAAATAAATTTTATCTTATTAACATTTTACCACTGCGGCATGAATAATGCCGGCACACTCTAGACACCAACACTGACATAATTAAATCATATATTTATTAAGCATCTATTAATTGAATATCTACTAATTGCAAGGCAAAGATAATTGGTATTGGATAGAAGATGTGAAATTAATCCAATTACACATTGCCTCTCAAGTTTTGCAGTTCCCCAGAGTGGGATTATATCTGACAATAATCCTAAGGAATTTTAACAGTTTCATAGGAACTTAGTGTCATTTTTAAACACCTGCTCTCTGTCAAAGGATACTTACCACACTGGTATAATTAATATCTTGCATAACCTATCTTCATGGGTGCCTCCATCCAAAGTCTACTTTTGCCCTAATTCTTTTCCCATCCCCTCAATTCTGAGTAGAAAAGTAATGTGGATTTTTTTCTTTCACATTTTTTTTCTGGTTGGCGGGTTTCTAGCACCAGTATTACCAACATTAAAGGATTAATTGCGCGAATCTTTCTCCATAGAAATGAGGAGAGCCTAAGTAGTATTAATTTATCCAAGGTGGTCACATTTCCTCAGCCAGAGTCAGAGAACACTTTAAAAAGATGATTAAAGGGCCGGAGAGATAGCGCTGTAGAATAAGCACTTGCCTGGCAAGCGCAAGGTCCTGAGTTCAATCTCTGGTACTGCCAAAAAAAAAAAAAAAAAAAAAAAAAAAAGGCGATTAAACTAAGATCCGTGGCTGGTGTGGGAAGATACATAAATGTCCAAGTCTTCTCTCCGGAATTTTTCCTACACCTATTTAAGTCATAAAGTAACTAGAAATGAGACTCCTTATTAGCTAAAATAACCCAGCCACTTGATAAATACTAATAGTTGTATGAGAATCATTATTTTTAATAATGTAATGTATATCATGTGTGAAAGAGAAAAATCACAATATGGATTTCCATCACTTCATTTTATAACAGGTTTATATGCTGAGCACTGTAATATTTTTTTAGTAGCATGTGTGAAAAATACAAAACTATAATGCTTTCTCTCATGGCATTTGTAATCTGGAAGCATTCATTTTGGTCATGAAATATAAAAATATATGTATGTGGCGCAAGATAAGAACTGCTATGGTCATTTTAGTAAATCATAATTCCAAGTGAGAAGCAAAAAGTCATTCGAAATTTTATTAATTTTAATTCTATTACTGACAGAATCAGTGGTATGAATATATATGACATATGACATGTGATGTGTGAAGTGTGACATGCAGCATGTGACATATAACCCATAACATGTAACATACAATACATAATATATCTGGAGTATAATATTGTTGTAGATATCGATTCAAAATTTAAAAAAAAAATCAGAGCCAGCCAGATAGCTCAGCAGATTAAAGCACTGCTTAACCAGATGGAGGGACGGAATTCCACCCCAAATTCACCTTGCCGGCCCCGCCCCTGGGGCGCGCTGAGACAAGGACTGAGATTGGGCATAATGGAGGGCGCCTGTAATACCAGCGCTTGGGAGGCTGAAAGCAGGAGTATCACTAGAGTCCCATCTGTGTAGTGAGACCCTGTAGATCCTGTGCTAAATAAAAATAAATAAAAAATAAATATTTTTTAAAAAAATCACTATGCTCATGTCAAGTAATTATCATTGTTCAGAGCTATTAACTCTAGTGAGAGAAATATTACCAGTTGTTAGACGTTATTTTGATGTTTAGTAAACAATCCATTAGTTATTGCAAAACAGGGTCTCATGGTGTAATCCCTACAATATTTTCAATACTCATTAAATAAAAAGCATTGAAATTTATCTTATGCTTTACAGTTGCACTAGAGAGTTTGACTCATGGTTTAAGAACACAAATATTTATACACTGATTTATTGTCTAGAAATTTTTGTCCTGTGGTGAAGCCACTGTATTACACTCAGTTTATTTTATTGCAACGAGTTATCTTAACATATATTTTACTTGCAAAATATTAACACAAATCGAATGATGAGCGCCGAAAATTCAATTGGTTTATTAAACAATGTTATTATGGATCTGAAATGTAAGGGGAGAAATATTGGCTGGGGAGATAGCTCCGTGGTCGAAGCAGCTGCCTGGCAAGTGCAAGGATCCGGGTTAGATCCCTGGTACGACAAGCTGTGCCAGCATGCCAGCCACCAAAAACAGGCGTGGTGGTGCACGGCTGTGTGATCCCAGCGCTGGAGAGGCAGACACAGGGGGATCACTGTGAGTCCGAGCTGGGTATTGAGGCCTTATAATGCTTAAAGAAAATTTTTAAAAAATAGAATGTAAGGTATTAAAACTGTCCAATAATGAAGAAAAGATTTTTTTTTAATTTTTATTCATTTGAGAGAGAGAGAGAGAGAGAGAGAGTGAGAGAGAGAGACAGAGACAGAGACAGAGACAGAGTGTGTGTGGCCAGCTCAGCCCACCAGGGGGCGGGGCTGGCTGGCATGTGGTGCTGGGGGATTGAACCGCGGTCCCTGTGCTTTGCTAAGCTTGTTCTAAGTAGGTGCTTTAGACCACTGAGCCATCTCTCCAGCCCCATGAAGAAAAGATTAATAGGTTTTGCAATCCTCATTTTGTTTTCACAGACTTTCCTGAAATGTCAAGGTTTCTTCCGGTTTTATTCTTTTTTCTTTTTCTTTTTTGTATTTTAGGAAAGGGTCTACAGGGTATTCAGGGTCTCACTACTAGATCAGACTCGTAGTGATCCATCTGTTTACAGCCTCCCAAGAGCTGGGATTATAGCTGCACCCCACCACGCCCAGTCTTAGTCGCTGTCTCAGTGGGCCCCTCGGGCGGGACCAGCTTAGCAGGCCTGGGGATTGAAGTCCTGGCTCCTGAGCTATTTTTTTTTTTTCAATACCGGGGATTGAACTCAGGCAATTGCTTACTCTACTGAGCTATCTCCCTGGCTTTTGTTTCATTTTGTAAACTCCAACAGATGACTATTAGAGATACCACCTCACAGTCGATTTAAACTTCATAAAGCCATTAGCACAGCATAGTCCTTTTTGCATCTTTGTTTTTAACTCTCAGTCTAAACTTTCCTCCAATCATTTACCTTGCCTTCTCCTAAAACCTCTCCATATTCCAGAGGACAACTTCACATACCATAAATTCTCTCCCACTACGTCTCTCTCCCAGCTACCAGTGCAGCTCAAGCCTGATCCTCGTGAAATCTCTTCTCAGTAGGGGCCCATCAGGACAGTTCTTAACAACTCCACACCACCACGTATGGAGTTGAATCAGCATGAAGCTCACTCATGTTCATCTTTAACACCCTGATGAATCCCCTCCCATTAAACCTAAAAGCATGTTTGCACTTACTGCAGCTTCACCCTATAGTCATTTCCTGAACTAGTACAGTTGTCCAGCTCCAGTACTTCCCACCATTTCTCAGCACCTCAAGGTCTACCAGGAATCACATGTAAAAGCAGATAATGCATTACTGTAAATTGAAAAAAAAAAAAAAACCCAACTATCACAGTATTTAAATGCAAACATAAACTACAATAATTAAAAATAAAAATGATTACCTGCTTGTTAGCCCAACATTTAGAAACCTGGGGCAGGAAGGTCATGAATTTAAGAGGAATCTGTGGCACCAGTTCAAGGCTACTCTGAGCTAGCACCGAGACTCAGTCTCAAAAAAAATAAAGAAATAAATAATAAAAATTTTAATAGCGTCTACTGTGAAGGACGTTAATACTGTTTGTAATCTTTTTTAAAGGTCTCTGGGTCTGAACTCTTTCAAACACAGAGTTGCTTCAGATCCAGAGTCCTTAAAATATTCATCTAGCCTAACCTTTAGTAGTGGTGTTTTCTAACTCATTATAGAGACTAAATCACAATATCTTAACCTGTAATTATCATTCGTATGGAAAAGCAGGAAGTGTTTGACAGCTTTGTCAGGCAATTTAAATGCTGGATGGAATGTGGACTCAAAAATTATGAAGTTATTTCTCAGCTGTCAAGGAAAAGTTACATTGCATTGCCTCCTGGAAATTAATCTGCTAGAATCACAAGATTCGTATTCCCAGAAAGGCATGCAGGATAACTTCACAATAGCAGAAAATGGTGCTTCCACTTCTTACACCTGATGTCAAGCCCCTTAAATTAAATGTAATTAATGAGCCTTAGTTATTGAGGCACCGTGTTTCAATAAAATACCATCCATAACTCTGTAATAATAAATGCAGGGCAAATATTTAAATAAATATGGACTAGAAAAGATAAGGAAAAAAACACAAAGCATTTGAGTTAAATGCAAGGATATTAAACAAACCAGAGTCTCCTAACATAATTACAAAACAAAAATCGTCATGCTGTCATAGACTCAAAGTCTCTCATTTAGAGATACCAAAATTTTTAGTCCGTGGTTTAAAATAATACGTTATAAAATCTGAATCAAGCTTTTTAAAGAATTAGTTTTTCTTTCTCTTCACCAAAAATATGTATTTACTATTCTAGCAGATGCTTTGTTGTCTTTAAGTCTCAAAGGCTGAATGTTGTAATAGTGGCAGTTCAGTAAATCCTTTTGATTACCTAAAACCTATAAAAAATACTTATTTTTCTTTATGGAAAATTATTCTAAATTCCTCACATGATGTTATGCCTATTTTTTTCTCCAAACCATATGATATCTTAGTGCCAAATTTTCAGGATTATGTGCTCTGTTACTGATTTGCCCTCCCCCCAAAGTGCAAAAATATCATTCTTGAATTCATGGCATCTCTCCCTAAGTGAAAATACACTGAACAATTAAAATATACACTACGTGTTACTGAAATATTTTACTTGTACACACTGACATTTAAATTTCCTCTTTATTGGCATCATCAGCGTCATACCACGTAATGATGTAATCAATAACCTATAAAATACGATCTAATCAATATCAAGAACCGTCAAAAGTCTTGAGGATTACCTACCATCAATTAACAACTAACTTCAGCAAAGTGCAAAATGTATTACACTTGTGTTAAATGTCTATTTCCAAAGAATGACCTTCCTTAAAATGCTCGTAGCTCCTTTTCCACGAGGAACCATTCCAACGCATCTTCGCTCATCACGTCTCCTCTAGGATAACCAGTGTTAGAATATTGCTTATGTCTGAGGGACACACACACAGAGCCACACATACAATTTACATGAAGATCAAATTTCCTTATTTGAAGATCTCTGAGTTCATCTGTGATCACAAAATACCTAATATTTCCTCCTATACATATGTCTTTAAGACTATTTTCTTTAATAGTTCCCATTTTTTTTTCCTCTAGGGACAAAATTTTGAGTTTTATAATTTAAATATTCACAATCCATTGTTTTTATAAGTCAAATAATGTAAATAAATTCTCCAAAACAAACACAAGGTTAATAGAAGTTGCTGAACTGAAGAATTTAAAAATTGTTGAAAGAAATTAAATCTTCAGTAAATAAGTTGAGTAAGTAAATTGGAAGACTTAACAGAATAGTGTGTTAGGTACAGGATGTCATATTTTACCTAATAATTGTGCAGATTTAGTGAAAGAAAAGAAAATTGATGACAGGATTAAAGGACAGAAAATTAATTTAATTGGTTTAAAAATTAATACAGAAATACAAACTAGTTAAGTAAAAATATATCTTAATATCTATTATGGTTTGTGTGTATTAGTACCTCTGAAGCCTCATGCAGCGATGAGGCAGATGTCTAGAGTTTGTTGTTAATTCCTGATTTCAGTGCTGGGATTATGGGGTGAGTATTGCTGGGATTGTAGGTGTAAATGCTGCTGGGATTATGGGTGTGAGTACTGCACCCAGCCTGGGGCAGACAGCCTGAATGTAATTGGAGGGAGCAGACTTGCTCTGTGTAGCCAGTGTTGCCGCCACTCCTCCCTTTCACTCTTGCTCTTTGCTGTTGCCGTGAACTGCTGCCCTCCGCCACGTGCCACCCCGCCTTGGAGCCAGCCAAGTATGAGCTGAACCCTCCACTGACTGTGAGCTAAATAAACCTTTCCTTCCTTCATTTTGGCTGTCAAGTGTTTGTGCCAGTAATAAGAGAAGAGCAGCTAAATTTTATGTAAAAGAACAAGAGAGAATATGTTCATTTTATGGAGGGAAAAATGACGAGTGATGAAGAGAGACAGAAGGAATATGATAACAAAACTAGGAATACATAGCGCTACCAACTTATTTTAAAACTAACTTAAAATACACCAATTTAAAGAATGGGGAACTGATAGAAGACTAATATAATGGTCAGCATAACGAACTAGAAGGTTCAGAAGTAGAAATAGTATCATCATGAATTATTTTTAGAAGGGGCCAAAATGATTCAATGAGAAATTTCTTTTCAACAAAGAATGTAGAGTAACTAGATGAATACATAGAGGGTGTGAGCTTCATCATTTGCAGAAAACAGAAAAAATAAACTTAAGTACTACAGAGACATAAAACTACGTGTGAAACACTGATTAAACAAAGATTTCTGGGCCTGTGAGCTCAGTGGACTAAAGTGCCTGCTTAGGCAAATTTAGGTAAGTGCAAGGACCAGGGTTTGATCCCCGGAACCAAATGTCATGCCATCCCTGACTCCAGGGCAGGCCAGAGTCCAGATGTAGTAGTACATGCCTGTAATCCCAGAGAGATAGCTCTCAGAAGACTAAGTGTCTACCTAGGCAACCAAAAGGACCCAGTTGGATCCCTGGTACCACATACTGTGTCAGCCCCACCTGCTGAGCCCAGCTGGTCACTGAGACTGGGCCTGGAGTCCCATGCCTATAATCCCAGCTATGGGGAGGCTCAAGTCAGGAGGATCACTATGAGTCTGAGCTGTATTGCAAGACCCTGTACCAAATACATAAAAATTAAACACACACACACACACATTTGAATACAGGTTTCTGAATAGGTATACATATGGTCAAGAAATATATGAGTGACAACATCCTGTTCTTGTTGAGTCTGGGTGACTACCCAAAGCCTCATGCAATCTTGGGGAAT
>NW_004524577.1:18974681-18985779 GCF_000260255.1 Octodon degus
TTCTCTCTCTTTTTTTTCCCCAAAAAGAGTGTTACAGAAAGCTGAAAGCTTCAGTTCAAGCTTGCAGACTACCAAGGAGACCTGTCCTGTCTACACTTTTGATTGCACATAATTCAATGAATCTCTTTACATTTGCAATCCACACACTGCCTCTATTAAAATTCCAATGTCAAGGCCTGGCCAGATAGCTCAGCAGACCAATGCTCTTCATTAGGCAGACTCAGGGGCTGGAGTTTCATCCCTGGCTTGTTGTGTAGGCCTTACCCCCAGGGCACTCTGTGGCCTGATCGAGACTGGGCATGGTGGTTCCTGCCTGTAATCCCAGCGCTTGGGAGGCTGAAACCATGAGGGTCACTATGAGTCTGATCTGTGTAGTGGGACCCTGCAGACCTTGTACTAAATGCATAAAAGAACAAATGAAAGAAAAGAAAAGAAAATTCATATGCTGAAATCCTGACCTCAAATCTAGTAACACAAGGAGGTAGAACCGTCAGTTGGTGATTAGACCATGAGGACCAAGTGCTCCTGAAGGAGCTTAATGTCTATTTTTTTTGGTATGTATTTAGTACAGGGTGTACAGGGTCTCACTACACAGTTCGGGCTTGTAGGGATCCTTGTGTTTTCAGGCTCCCAAATGCTAGGACTAGAGGCACATGCCACCATGCGCAGTATCAATCGCCATTTAAGCCCCCCCCCCCGGGGGGAGGGCAGAGCTGGCAAGCCACACCAGGGATCCAACACCATTCCCTGACTTGAAGGAGCCTAGTGTCTTGTGATGACATTTTGGAGAGCTCCAGGTCCTGTATGTTATGGGATGCTTGAGAGAAAAGAGCCTATGTGACCTGAGAGTTGTGACTCAGTAGCCAGTGAATCTGCTGGCATCTGGACTTTGTATTTTTGTGTCTCTAGAACCCTAAAATATAAAATTGTCCCTATATAAATTATTTTCATAGGAAATAAATAGTAAAAAACAAATAATTGCCTATTCTACAGTATTTTTTTAATAACAACAGAAATCAAAATCATTGCTTTTTCTATTGTAATTGCCAATTTATATTTAAACAACTTTTCCAAAGGATCATGTGGTAGGCTGTGCTAGATCTTTCACTGTTGTGATAAAAAACCAGTGAGTCTGGGTACTGGATGAAGAGGTGCACTGAACCCGCAGTTCTGGGTTGGAAGGGCATGGTCTACTCTTTTGTGCGGCTCACATACGGGGCTCTGCTGAGGACTGCACAAGCCCCAGGGCTTGGGGCAAAGAGCAAGGGAGCAAGAGGAAGCCAAAGAGAAGGATCTGAGGGGCCGCATTCTCATAATAACTCAGTTTTTCCAGAAGTGAACTTGATGTCAAGCTCTACTAAGGACCATTCTTTCCCCTGATAGTCATGGCTTAGCTCAGAAAAATAAACACATTGAACCTCTGCCCAGTGTCATTCAGTTTTCTACCAAAAGATGCACTGGCATTTTATGAAAGTAAAAGTCATCTTCAATGTACTATTTTCTAGTTAGTCTTATACATGAAACTGAACTACCTAGAGTTTGACTTAAAGCTAGGATTCTTTTGAGTTTCAAGCTAGGATATTCATTATAATGTACGATGCATATAAAAAGTATATATTTTAATTATATTACTTGATGATTTCGTAGTGCATGATTTTATGGTAAAATATGAAGATTTTGACTCTCGAAATTGCCTTACTTAACTCACATTTTCAGGTTAACATTAATAATATCTTTATTAGCCTACTTGCTTGCAAGATATACCCTAATCTTTGAGATAATTTGATTAGTTTTATCTGCAGGCTTCAACCTTGGAAGTACTTTCTAAGCACTTTCGTGAACCTACTTTTGAGGTTAAATCATTGTGTCATTAATATTTTAAGAGACTAAATGGAAATAGAAGCTCATAAAGTCCAGACATCTTTGTCACTGATACACTAGGACAATGAGACAATTTCTCTCCTAAGAACCGGAAGACAGTTCTGTCTGCTCTGTGTTGGCTCATTTATCTCTGTTACATTGATGAATTCATTTTCATGACAATACTAGGTCTGAATAATGAAAAGCTGCACAAGATTCTGATGGTCAAGATGGAATATTTAAAACATTCTTTCCAATTATGGCCAAGTATCTTATTCTGTGATTTACCATTGAGAGGATCAATCATTTTCAATGAGCAAAAAAATCGTTGCATGATATTTTTCAACCAAATTACAAGTCATTTAATAGTATAATCTTTTTTAAAAACTTCCACATTATTACATTTTCCTAAAAGAAAATGCACAGAATATAACAGTGTTTTTCCAACTTTTGGTGTTCTAGTAATTTGAGTTAATTGACAATGTTAATCTTTATAAAATAAACTCTTCTTTACATGCTTGCATCCACATATATTGATGAGTTAAATAAATTCATTGATATTGATCTTAGAATCCAGCCAGATAATTATGTCAGTAAGATAATGTAAAATAAATTGTCTCCAAGTCTAGCTTGCATGTGAAACTCTGAGGTAACGTGGGGAAACCTGGAACTTGTTGATGGTGAATTTTTCTAAAGTCTTTACAAATGCAAAGTCATTTCATTCTGAAAAGAATCTTATCAGTTAGGGCCAATAATTATGCAGATTTCACAGATGACAGGAATGAGTCAGCCAGTGGTAAGGAATATTTCTAAAGTCACGAACAGAAATAATTTAGAGACCCAGAATTCAAATTTAAAAGGCTACAAACTGGAATTCTTCAGCTCTTCGCTGTACTGCTTCTATTTTAGAGTATTACAGCTCTTGTGAACTGCAAAACAAAAATAAAGCTAGTAAATTGAAGAACCACAATTCAGAAAAAGAAAAGTACAGGGTGTATAAAGGCACTGCTAGGTTAGAGATTTCTGTGACTACTGTGGTCTCTGACCAGCTGAAGAACTGTGGAAATTTGGGCAAAGATGCACAAGTTCCTCATAGAAAAGTGAAACAAAACAAAACAGCAACAACAACAAAAAAACAAACCCCTTAAACATTAAGCATAAATGTAAAGGATTTCAGATATTTCTATGTAAAATGGGAAATCAACATAAAGCTAATCAAAAGGAAGATAAATTTCTAAATTTTTAAATTTTCCAAATGTTTTGTGTTACCTGTAAACCAGTGTGGATCTGAAAGTTGCCCCAGCATCTCTAAGGGTTTGTGCCATCTGGGAGAGTCCTACTTGCGCTCCCTGCGCAGGACTGCTGTCTTGAGAAGGGGGTTGAATGGTGAATGACTCCTCTGCTTACACTAAGGAATTCCTTCCAGGAGAAATCCTGCTTCCGATTTGATCCCTTGGTCTGACTAGTGCTTCCCAGGATTCTGGCTGGCCACGTGAGCAGGGCCACTCCTGGGGTCTGCGGTCCTCAGCTGCCAACTTGAAAGCCTCAGTCATTTTAAGTCTATAAATTTCTGCTTTCTGGGTGAGAGGTGGTAGGTAGGTCGATGAGAAGGCCCATGTTCCTGGACCGTCGAACTGTTTCCGTCACAGCCCTGATGTCTAGTCACACGCTGCATTACTCCGTTGCATCTGGGCCCCTTAAAATCTCATCTTCCTACCTTAACCGAGAGACCAGCCGTGGGTCTACAGCTCTGCGTTTATCTTCAGCGATACTGTTTGTCTTTCTGCTTAGTTAACTAGTCAGCTTTTCAGTAGTCCCTCTATGCGTTCAGTAGAAAACTACTCTAAGTGTCAATCAATTTAATTAAAAAACTACAGATTGTAGTAATGGCTATACAAATATAAAATATATGGAGGTGGTGCAAAACATTAATAAATTAATAACAACGGACTCTAATAAAGACATCCTTGCCTGACACATGTAGAATGCTTGAACTGTTCCTGAGTGACTCTTTAATGATGCAAGTATCAATTACATTATTTAAAAACAAATTCTGGCTTCTTTGTAATGTTATAAAATATAAAAAGTTATGGATCTGATGATTTTGTGGCAGTGTGCCATTTTTTTTGTGGGACATAACCTTGTCTGATTTTGAACAAGTAGGAAGTTTGAAGCAGAAGGCTTACTTTAAATGAAGGTGGTGAGTTTGCTGCTGTTCTTTAAAAAAAAAAAAAGTTTGATAATATCTCAGATATTTAGTTCCGTCATCTATACTGTGAGAACTGCCATTTCCACAGCAAGATTACATTTAATAGGCAGGAAAAAGCATACAAATATTTGTTATTATTGAGTGTAATTTCTTAGCTTAAGAAGTCTTTCTAGAAAATTGGAGAGATAGAAGATTCAAGTTCTTCCAGAGCTCTTACTGTGCCAGGTTTAAGGCTCCCAACAGTGAGCATTTGACTTGATATTATAAAGTGCCACTTCGTGTGTTTAAATAACTCATAATTCATTCTAACAAGGTAAAAGATAGATGTAACCATACTGCCTTTAATATTGCATCTTTAGCATTTTCCGTGCCACTGAAATTCTTCCCTACTAATGTTATTGAACAAATAACCAATTAGGTCATAACCTATTAAATTTTCAGTGCAGATAACGTGATTAATGGTCAACATTTTTGTTATACTAAAAATGGTTTCCAGCTTCCATTACAGAAATCTAATTAATTATTCATATTTAATTTTTAAATCTCACAAAGTTAAAGATAGCCAAGTAAAATTTAAAGTTGAAACACCTGTTTTCTTTTTACTTTCAAGAAGAAACAGGGTTCAAGTCAATTTAATCATTGTGAAAACAACCTGCACTCTTTCTTCAAGTTTAAGTAGTGCATGAGTGTTACTATTTTATTACACACACCAGTTGTCACACAATACTAAAAAAATAATGGGAAAATGTGTATTTAACTTTACATATTAAAGAGAGATACTGACTTAACCAAAGAGGCATGAATAATCTTGGCAAAGTTTAGAAAGTCAAATTCAATGAATTAACTCTAATTGTCATTCTAATTTTCCACAACTCATAAAACAGGGTGTTTTGAGACTGACATGAAAACAATGCTAGCTAAAACTCAAAATATTTCTAATTTTCTCGCTACAGTGTTTGTACTTGTTAATACTAGGTAAACTAAATTAGATCTTGGTCAAGGAAAGTATGACAACTATTCTTGTTAACAGCATAGAACTATTGGCAAGAATGCTGAAATAAACTAGCCATGTCTTACTGTCTTTTGCTCAATAAGCATATTTTAAAATGATTCCCGGGTATGCCTCATCAAACTTCTGCTTCATTTCTTCTTGTATAATTTTGACAGAATTGCTTGGAAAATCAATGCCTCAGAGCTGTGTTTGGATCTACTGCTGAATCCAATTACAGTGCGTTATCATAAAAGGCATCAAAGTGAAAATTATTGATGGTGCTTGTTTTGTGAGCATGCAACTGTTAACTCTAAATATAAATATTTTAATGGCATGGTTTCTCACTATTATGAAAAAGAAATAAGAAATAAAATTTCCAATATGGAACAATAAGCCACTTAAGTTCAAAGAAAATTCCAACTTCAAGAAATACATGTGTTTTGGGGGACACAAGTCACAGAGGTGAATGTTGCTTTAAGCTGTTGTGTGTGATAATACTTGCCTGAAATTATATGATGGGATTATTATTGATGGAAAGGAACTTTGGTTTAAAATTCTGGATTGCAACTACACTTATGAGTTAAAGCAGAGGTGACATGTGACCTACAACCCCTGGACGAAAGCTGATCCTCTTTGACATTTACTTATAGGTGAAAGATCTTTTCATGCTATTTCACAACAATACAATTGAATAGTTATTGCATGGACCATATGACCAACTATGACCATGCAAAGATAAATGTAGACTTTAAATAATTTACTATTGCAAGATTGTATTGAATCTTTACAATCACCTTGAGCTTGTAGGAAGTACTTGAGTCTTCAAAGTCCGAAATATGAAAATCAAAGAAACAATGCTTAGATGCTGTGTGTAGAATAAAATAATTCCATTCACTGCTACTGATCTCTATAATTATTTGTAGGAAGGGTTAATCCTTCATAAACCTTTGTTTATTTTTCTCAGAAGTGTTTGTTTTCAATAGTGTAAGATAAATAAAATGGTTTGTTTGGATTAAGTGGTTATGGGAACAGATAGGATGGATACAAATGGTACTGAGTCTAGTTTTGCAGGTTCACTAATAGCTACATAGCAACCTGAAAACGGAGGTCTAGAATCTCAAATCTAGTTTTTTTATTTACTTTTTTTGTGCAGGGTTTCACTATACAACTCAAACTTGCAGTGATCCTCGTGTTTTTAGCCTCCCCAGCACTGGGATTACAGGCGTGCGCCACCAAGCCCCGACTAGGTCACCAGCTCAGCATGCCCAGGGGTGGGGAATGAGGTGCCTGGGATCGAACCCCTGCCCATGAGCTTGCCTAAGCAGGTGCTTAGTCTTCTAAGCTATCTTGCCTGCCCTTTTATTTACTTTATAATGAGTGCATGTTTGCCGTACATAACTGTCATATTATTATAAGGAATTTGTACCTGTACATAATATTTCTTAATATTTTCCCATTCCCTTCCTTTTCCTTTAATCCTTCTCCTCTCCTCATTTATAAAAACTTCATTTAAAGTTGAGTTTTTTATAGTCTCATCTTCACCTTCAATCACAGCAGCACCTAAATAATGACTCTTAGGTGGTACTGGCAGGTCAAACGAGGTCATTGGATAACTTGCCGAAATCACCACAGAACTCTCTGGCCACAAGCAGTCCAATTTTGGACCGAGGGTCTGGTGAAATAAAATACACACATGGGACATTGATGTAAGAAATTATATTTGCATTTGGAAAAAGTGTTGTTTTCACCTTTATTTTAAGTAAACATGCAGAATCTATTAGCTATATTTTGTTGAATTTTGTTTGAATTTAAGGGTAGAGAAAAATTAAAATACTACTCATAGGTGAAGAAATGACATTTGTTAATTGAAGAAAGAAATTTACCTTGCATGTTCTATCTTATCTGTTGATGTTAATCAAGTCCATTTTCTTTGGGGTGTTTTATATAATTTATTTATTTATTTGTTTACTTATTTATTTATTCAAGCCCCGACCATTAATCGATTTCCTGGATTGTTGGACACTGCATTAATGGAAAATAAAAAGTGAACAGTCATTGCTGAAAGTAAGATTTTAATTTCACTTTCAGGGACAAATATAATATTTTCTTCAAAAAGAGAAAAACACTATAAATAATGATGTGTAAGTTTAGTTTTCATAGATTATTACAGATTATACTCAGACCATAAGAATGAACATATAGATTGGGTGATGGGGAGTTTGAACTCCTTTTTTGGTCTGTATTACAATTATGAGAACAATTGACTTACTCAAGCAAAACTAATCATTAAGATTACATCTTCAGTATTTTCTATTGTATGTTTTTATTTACTATAAAAATGCAAATTTCTTTTTTCTTCTTGGTTGCGATAGATTTATACAGACTGATCTATAACTTGTGAACCCACAAGTTCTGCTTATTAGAAAATGAGAATATTGCAAAATGCTGAAAAACTTGAAGTCTCTAAGATTTATTAAAACTGATCACCCAGGGGCTGGGGCTACAGCTCAGTAGCGCAGCATCTGAGTGGCAAGCAGGAAGTCCTGAGTTTGATTTCTAGTTGAAAACAAAACAAAGCAGAAGCTCACCTCACTGATTCTTCTTAAAATAAATAAATTAATCCATTTGGAAACAGTTTGTGAACTTTAAGCATCTCTCAAGTCAGTATTTTCACCATCTTTAGTAGGATGTCCTTATCTAGAAATTCTATCTGCTCTGGCTGCATTTTTGAATACATGCCCCTAGAGAAGAATTCATTAAGATTTTTATGTAGCTCTCATATTTAAAGATAATTTAGTTTATTTGAACAATCGGGATCATTTGCTTTAGTGTTATAATAATATGTTACTTGCTAAAGTTAAGAAATTAGTGATTCCTTTAACTGTGCTTATCTTTAAATTGAACAAATCTAGTGAGGAAATATGAAAGTTTTCTTTGCTAATAACAGTGGAGAGAACTATAGAATTTTAGTCAAATAGACGCAAATCAAAGAAGAAGAAAAAAATCTATGTTTTTACTTTTTTATAAGAATACATTTTTAGCAGGCAAGGAAATAACTCTGTAGAATAAGTGCTTGCCTGGCAGGCGCAGGATCCTGAGTTCAATCCCCAGTAACACACACACACACACACACACACACACACACACACACACAAAATACATTTTTAAAGCTGTTTTAGATATTAGCTGTAAGATCTTCTGTTTTGAAGAGATATGAGTAAAGCTCCTTTTGTAAATATGCCACTCCATTATTTCCCGACTTCTGTAATCTCTCATAAGCAATGGGTATCCATAATGTTTGTAGAAACATTCCATGACCATTAATTTCCTTTTAATAATGCTTATTAGTTGAAACAATGAATTGGTATGCAAATATTCATGTCATGATATATACAAAGGTATAATACAGTTTCTGAAAAATTAATGCAGACCAATTAGGTTGAATATCTAAGGAGCATACATTTGAAAGTAAAAACAAATTGCACTTTAATTTTGGTAGTGCTTCTATGTATTTATTCAGCAATTCTCAAATCACAAGAGTTGAAAGAAATTGGACTTGGAAATGAGTAATGAAAGATTTCTCTTCAATGTTTTTTGAAAAGTTAATTGAGCTTCTGATCACATGATATATTCACAAGAAACTGGTGAACTACAGGACCAGGTATGCTAATTTATGTTTCCATTCAAATGAAAGCATTGAGGTTACAAGATGTTATAGAATTATGATTTTCAAAAAATGAATTTGATAAATGAGCAGATATTATCATAACTGGTCAAAAGTCTTTGAATTCAATTGAACTAAAATTGTTAAGCAATTTCTATGCACAAATTACTTTTCCAAGTATTGTGAGTCATAAAATATGATGAAATAATAATTCAGATTTTAAAGAACTTAGCATAAATATTCAGAACCTCAGGCTCAAGTGGGATCCGAATAAAAACAAAACTTCCTGGATTGTGTATTTTAATTTGCATCTCTGCAGTTAAAGTACGTCTAAATTTTGAAGTAAAATTCTTAATTTAAATATTTGTTTCTTTTATGTTATAGTACATAGGCATAATTTTAAAACATTTTATTAGATTAAACTTTTCTAAATTTCTTGTACTTTATTTTTTATAATTAAATATTAAATGTATTAAAACTATACAAATGTGTGAATCTTTAAATATTAACATTGATTCTCCTTCTGAAGATACATTGTGTAATTATGCAACAAAGCTATATTAATGTTCATCCCTTGGGCAGAAAGGTGCATGTCGTCCCTGGACCCTAAATCTAGTAAGTGTCAGTTCATAGATTCGCATAGCAGATTCAATTTCAAACTTGAACATTCAGTTCTTACATTGCTCATTTTTTAATTTTAAGATTAAAAAGGATCAGCCATCATTTTGCACATGAAGTGTTTTTTATATGAAATATTGAGTGAAACTAGAGTCCAACAGTACCTGCTATAATGATGACTTCTACCATTATTTGCATTTAGCAATTTACAAACCTAAATACATGACTGGGTACAAAGGTTTAAACCTTGTAATGGGTCTTTGTCCCTAACGATGTGGGAAATGAACACAATATAAGCCTGGAGGGAAATTTCTCTACTCCTGTGCAATACAATGGAAGAGGCAAAGTGTGTTGACTGTTTTTCTTTTGCTATAAATCAGCATTTCATCTTAATGAATAGAAGGATTTGTTCTAATGGTGTTTGTAAATAGGATATCATGTCCGCATCTTGTACAGCAATTAACCACTAGGAAGAATGTATACAATGTGTTAATTATTGAAACTGTCCTACCAATTTGGTTTGAAACTGTCTCATTACTATTTGTTTCTCAATAAAATTATGGAAAAAAAAATAGAAGTACAGCAGCAAAATAAAAAGTGGACAAAAAATCAGCATTTCAGTCACTAGGGCTAGTTCTTTTGGTTAGGATGGCGACAGACAGAAATGCTTATGAATATTTGAGTATTTTCATTGTGTATGTATTATAAAAATAGGTTTCTCTCTCAGATTTGTCTACCTTAACATTTGTAGCCTGATTTTCAAATTTAAAAATATATTGGGTTGTTTATTATATGCTCAGTAAACCTTAAAAATATTGAGAGATAATCAGACCAGACACTCACATATAGGTAGAAAGAGATTTAGGTATAAAATTCCTTACAGTATTTCAATTGTTTTCATCTACAGATGCCATTTTTTTACTTTATGTTATGTGTGATGAAATGAAACAGCAAAACATCAAAAAAGGTAATTCATGCATTATAAGTAAGAAAGCAGGATTTGCAAGAAAGTATTCTAGTTTCGGAGACCTTATTCTTAAACTCTACACTTAAAAACCTTTGTGGTGGACTTACACAACAGGAAATGATGGAAACATTTGTAGAATACAGGTAAAGTCTTGAAGTTCTTATGAATTCACTCACTTAGAGAGCCTTTAGCCATTCAGAGAATGCAAAAGAACAACACATTGAGAATTTCTATGTCAAAATATTTCAAATTCTAGTTATGTGCTATTTTCCAGTTCTGTCAATTTTTCTAATGTTCTACTAAAGTTCAGTTTTTCTATTCATAAAGTGAGAGCAATAACAAAATCTTGTAAATAAATTTCTGTAAAATTGAATTATGTATATGTGAAAAATATCATAGTTTTATTCTGCATATGCCATGCTCAAAAGAAAAGATAGACAGCAATGTCCATATGCAGGTAACTTTTTAATGTATTTATCTTGTATTTATTGAATCTCACTACTCACGAAGTAAAATGAGTAATATAAGACAGTATGAAGGGCTGGCCAAATCACTCAGCAGATTAAGGCATCTGCAAGCAGGAGCAGGGGCTGGGGGTTTCGACCACAGGGCCTGTCATTGTGGCCTTGCCTCCAGGATGTGCTGAGAGGGCAATTGAGACTGGGTGTGGAGGCTCACTTCTGTAATCCCAGCTCTTGGTAGGCTGTAAACAGGAGGATCATTACAAGTCTGATCTAGTAGTGAGACCCTGAACACACTGTAGGCACTTCTCTAAAATACAAAAAAGAA
>NW_004524577.1:18985879-18987838 GCF_000260255.1 Octodon degus
AAAAAAAAAAAAAAAACTAAAATAAGTTATTTAGAAAAATTAAAAGAGGATACAAATGAAAATTAAAGTAGTGGAGAAAGAAAACATTGAATTTAGAAGCATGAATACGTAAAATAAAAAAAAGTGCAGAGACTATAGTTTCAACAATCTCACTGTTTTTGTTTCTGCTCAATAGTAAATAGTAAGGGCTGGCCAAATAGCTCAGTGGATTAAAGTGCCTGCAAGCAGGTACAGGGGCTGGGGGTTCGAACCCAGGGCCTGCTGTGCTGGCCCTGCCTCCAGGGCACACTGAGATGACAATTGAGACTGGGCGTGGTGGCATGCGCCTGTAATCCCAGCTCTTTGGAGGCTGTAAACAGGAGAATCACTATGAGTCAATCTAGTAGTGAGACCCTGAATACCCTATAGACCCTTCCCTAAATAATAAAATAAAATAAAATAAAACTAAAACGTATGCACCAACTTGGGTAGGCTACCATCTCCAGATGTGTGGTCATGTGTGTTCATCTACTGATGTGAATATATCTTTAATGAAGAAAGACACATGTATATCAGCAGATTGTATTTCTTCTATGACATGAGTAGACTTAATTAATTAGTTATAGGTCTTAAAGAAAAAACTGAACACATTTAAAGAAATGGATATTCTGCCAGTCAGTTGAATTTAGACTGGGTTTGCAATGTCTACTCTTTCCTGGGGCCCATCATGCCAGGCAAGAAGCAGATTTTGGATTTTCTGGCCTTCATATTCAAATGGGCCAGTTCTCTAAAATCAGTATCTCAGTTTCCCTGCCCTCTCCGTGTCTCCCTTACCCCACGTGTGTCTCTGAAAACAGCTGTTTAGAAGGCTTATAGTTAAATGTGACCATTTGAAAGACATTCAATTTTAATTTTACAATGGACATGACATTAGATTTACAACACCTTAAGTAAAAGTTTGGTAATGACATGACTCAAACAATGAGCTGAAGGTTGTATGTCACAAGCATTTTCTAATGTTGAAATTTATAGTCTATGAACAGACAAATATCTCATGAAGTATAATTCACTGATAACCACATAGCACACTGGGAAAGCTTTTGCTAACAGTCATAAAAAGATGCAGGGTGAAGGTAATGATCCGCCTCTGTGGACCCAGCTACTTAAGTCAGAGACAAGAAAATTTCTGGTGTCCAAGAATTCAAGTCCACCCTAGAGAACTGACAGAGACATTGTCAGAAAAAGAAAAAGTGCACAAGATTTGCTGGAAACGTTTCAAACTAAGCTGGCATCTCTCAGAAAATAATCAACAACTGGAGCAAAAATTAATATACATTAGCATAGTAATTTCAATTATAGTATATTGCAAAGGTCTGAAAATTACTTTTTTAAAAAATATTCTTCACTATTTTAAATTTTGTTAGGGTAATCAACGAACTTTAAATTACTAATTTATTTTTCCCACTTATTTATTTGCAAAGACTTGAATGAAGCCATAGGAATTATTTGAAATAAGGAACACAATAGTAAATTGCAGTAATTCCTAGCTGTGTGTTAATCGTATTGTTTTTTAACAGCATAATTGATAGTTGGCATGTATGCAAAGATAATGTTTCAGATGATAAAAGGAAAGTTCATGAATAACAAGATGTTTGTCTTTTATGCAAAAGAGATTTAATACATTATCCAGTGTTGGTGTTTGTCATTTAATATTGCTTTATATTATTGCCTGACTTCTAAAAAATTAGAACTTCACAAAAGGGAAAAGTAGAATTTTCCATTTAGATTAAGCTCTAACAATTGAAACAATTTAAACTAACTTAAATTATAAATTATCATAATTATCTCTCTTTTAGAAAAATGCATTTGGTACTGAAAAGACAGACACAATGTAACTCTGTTTGGATATCATTTTATTAAAAAAATTAATCCTGTGTACATAAGACAAAGACTTCCCTTCCCTTCCCTTCCCTTCCCTTC
>NW_004524577.1:18987938-18993127 GCF_000260255.1 Octodon degus
CCTTCCCTTCCCTTCCCTTCCCTTCCCTTCTCTTCCCTTCCTTCTCTCCTTTCCTTCTCTCCTTTCCTTCTTTTTTCCACAAAAGTGGAGTAGCATGAAGGATGAGCTCCACATCATGTTAGACACCTCTGGCTGATGATGTTTGAGCCCAGCAGCATTTGGGGCACCTTAGCTTGCTCTGCTCCACCTCCATGTCCCTTATCTCATGCTGGCTCTGAGAACTGAAGCCTAAGGGTCAAGATGGATCTGAAATCAGCCTCTCAGCAGCTCCTGTAGGGGCAAAACCACTCTACAACTCCTTCAAACCCTCAACTCCAGGGAACTGCCATTGTTGGACCTCTCTTAAGTCCCCTAGAAAAAATTTGTTTATGGGTTTTAACATTTAATTCACAGGATTCCAGTTTATTCAGGAGTCAAGAGTCTCTGCCGTGACATTATGTGCTGTTGGTTAACAGGCGAGACCCATGTGCAAGAATAAAATATTGGGATAAATAAGACTCTGAAAAGCTCTGCTCTACCTTGGCAATGCAAAGAGGTCCTCATGTGCAGAGCTGTGTGTATAACACAGAGGAACCAGAGGCCTGGAAAGAAAGAACCCTGTCCTCCTGCTGGTGTGGTGAGCCTGGGCTCCATTTTCCAAGGTTTAGGCATTGTTTTCCTATGTGAGCAGTAATCGCTGGGGACAGCAGGGCCTGTGTGTCAGGTGAGAAGATGTTTCAGAGGGACACCGGCCCATGAGGGAGAGATGAGGGAACTGCGCTGCAGAGGGAGGGTCCCCCACAGGACAGCTAGCAGGGAAGGGTAGAGCAAGAGGAATCCTAGAAAGATTTAGTCACAGAGGGACAGAGGACCAAGGTGGCACCTAGAGGTGCAGGAAACAAAGGCCTCACAGATGAGTGAGATTGTTGTACCCAGACACAAGATATTCACACCTCTCCAGGGAATGTCTTTGTTCTGTTTAAGGTTACAGTTGGTGGTGCTTATGAGCCCTGCTGCTGCAGATCTGCCGCTCCTGTAAGCGCATTTCTACACCAGACTTCTTTCCTGCCAACCCCATTAGTTGATCTGAACTTGGCTAAGAGAGAGAGTGTCACTTTGGGTATTAAAAACCCCTGAAAAAGGAGGATCTTTAGCAATACTTTTTGGGCCTCTTTCAAGCTTCAATTGCCCAGAGGCTTTTTTGGCTTCTGCTTTACAAAGTGCTGCTTTTTGCTCTTTCTTCACCTTGTAGTTCTCTTTAGGGTGATGAAGGAACCCAACAGCGATGGTGACGTACATGATTGAGTAAGACAGAAGGCCACAGCCTGTCAGCCTGAAGCAAAAGACTCTGAGCAGGCAGTGAGCAAAGGTTCAGAAAGGGGAAAAGGGCTGGAACACACAGGTCACACACAGCATTCAAATGGAGCTTTAGAAAATTCAGGGACATGTACAGGTATAAGACATTTAAGAATTTTTTTATTTTTTCATTTATGTATTTGGTACAGGGTCTCACTACACAGCTCAGACTCATAATGACCCTCCTGTTTTCAGTCTCCCCAGCTCTGGGATAAGGTGTGCACCGCCATGCCCAGTCCCAGTCGCTGTCTCAGCTCGCCCCAGGATAGGGTCTGTGCAGCATGCGGAACTGGGGAATGAACTCTGGTTCCTGTGTTTGCCAAAGCAAGTGCTTAGTCTGCTGATCTATCTTGCCAGACCTGTAAAATACATTTTGATCAAATAAAATACAAAAGTTACATGGAATACTGCATAGATTGGACTCATGGTGTTCCTCCTATTTTCAGCCTCCCATGTGCTGGGATTACAGGTTCAGGCTACCACACCCAGTCTCAATCTCTGTCTCAGCGTGCTCCAGGAGGGGGTCCAGCACAGCAGGCTGGGGGACTGATCCCCAGCTGCTTTGCTCGGCTGAAGCAGGTGCTTTAGTCTGCTGAGTTACCTGGCTAGCCCGGACCTATTTTTATTGTATACTCTCAAAAATATTCAAGCCGCCTCCTAATAAATATTAGGTTCTGCCTAATCAGCATATTCTATCATGTACTAAATATTTTTTCCCCAATGAGGCTGCTAATTTTACTAAACTCATCACATATATTTAAAGAAATGCATCATTATAGGGAAATGTAAAATGTCTTAATATGTTATTCATATTATTTACTTGCCAAATAGTGGCATAAAAAAATGAGTGAGTAAGTATATACTTAGTAACACTTGGTTCCATCTAACATCTGTCCTGGAATGTGGCACTAAAGTTCAAAATTGAAATTTAGCTAAAAATGGTACTAAGACACTTGTTATAAAGTGTAACACTTCCACAATCTAAAGCACAGCCAGTAATATTTAAGTGGTAGAATGATAGTTTCAAGGAAGTAGAACATAATGTCTTAACTGCTAGGATTCCAGAGAAGGCCCATAAGACCTTCACTGGATACATCTCTTATCTCTTATTTTCTTTCTTTACCCATTTATGTAGCCAGTTAGTGCTGTGGAGAATTAAAGCCTTTGTACTGAGCTATATCCATACCACCTTTTTTTTTTTAAATTTTAAGGAAGAGTCTACAGGGTGTTCAGGGTCTCACTACTAGATTGGACTCAGTAATCTGCATGTTTACAGCCTCCTGAGAGCTGGGATTACAGGTGCGCACCACCAAGCCCAGTCTCAACTGCCATCTCAGCCCACCCCGGGGGCGGGGCTAGCACAGCAGGCCCAGGAATCAAACCCCCAGCCCTTGTGCCTGCTTGCATGCGCTTTAATCCACTGAGCTACCTGGCCAACCTTGCCTACCCCTTTACAAGTTTTTATTCTTTAAGTTTCCTCGGGGTGAGCTGGAACTCACCATGCTCCCGCCTCATCTTGCAGAGGGGTAGACTTCTAGGCATGCAGCGTCTCCTCCAGCTCATCCGTGTTTCTGAAGGACACATTTTGGTCGTCTCAACTGCAGTCCCGTGCAGCGCCTATCTTGTTCAAACGTGACAACATCAGAGAAAAGGAAAACAAAGCAAATAAAATAAATGCGTAATGAAATTAATCTTGAAAGCTTAGAACACCAGTATAAGATAAAGTTCATTTAAGGCAGAAGTTTTCTCAAATGTAACAGTAATTACAGATCATTACAGGAACAATTTGAAAATTTATATCTTCAAAGTTAAGATAATTCATGAGTTTCGCCTCTAAAACAACAAAGTGCCACTTGAGTAAATTATTAGTTTATTCATTGCTAATTTATGTGCAAATTATACAAATTAATAAGTTTTAAGAGATTCATTTAACATAAATCATAAGCAAGTCAATATTATTCAAGAGCTACTAATATAAATACTTAATTAGTGTGCCAAAATAAAATAATGATGCAATTAGGAAAATGTTCTCCATGTTTTTGAAGAGAATAAAATAACAAATTTGCTTTAAGTGATCTAAAGTAAAAATTTATTTAGTAAATAATTTGTTTTCCTATTATAGAAAACAGTACATCTTATACACTCGTTTTTCATCAAGTTTTCAAAAATGGGGAAAATAAAGTTAGTTTGAAACACAGGAATGATTAAAATGTATATCTCAAATATATGCAAATTAAACTGCTAATTTTCATATATAAGTATTACAATTAGCAATTACTTGCAAAACCACTGAAATTGAAAGTCTTATAAAAGTAAATTAGCACAAAAATGAGAAATCAGGATGTGTACGTGTAATATATTTGTTCATAATTTAGAAAAACATGCATAATAGCTTTGCATTAAGGTTTGGACCTGGATTTTGACAATCCGTATAGAGTAGGATAAAAGAATAGGATTCTTACTGAAAAGTTCATTTTACTGTGGAAGGAACCAGGAAGTAAGAAATGAGAATCTGTCGTGTTTTCTGACCTCAGTCACACATCGCATAGATAAAGTAGGAAAGACTGAGGGGAGTGGGGAGTTCTGGACACAAGAAGCTCTCAGCCGAAAGTGAGACAGAGAAGATCCCCCTGAGAGGCTGGATGTGTAAGGGAAGGTGACCGGAGAGATGGACAAAGGATGCTGTCTTAGTTACTTTTTACTCGTTGCTGGGACAAATACCTGACACTCAAAATGAAGGAAGGAAAGGTTTATTTAGCTCACAGTTACTGGAGGGTTCAGTCCATATTCCGCTGGTTCCAAGGCAAAGGACAGCAGTTCACACAGCAGAAAACAACGAAGAGCAGAGGAGGAGCAGCAGCTGCAGCGGCGTCCATCAAGCCTCTCTCTTCCTTCTGTGCCAAGACCAGCGCTCCACAGTGAAGATCGGAGCTCCTCCGAAGTGGCTCCGCTGCGAAGGTCGAGCTCCTCCCTAGACTGAGACTTCTCCACCTAAGCAGGACGGGGCGGCTTCCTGCCTTTCTCGATTCCTGGGCCCTGCCCACCTGCTGGGCGAGGCCCCACGCTGCCCGAGCTGATTCAGCCAAGTTGACACAATGTATCAACTAACACAGATGCTATAGGCATGGATGAAATACTCTTCCTGAGTCCACATTCAGTGTCATTAATAAGCACTAATAAAAACAATAAAAGAGAAAGGTGTTAGGACCAGCCTGCTGAAATAAAAGAGGAAACGTACTATGCGAATATCTAGGACAGAAGTTTGCCGGTTAGAAAAATGCAGCAAATATGAAAGTTCTGAGTCTGGAAAAATGCTTGGATACTACACTGTATGCTGCAGATTCAGTATGAACTCATCACAGTAATCAAAAGAAAGAAATCTCGCTTGAGCATGAGTCATAGTAACCTTGACTTAATTTCTACAAACCAAATGATTGCAAGTAGACTGAGTCTTTGTTGAATGTTGCTTTTTGTTTTTGCATAGTAAAAATATATACTTTTGTATCAACAGTTCAAATTGTTATCAATTGATCATGAAAGTTTGAAATATTAATGCTGTCTTTGGAATTTTTCTTTTGAAGGTGATTAAACAAATACACAAAATTTTAATGAACAATGCGAATAAAAACAGTATGAAATAACTTTAAAAGTAAAACAAGCGCACATGTTTGCATAAAGTTATGTATTGTAAGAAGAAATCTAAATTACAGATTTAGGTTTCTTACTAATTTTAGGTTTCTTACTATGAATGGTGTATCACTGACAGTAGCATAAATATTTAGTGTATAGTGTGACTTATACACTTCGTATTGACAATTAGCTTTTATGCACACACACACACATATATATATATA
>NW_004524577.1:18999927-19006587 GCF_000260255.1 Octodon degus
TTGTATTTGTGTATTCCAAGTGGTTAGGATAGATATATAGTTGTATTCTTTTAATGAATAGAATGATTTGTTCCAATGGTGTTTGTAAATAGCTTCACAAGTCCACTTCTTGTACAGCAATTAACCACTAAGAAGAATATATGCAGTGTATTGTTTGTTGAAACTGTACTTCCGATTGGATTTGAAACTGTCTCATTGCTATCTGTTTATCAATAAAACTTTGAAAAAACAAAAAAACAAAAAACACACACACACACACAAATCAGTTGTCTGCAGACGATAAGAAATGTATTCAGTAAGGGAACCCATCCACCAGCTGGCAAGAAATATCCAGGTTACCTGGCCTTTCCCCTTTATCAGCAGGCCCCAGCTCCCAGCTTGCATGGAGAGGCTAGGTGACCAGATTCTTCCCCTCAGTGGAGAGAACGAGGCAACCAGCAAGAATGAGAGCTATGCAGAAAGCTCTGACTAGGGTGCTCATTGCTAGGCAGGCAGGACTAAAAGCCTGGAAAAGCCCTAAGTAACAGCAACAGTGTGAGCCAGCAGGTTAGGTTAGGTGAGCCAGTGTTGTCCTTGGGGACAAAGATGCATAGAATAGAAGCGGGTGAGTGAAGCTGACCCCCTTCTACTTTTTTTTTTGTTGTTGTTATAATTAATCTTCTCATTTCTAAATGGCTTAGGAGCAGACACAGGGGCCAGAAGTTTGATCCCCTGGGCTACTATGTGGGCCCCACCCCCGGGGCGCACTGAGCGGGCGATGGAGACTGGTGTGGTGGCGCCTGTAACCCAGCACTTGGAAGGCTGTAAACAAGAGGATCACTACGAGTCCGATTTATGCAGTGAGACTCTGTACACCTTGTATGCTCTGTCCTAAATACAAAACTAAAACTAAAACTAAATAAATAAGTAAATAAATAAATACATGGCTTGGGAGAACTTTAGCTCCAGAAAACAAATTCTATCCACCAAACCCAGAGACCAAAGTTTGGATAATATCTTGTTTATGTCATTGTTTCTCTTCTGCCCTTTTAAAATAGTTAGTTAGTTAGTTAGTTAGTTAGTTAGTTAGTTAGTTAGTTTGGTACAGGGTCTCACTACTCAGCTGGTACTCATGTTGATCCTCCTGTCTCAGACTGCACCATCACACCCAGTCTTAGTAGGTAATACAGCATGTGAAACAGGGGATCAAACCAGGGTCTTTGGGTGCCAAATACAGGAGCACCCAAGTATATGTCAGTTATGCTCATTAATAATTATGAATTATTAATGATAAATAATAAGCAATCAAGTAAGCAATAAAACAACTCTAGCAGGAGACCTTAATACTGCATTGTCACAAAGAGACAGATCAACTAGATGAAAATCAGTGAAGAAATAACAACTCAACCAAAGCTGGGAACAAATAGGCTTAGTACATTTTTTTGTAATGCACTGTCTAACAACTTCAGAATATATGTTCTTTACAGTTGTGCACAGTAAGTTCTCTAAAAAGAATATATATTAGCCCAGATATTTTTTAATGTGATTTATTTGCATAGGACTAGAAATAATCCCATGCATATTATCTGATTACGGCACAACAAGATTAGAAATTAATGTCAAAAGAAACTATGAAACTTCTATAAACACATAGAAATTCAACAACATACCCTGAATAACAAATGAGTCACAGATGAAACTAAATCAGAAATTCAACAATCCCCACAAGTAAACAAACATGGAGATAAAATGTAGTGGAACCTGTGGGATGCGATGAAAGCAATCCTAAAAAGAAAATTTATAGCAGTGAATTCTCACAACAGAAAGATGGAATAAGCACAAATGAACAACCTAATCTTGTATTTCAGTCTTTGGAAAAGAACAATGAATCAATCTCAAAGCCCATACAAGGGAGGAAATTATAAAGATCAGAACAGAACTGAGTACAATTGAGATGAAGAAAACAATTCAAAGAACTAAAGAATGGAATAATTAGTTCTTTGAAATCATAAATAAAATGGATAAGTCTTTAGTCATCCTTATCAAAAAGAGGAAAGAAAAGACTCAAGTTCATGCATCAAGAAATGAAAAGGGGGAAATCAATACAGATCCTGGGGAAATTCAGAGCAACATCAACACCTATTTTGAAAAGCATAGTAATCTGAAATGCAACATGTTACCACTGAGGCACAAGAGAATTGAGTTCATAATAAAATAAAAATAAAAATCTCAGATGTATCAGTTTAAGTCAACTGGTTCTCTCAGGATCTGTAGGAAACTGTCAAGCATATAAATACAACATTATGGGAGTTACTGAAGGAAGACAGAAGGCTAAAGATTTTCTTCAAACATTTGAAGGGTAAAAACTTTCTGAAATAGATTGGAAAACATTAAAGTTCACCTATGAAGGGTTCATGAAACTCCCAAAAGAACAAACTAAGAATTTAAACCAAAGTACTGGAAACATGGTAAGCAAACCATTGAAAAGCAACACAAAAATTTTAATGTAACTCATCAGAATAGGAGTCTTTGGTAAACAGTTGACTTTTTTTCTTTTCTTTTCTTTTTTTTTTTTTTTTTGAGGAACCGGGGATTGAGCAGTTGACTTTCCAACACAAATATCTGAGTTATAGATGGTAGAATAACATCCAAACTGTTGGGGCAGAAAATTATTGACAGATAAGAATTTTAAACTCACCCAAAATTGCTCTTCTAAACTGAAAGACATAGACAATAGCAGATAAACATAAACTGGAAATAAACAGAG
This sequence comes from Octodon degus, assembly GCF_000260255.1. Classification (NCBI taxonomy): domain Eukaryota; kingdom Metazoa; phylum Chordata; class Mammalia; order Rodentia; family Octodontidae; genus Octodon; species Octodon degus. Next base: position 19,002,674 of record NW_004524577.1, read on the forward strand.
TTAGACGATAGGCCCTGCAATTAATAATAGATGGACTGGTCTTGCCCAAAGGAAATGATGTTAAGGAGTAATTTCAAGTCAGGGATTGTTATGCCTCCTGCCTTGCCTTTGCTATCCAGAATTGCTCCTGTTATTTTAGGTTTCTTTCAGTTCCAAATGAATTTTAGGCATGTTTTCCCTACTTCTGTGAGATGGACTAATGATTTTTTTTTATTGCATTCAATCTGTGTAACAGTTTTGGGAATATGGTCATTTTCACTATGTTGTTTGTTCCTATCCATGAACAAGAGATAACTTTCCATTTTTTGATGTCCTTTTCATCTCCTTTTTCAGAGTGCTACAATTTTCAATGTATAGATGTTTCACTTCTTTTGTTACATTGATTCTCAGCCTTTCTTTCCTTCTTTATTTCTTCCTTTCTTCCCTTTCTTTTAGATGTTATTGTGAAGGGTATGGCTTCTCTTAATTTCTCTGTCAGTGAGTTTGTTGTGTATAGTTACAGTATTGATTTTTTTTGAGTGTTGACTTTGCATCTATATATGCTACTGAATTTGGTTTTCAAATCTTGAAGTCTTTTGGAGGTGTCTTTGAGGTATTCTATGTAGAGTGTGATTTCATTGGCAAATAACAATACTTTAACCTCTTCCTTTCCTATACTTATTCATTTATTTCTCTCTGTTGTCTACTTTCTCTGACTAATGTTTCTAGAACTATTTTAATAGGAGTGGTTATAGTGGATATCCTTGTCTTGTTCCTGCTTTTAGAGAGAAAGCTTTCGAGTTTTGTCCATTTGGTATGACGTTGGTTTAAGGTTTGTCATAGATGGCTTTTATTAACTTGAGGTAAAACCCCTCTATTTTGATTTTCTCTAGGGTTCTTAAATGACTACTAGGCTTTATCTAAAGCTTTTCTGCACCAATTGTGATGTCCATGTGCTTTTGGTTAGTGTATTTTAGTGAAGAAAAACATAAGAAAATCTTATCAAATCACATGGTGCTTTCATTTTTAAAAATACCTATTTATTTATTTACTTATTTGGTACAGCATCTTGCTATGCAATTCAGACTCATACTGATCCTCCTGTCTCAGCCTCCCCAGCGCTGAGATTATAAGCATGCACCACCACACCTGGTTTCAGTGGTCTGCACGACGCTCAGCTGGCATGGCATGCGGTACTGGGGATCAAACCTGGTTCCTTGCTCTTGCCAAGCAGGCACTTAGACCACTGAGCTATCTTCCCTGCCCCACACATCATGCTTTAGGTAGTACTTCTGCTTGCTGTGCATTCACACCACTGCATGTCCCTGAGTGTGCTTGACACAAGTGTGATTATGTAAAGTGGGAATGAGCAAGTGATCATTTTTATTTCCTCTTAGTCTCTCTTCACTAAGGAATAATAAAGTTTTTATCACCCAGTAAGAAAAAGTCAAATACTGTATCTAGCATGTTATTTTTAACAGCACAATAATTTAAATTGTTTCTGGAGGTCTAAACTATCTTTGAGTACAATTTGATCACATCTTTTTTTTTCTTTTTTTATGTATTTGGCACAGGGTCTCATTACACAGATTGGACTTGTAGTGATTCTCCTGGTTTCTGCCTCCCAGTGCTAGGATTACAGGCATGCACCACCATGCCTGTACTTGGTTGCTGGTTCAGCACAACCTGCGTGCACAGCCAGTGTGGCAGGCAGGACCTGGGATTGAACCCTCATCCCTGTGCTTGCCAAGCAGGCATTTAGTCCGCTGAACTATCTCACCAGCTCAATCATATCATTATTAACTACCATATTTTAGGGACTCAATTCAACTTCCTCATGCAAACATTCCATCAGTTTCCTCTGCACGGTATTTTTTTTCTCATATAGATACTGTGATAAAGACCAGGAAGTTACCAGAAATATCCTTGAGCACTACAACTGTGATTTTCTCCCTATAGGAAACACCACTTCTTTTTCTTTTCTAATAGTTTCTCTCTCTTTTTTTTCCCCAAAAAGAGTGTTACAGAAAGCTGAAAGCTTCAGTTCAAGCTTGCAGACTACCAAGGAGACCTGTCCTATCTACACTTTTGATTGCACATAATTCAATGAATCTCTTTACATTTGCAATCCACACACTGCCTCTATTAAAATTCCAATGTCAAGGCCTGGCCAGATAGCTCAGCAGACCAATGCTCTTCATTAGGCAGACTCAGGGGCTGGAGTTTCATCCCTGGCTTGTTGTGTAGGCCTTACCCCCAGGGCACTCTGTGGCCTGATCGAGACTGGGCATGGTGGTTCCTGCCTGTAATCCCAGCGCTTGGGAGGCTGAAACCATGAGGGTCACTATGAGTCTGATCTGTGTAGTGGGACCCTGCAGACCTTGTACTAAATGCATAAAAGAACAAATGAAAGAAAAGAAAAGAAAATTCATATGCTGAAATCCTGACCTCAAATCTAGTAACACAAGGAGGTAGAACCGTCAGTTGGTGATTAGACCATGAGGACCAAGTGCTCCTGAAGGAGCTTAATGTCTATTTTTTTTGGTATGTATTTAGTACAGGGTGTACAGGGTCTCACTACACAGTTCGGGCTTGTAGGGATCCTTGTGTTTTCAGGCTCCCAAATGCTAGGACTAGAGGCACATGCCACCATGCGCAGTATCAATCGCCATTTAAGCCCCCCCCCCCGGGGGGAGGGCAGAGCTGGCAAGCCACACCAGGGATCCAACACCATTCCCTGACTTGAAGGAGCCTAGTGTCTTGTGATGACATTTTGGAGAGCTCCAGGTCCTGTATGTTATGGGATGCTTGAGAGAAAAGAGCCTATGTGACCTGAGAGTTGTGACTCAGTAGCCAGTGAATCTGCTGGCATCTGGACTTTGTATTTTTGTGTCTCTAGAACCCTAAAATATAAAATTGTCCCTATATAAATTATTTTCATAGGAAATAAATAGTAAAAAACAAATAATTGCCTATTCTACAGTATTTTTTTAATAACAACAGAAATCAAAATCATTGCTTTTTCTATTGTAATTGCCAATTTATATTTAAACAACTTTTCCAAAGGATCATGTGGTAGGCTGTGCTAGATCTTTCACTGTTGTGATAAAAAACCAGTGAGTCTGGGTACTGGATGAAGAGGTGCACTGAACCCGCAGTTCTGGGTTGGAAGGGCATGGTCTACTCTTTTGTGCGGCTCACATACGGGGCTCTGCTGAGGACTGCACAAGCCCCAGGGCTTGGGGCAAAGAGCAAGGGAGCAAGAGGAAGCCAAAGAGAAGGATCTGAGGGGCCGCATTCTCATAATAACTCAGTTTTTCCAGAAGTGAACTTGATGTCAAGCTCTACTAAGGACCATTCTTTCCCCTGATAGTCATGGCTTAGCTCAGAAAAATAAACACATTGAACCTCTGCCCAGTGTCATTCAGTTTTCTACCAAAAGATGCACTGGCATTTTATGAAAGTAAAAGTCATCTTCAATGTACTATTTTCTAGTTAGTCTTATACATGAAACTGAACTACCTAGAGTTTGACTTAAAGCTAGGATTCTTTTGAGTTTCAAGCTAGGATATTCATTATAATGTACGATGCATATAAAAAGTATATATTTTAATTATATTACTTGATGATTTCGTAGTGCATGATTTTATGGTAAAATATGAAGATTTTGACTCTCGAAATTGCCTTACTTAACTCACATTTTCAGGTTAACATTAATAATATCTTTATTAGCCTACTTGCTTGCAAGATATACCCTAATCTTTGAGATAATTTGATTAGTTTTATCTGCAGGCTTCAACCTTGGAAGTACTTTCTAAGCACTTTCGTGAACCTACTTTTGAGGTTAAATCATTGTGTCATTAATATTTTAAGAGACTAAATGGAAATAGAAGCTCATAAAGTCCAGACATCTTTGTCACTGATACACTAGGACA
>NW_004524577.1:19016233-19019494 GCF_000260255.1 Octodon degus
AGAAGAAGAAGAAGAAGAAGAAGAAGAAGGACAGTATGAAAAGATGTGTTTGTTATTTTAAGTAAAGAGAATAGTTCTCAGAAGAGAAAGAAACATTTACCTAAGGGCCACAATATGAATATAATTAAATACCTTAAAACTATAAATAAAACATTATTTCTTTTTTTAAAATCTTTATTCCTTTTTACTTTCTTTCTTTTTTTTTCTGTACAAGGGATTGAACTTGGGATTTTGTGTTGCCAGGCAGACACTTACGCCACTGAGCTATCTCACTGCCCTATTATCTATTTTTCACTCCCTTTTTCTTTTTTTTTCACTTCTTAATGCTTTCTCTGAATGGATTAATCTCAATGTTCTTAGTCTTTGATCATGAGTAGTCTATTTTGCAATTATTCATGGGAATTCTTCCATAATATTGTCTATATTTCTCCACATGCTTTTTGAAGTAAAATCAAAATTATTTCACAATACTTTATGTGTAATTTGGTAAATATTTAAATTGTATTTGATATGCTGAATGTGCTTTTTTAATATTAATAAATTTTATTTTTCGATAGCGACAGCAATACTTCAAAAGAAAAAAAAAGTGCATATGCCTTAAAGTAGGAAGCTGTACAGACACATGGACAACTCTATAAATAAAGAGTAAATAAATAAATAGTAATTTCTATTACCAGGAAAGGTGACAAATTAAGCAAAAAGGGGCAAGCAGGGGCCAGCGAGATAGCTCTGTGGTCTGAAATGCCTGTTTAGGCAACTTTAAACACGTGCTGGGAACACAGTTCAATCCCCAGCACCACATGCTGACTCAGTCCCGCCCTGAGGGAGGGCTGAGCTAGGCACACAAACACCAAAAGAAAAGTGGCAAGCACAAGAAATCAACCACCAAAAAATACAGCAATAGGACAAGTCACTACATTTCAGTATTATCTCAGTATGAATGGTTGAAAGCCCTCCATCAAGGCACAAGTTGTTAGACTGTATCAAAAACACAAATCCAAGTAATATGCTGTGGATAAGTGTATTAATAGCATATTACAAGCATATTTCTAGCAAGGTAATGCAAAAAGAAATTCACAGACTAAAAAAAAAAATCAAAGAATGGAAAAATGACACCACATGCAACAAGAATACAGAAAAAAGCAGGGGTAGCTGTCCTATTTTCAGGTAAAGTGCCTTTGAAGCCAAAAATAACTAACCAAGTAGATAAGTCAACAAAGGCCACTACATATTGGTTAATAAAAAAATTCAACAGGAAGCCTGCAATTCTAAAGATGTGTGCATTGAACACCAGTGTACACACAATGTTGGACATAAAAATACTGTTTGTATAAATATCAACACAAGTATTTTGGGTAACTCAGTAGCCCACAGGCACACATAAACAAAATCAAATAGTCAAAAAAAAAATCAACAAAGAAATGTAGGAGTTGAACAAAACTTATAAAAAAGAAGACAACACATATCTATGGCATTCTACCCAACAACAGAATATATTTTCTTTTCAGAAGCACATGGAAAATACAACAGATACAAGCATTTAAAGTATCCTTATATAAACACAAAAGAATTGAAATTATAACATACACATTGTCAGATGTTCAGGTACGGAAACTAGAAAACAAGGCAACAAAATAAAGGATGCAGACACAATCCCAGGAAAATTCAGCTATCTTTAACAAGGTGGCTAAAAACACATACTCCTGGGAAAGATGGGATCTTTAACAAATAGTGGTGGAAAAATTGGCTATCCACATTCAGAAGATGGGATCCAGAACCTTCTCTCTCAGCATGTACTAACTTAAAACATCAAAATGGATTAAATATCCATTTAATGTTCTATTAAGTATTAAATAGAAACACTTAATCTGCCATAAAATGAAGTAGTTGAAATTGTTGAAATCATAGGCATAGGAAAGAATATTTTGAATTGAATCTCATGAGCATGAGAAACAGTAGCAAGAGTGGTTTACAAACTAGACTGAAATAGCTAGTGAAGAGACATCTTATGCAATGGGAAAAATATAGCTGAGGCCAGAGCCCCAGATGGTATATACTAGGCCTTCAACAAAGGCCTAATATATACATTATGAAGAACTCAAAAAATAGCCCCCAATATAAAAGATTTCATCAAAAACTGGGCAATTAAAATGAATAGACAATTCTCTGAAGAAATGCATATGGTTCTTGAAGCATACAAAAACATTCAGCACTTCCTGTCCATATGAGAAATGGAAACTGGTATAAAGGAGATACCATCTTACTTTTAAAAAATGATTATCATTGGAAAATCAAATAATTATACATACTGGTGAGGCTGTAGAGAATAGGGAATCCTTCTGCACTGTTGAGAGGGCATGTGAACTGGTACTAACAGTATGTAAAACCATATGGAGAATTCTCAAAAGCCTAAAATGAGAAATTTCATTTGACTCAGCTTTTGAAGTTCTATGTATCTTCCCAAAAGAGTTGAAGACATTATATTACAGTAGTACGTGCATGCTCATGTTTACAGTAGAATAACTCACCATAGCTAAATCTTAGAACAGGCTCTATGTTCGTAAGCAGCTGAGTGGACAAAGAAGATGTGGTATTTATACACAATGGAGAACCACTCTTGCATAAGGAAGGATAAAATGACTCACTTATGGGAAAAGTGCCTGCACTTTGAGACCATGATTCTAAGTGAAATAAATCAGACACACAAGGTTAAAAATGACACTGTTTCTCTTATATTAAAAAAATACAGATAAAGAGAAAAATAGAAGACAAGAAGAGAAAAGAGATAGTTCTTTTGCAAAAGGGCTGAGTACCAACTGGTGTACCAATTCCCAGCCAGGAATATAATATACACTGCAAGATGTACCAATACATATTGTACTGGGGTTCAAACTCCACACATTGCACTTACCAAGCAGGTGCTTAAGGTGCTAAGCTATCTCCCAGGCCCCAAGAAGTTTGTTTTTAAAACTCTGGAAAACAAGGGCTTGGGAGATATCTCAGCTACTTAGGCTATCATAGGGACCAGAGTTTGATCCCCAGCATCACATACCATGGCGGCCTGTGTTGAGCCAGCCACTGAGTCCTGGCCTGGTTGTATATGCCTGTAATCCCAGTGCTGGGGAGGCTGAGACAGAAGAATCACTACGATTTCAGGCTGCACAGGGAGACTCTATACCAAATACATACAAAAATAAATAAATAAATGTGGGAAATGAAAGGAGAAGTGAAGGAAAGAGGCTTAGAGAGGAAAGAAAGAAG
>NW_004524577.1:19019594-19021759 GCF_000260255.1 Octodon degus
TATATACTGCTTTGGCTTGCGTTTAGATGCCCCCTACTCCCTGCAAACCCCTGCAGGCCTGGAGGATGGCATTTTCAGAAGTGGTTGGATCTAGAAGGTGTGACTGAGTCACTATGCAAAGCTAGGATTGAGGGTGCTAGGACTAAGAGTATGTGATTACTAAATCAGTGTGTTGAATTTGGCAGCAGTCCTCAAAACAGTAGCCTAGACAGACTATGCAAGAAGAAAGAAGCTGCTAAGGCTGTTTGGACTTGCTTGTTGCTCGCCTTCTGCCTGCCCTGCTTGGCCATGAGCTGCTCCTGCTCTGCGATGCCCTTTTACTCTGCCACTCTGCCCTGGGGCCAACCAATTATGGACCAAAGCCTCTACAATCCGCGGGCCAAATGGATCTTTCTGCCCTTTCACTTTGGCTGTAGGGTGTGTTATCTCAGCAATGAGAAACATAAGATGTGCACAAATATATGATCCTACTCATGCTGGAAAACATATGAAAAATAGACAACTCATTGGCTTGTGGACAAGTCTAGGTTTATTCTTATTTTCTCTACCTAACACAGCTATACAGTGTGTTAACTTACTTAACTTAAATAGCATCTGAAAAATTTAAATATTAAATGTTTGTATTAATACTAATCATGTCAAACTGATATAAATATCAGTGACACAAATATGAAATATTAAGCATATATCAGGTACCTAGTATACTTTTAATTAAGGTTAGTTATTAGTATTTAATCATGTACTTATAATGCTATAGGAAATAAATAACATACCTAGCTTGAAATTAGACAAGTACAAAACAGGTAATCAAAATCGTTTAGTGAAACTTTATCATACACAAGTGTTATGGAAAAAAATTGTCATATTTTTGTTGATTTTATGAAATAACGTGAAATATTTTTTCTTTACTGTTATTTAATATCAAAGGGAAAATAATTTATAATTTTACTGGGTGCTTATTTTATTTTGGTTCCATGTTTAACTTAATTCTCCAACACTGTAATGTTGTTTAATGAAAGATAAATGGAAAAATGAATTAAAATATTCATAAACAAATCTAATGACATTGTCTAGATTAATGTCAAATATTTCTAAACATTCAATGCTTAATTTATGGCACCACGGTCAACTAAAAATTAAAGCAATACCTTGTGTAATTCCCATTATAGTGGAGGACAACATAAAGGCTGCATTAAAATTATTGCCCTATTTTTATTGTTTTAAATATTTCTATGTATCTTCAGTAGAGTCAGACAAGTATAAAGAATTTTTCTGTTTTTGCCAATTTGGACGTAAAAATAATATATTATTAATAATTAAATGAATTTTACTTATTTATTTTTAATTTCTTTGATTGTTGCAGGGTCTCACTATGCAGCTCAGACTCATAGTAATACTCCTGTCTTCAGCCTCCCCAGAGCTGGGATTCCAGGTGTAGGCCACCACGCCCAGACTCTGGCTGGCTCAGCTCACCTGGGGGTGGAACTAGCACTGCATGTGGTGCGGAAGATGGAACCGCAGTCCTTGAGATTGCCTAAACTTGCCTAAACAAGTGCTTCAGTCCACTGATCTATCCTGCTGGTTAGTAAATGAATTTTTTTTGTCTGCACTTTAGGGAAGGGTCTACAGGATGTACACGGTCTCACTACTAGATTGGACTCTTGTGATTCTCCTGTTTACAACTTCCAAAGTACTGGGCTTACTTGGCACGCACCACCACAGTCTCATCTCAGCACGCCCCACAACAGGCCAGGGGAAATTAAATGAAATTTAAACCTTTTATTCTTTTTTGCATAATTTGAGCTTCTATGCAAACTGAATTGATGTCAAAATTATTAAGAATTTAAACAGAAACTAAAAGATTATTCTCTGCATTTTAAAAATGAACATAGCAGGCAATTTGCTTTTTAAAAGAAATATATTTAATTTTTTTTAAAAAAATGATTTTCTGACACCCTGTTTTATTTTTCCTGTTGTTATATTTACATGCACAATGCTTGTAATGCACAAATAACATGTGTATACCTACACATATACTACTTTGGTCTCTATGCCCATAATAACTATTAATAGAATGCTCTGCAGAGGGCTGGGGAGATGGCTCAATAGAATAAGTGCTTCCCTGGCAAGCACAAGGGCGTGAGTTCAATACCCGGTTCTGCCAA
>NW_004524577.1:19022269-19026451 GCF_000260255.1 Octodon degus
GACTCAGAAAGAAAGAGACAGACTATGGATAGAGTTTAAGTACATGTAAGACCTATATGTAATTGATCATTTTCTTAGTCTACCTAGCTTGCTCTAGGAATATACGATAAATTTTGTAATTTTAAATGTAGATGTTTATTTTTTTAACCATTTTGGAAGCTATGGATTTCAATCTCAGGTATAGCCAGTTTGGTAAGACTATTATGTTACTTGTGAAAGGCATCTTGCAAACAGATAAATGGCATTGAGGCATGAGGGCACAAAGGCAAATAGCATGACGTATCTCTTTCCTTTACTTGTTTTAATCCCATAATAAGAATCTAAGGGTCAGTCAAATAGCTCAGCAGATTAAAGAACCTACAAGCAGTCACAGAGGCCAGGGGTTCCATTGCCAGGCCTGCTGTGCTGGCCCTGCCCCAGGGGTGCACTGAGCTGGAGATTGAGCCTGGGTGTGGTGGCACATGCCTGTAAGCCCAGCTCTTGGGAGAGTATAAGTAAGTGGATCACTATGAGTACAATCTAGTAGTGAGATCCTGAACACCCTGTAGACCCTTCCCTAAAATATAAAATTAAAAAAAAAGTGTCTCATCTCAATGCTCCCATCTAAGCTGAATTAACTTTCAAGTCTCACGTCCAAATACAATCACACTGGAAGATAGATATTTATTTCTCTAAATTGAGTTTTATTTATATTTTCACATTAAGAGGATATTGAATTCCCCTGAAAATTCAGTATACTGTATGGCTTGAATCTAGACGTGTTTTCCAAGCTTCAAATGCACATGGGTTCTTGGGGTGACTGATTTAAGGTATATGAATGTGTGGTACTGCGATTGAGCATGTGGCATTAAGTTGCTCCATGGATTGGAATTAGCAGGGAGATGAATGTGTATGAATGGATTTACTGACTTCAGAAGCCACAGAGGCACAAACAGTGTCCCCTAAGAGGCCAGCAAGCTGGATGGCCCAAAAGGGAAAGGCAAGCTCACTGCCCTTCCCTCACTGCTTCCTGCGTGCCTGCTATGGACGGCTTCTGCTCTGCGATGCCCCTGTGCTGTGCCACGGTGCCTCGGAGCCAGTCAGCTCTGGACTGAAAACTCTACTAACTGACAGACGACTAACTTTCCTCCATTATCTTTGGATGTGGGGTACTTTGTTTCAACAAGAAAAGACTATGCTTGGAGTAGCAGCCTACAAGATATAAATATTCAATATTTTTTGAAGAAGTATAGCATATATTTCACAGAATTAAAAATTTCTAAATAAAAGTCCACATAATATCTTAAAACACTCACGTGATAAATAACTTAGGGGTCTGGGGAGAGACCTGGGATGAGGAGGCAGCTCAGAGAACTAAGTGCCTACCTGGCAAATGCAAGGCCTTGAGTTGTATCCCTAGTTCTACATGCTGTGCTGGCCCCAGAACCCCAGGAGAGCTGTGTAGCTCAAAACTGGGTGGCACTCACCTGTAATGCCTGCCTGGGGAGGCTGAGAAAGGAGGATCACTATGACTCCAAACCTTGTAGCAAGACCCTGTATCAACAGAAACAATGACAACAATATAAAAGTAAATAAATAACTCAGAAAACTGCTGTCTGCTGGTTTCAGAAGGAAAAAGAGGTTGTCCAATTCCAATTATAGTTGCCAACAAAAATTTGACAAGCCACAATTAACACAAATGTTTTTGACAGCTAAGGATCAACTTCAAACAAATAATGTTACCATATTTCCATCCTAATTATTCTTGGATGTATATTGTTATCAGTCTTCTCAAATAAAAAAATGAAATGAATACAGTACTGGCTATGGTCAAAAAAGAAGGGAATAAAATTTTTGACCTCAGAAATCTGGGTGATCAAGATTCCCTGTTCAAAGAGATATCGGTTCAAAAAACATTTTGAATTATTTTGTGGAATATGTTTATTCTCTTCTATAAAATTGTCTTAGACTTAGCATGAACTCATGTATTCCCCGACACACAGGATAATCTGTAGAACATTCACCTTTCGAATGTTTTGGACATATGGCTTTTGCCTTCTGTTGCAGTTTATAGAAAAAAACATGGTTGATATACCGTGGGACACGTCTATGATGCTATGTCCCTTGTGGAACTCTGAGACAAAATTCAACTTTCTGATTTCTAATAAGAACTATTTTTTAATCTTGTCTTCCCTTTTGAAAGAAGAGAATACAATAAAGTCCCCTTCTAAATCAATTCCCTTTATTATTTGACAACACTGTTCATATTGCCCCTACAGCGCATGTTTTCAAGGCTAACAGAATATTTCTTTTATTACCTAAATATCTTGAAATGGGCTGATTTCTCCTCATTTTCCTTTCCTAGAAAGGAAAGCAGGATAGCAGAGCTTCTCTAATGCTGTATGTCAAGAAGCAAATTATCTGATGCGAACTGCAGAGGAAGAATTGCCGTGGTTATCTGCTGGAAGCTGTTTTGAAGAATAGATTTAACGCATAAAAGACACTTCATTTATTGACCCGTATTCAACAGAAGATGAAAATCCTCCCACTTTTTGAAAAGAACAACAGGGAACAAGGCCATATCTTTACATTTTTTTGTACTTATTTTGTTTTTTAACTTTACAGAATTAATTTACATTTTTTCTTATTAAACATAGTCCTCTTGAATTCTGCAGGGCAGTCTAAAAATTTTTGAGTTTTAATTTTGTTATCTCTATTGTACTATATCTTTATTTGGCATCTGTCATCTATTGAATTATTTAGACCCTTATTTCTTGAAATATAATTTTAAAGCAGACTAAAACCATAAGTTTTCGGCAAGCATTTTTCATTTCAAAAATTACAAATGTTCTCAGGGATCTTTACTAGCAGCACAATTCTTTCGCTAGCAAACAGTAGCCATACCATGCTAATTAAATATCATGTAAATTATATAATTAAATTGGTTAAAGTCTTCAGTTATTTAAGACTTTTAATACTATAATATCTATGTCATAAGTTCTTTTCCATTCTGTTACTCTCAATGGCTTTCTGAGTAGGAATCAAACACGTTCAGTTGGCTATAGTAAAAAAAAAAAATCTAAACTTGCAATACTGATAAATAAATGTTATCATCTATTTGAATATTATACCAAAATATGTGAATATCTACATTCAACTGTCAACTTTCTTACTAAAATAATGTATTTAATGTCCAATAATATCTGTAAATTTTATCATAATACATGATACATAGCTTTTGGTTTTTTACTTGCCCAATGAATGCACATATAGAGTCATTGAAAGGATATTCTTTGTGGCAATCCTTAAACTGGCTCACTTCCACTCAAAAGAAACACTTCAGTTACTTCATAACCTATTATTTCATTTAATATACATTTAGTAATAGTTGTTTTATAAAACAATGCCTATGTGTATCCAGTCATATGATTTTGCCTTGGTTATGCAGTTACTTAATGTTTTCTTTTCCTTTTTTTTTTTTTTTTTTTTTTTTTCTACCAGACATTGAACACAGGACCTTGTATTTGCCAGGCAAGCATGGCGCCATACTCCTCAGGTGTTATGATTTGTGTGTATTTGTCCCTCCAAAGCCTCATGCAGTCATTAAGGGACAGTTTGTGATTAATTTATGATCTAAGGCTGAGTACTGCTGGGATCATGGGTGTGAGTGCTACGTCCATCCTCGGGCAGATAGATTGAATGCAACATAAGAGAGACAGAGAGACAGACTTGCTCTCTGTTGCCCTTGTTGCTGCTACTCCTTCCTTTTGCTCTGTGCTCTATGCCACCATGAAAGATCGTTCTGTGCCACGTGTTGCTGCGCCTTGGAGCCAGCTGAGTGCGGACTCAAACCTCCAATAGCTGTGAGCTAAATAAACCTTTCATTCCTTCATGGTGGGTGTCGGGTATGTGTCCCAGCAACCAGAGAAGAATAACTGAGACATCAAGCTTCAGGGATTAAACTGCAGATATCATTTTGGGAGGAAACATTTTTCAACCATCCTGAATATATTTCATCAGGTACTATAGCATGTTCATCTTCCAGAAAAAAAGGTAATCTGTTTAACCCAACACTCTCAAAATTATTTACCCATTACTGCTTCATATTGTCTGAGCTCCAGTTCTCATCAAAATGTCACCAAGAAAAAGCCACAGATGTTATAATTATATATCATTATCCCAATGAAAAGTTAGTGATATTCT
>NW_004524577.1:19026831-19027698 GCF_000260255.1 Octodon degus
AGAACAAGAAGAAGAACAAGAACAAGAACAAGAAGGAGGAGGAGGAGGAGGAAGAAAAGAAAAAGGAGGAGCAGGAAGGAAGAAGAAAAAGAAGGAGGAGGAGGAGGAGGAGAAGGGGGAGGAGGAGGACAACAATGGACCCAGTAATTTATAGATCACAGAAAGTAAAATTCACTATTGGCTACACACTCTGAAGAGCCCAAAGTATCCCCTCTGGGCCAACAGATCCAAAAGAGGAGAAACCCTTCCCATTTCCTAAAGGACATCACATGTTTACTACTATGTGGCTATGAGTTCATTCCTGGGTACTGAGTTTTAGAAATTGAAAACCTGTTTCATTTTTATCTCTCTGGTTTTGTCCATCCAACCTATCCAAATTGTGCTAATACATTATTTTCAATAGAACTTGTGCTCTTATTATGACATTTCATGAATTTAAAGAATGGCATCCTCCAGTCATCTTTCCTGGCTAATACTTACCTCTGCTCTTAGCTCATACTGAGAATGAGTGAATCTGTGAGTAGTATAACTATTACTGAACCAGGAAAATTACCATTCAAATATTCAACCTCTTTAAAATATGCTGTTTGTCCTACTAGTGATTCTTTTAATTTTATAATCTGTTTTCAATCTGTATAGAATAGTTTCTAATTGTTGATTCCCTGTAATATATATAAATCTCTTGGGCTGGGGAGATAGCTTGATAGTCTAAGTGCCTGCCTGGCAAGTACAAGGACCCACGTCCAATCTCCAGTACCTCATGCAGTGCCAGCCCCATCTCGGGACATGCTGAGCTGGTCACTGAGTCCAGGTATGGTGGTGCATGCCTGTAATCACAGCACTGGGGAGGCTGAGTCATGAGGGTCA
>NW_004524577.1:19028973-19037223 GCF_000260255.1 Octodon degus
CGAACAACTAAGAAAAATGGACTTGACAAGTACAATGCACATAAAATCTCTCTACAATTGCAAAGGACCAAAAATAGGCAAAAGGCTAATAAAGATCAATAACTTCAAAGACTTACCTCATGAATTAATAGACCAACCTCAAAGCAATGATCATTAAACCAAGGATAAATTTATAAAACTTGCACTGGGCTGGGTGAGCTGAGATACCTTGTTGAAGAAACAGGAACAAATGGTTGATTCTAATTTTTTTCAAAGGAGATTTCGTAAGTGTCCTCAAACACTGAGTTAGCAAATGTTAAACCATCTCTTCTAAGGGAAATAAAGAGAGACTCCTGAGAGCCTCTGCTCACAATGTTTCATTTGCTGATCAATATCTAACCTTGTTTTATGTGTGTTTCTGTTGATTTCCCTTTATTTAATATTTATATTATCGATTCGCCAGCGCTGAATTCACAGCCAGCAATGCCGTAACTCATGGCTGGCCCAAGATTCTTCAACAAGCATATTTGTTTCATAAAGTCTAATTTCCTTGTAATACATCACATAGATCTTACACTTTTGGATGCTGGAAAGCACTTTTGGACAGTGCTTTTGCATGACTGGAGGCCATATTAGACATGCAAGTCATTGAAATGCACGAAGAACATGAATTCAAAAAAGATTTTCATTTAGGGTATAAAATCTGAGACACAAGTTCAGCAGGGAAGGTATACATAAGAAAATTTTGCTCTTCCACATATACCCAAAAATGATAATTAAATCACCAAGTTTAGTGATTTGGAGAATACAGACAAAATTTAGGAGTAGTGAATTTGAAGATGCAAAATCCTCAGATAAAGAAGAATTATGTATGCAAAACTTGCAGGAATGAATTATCCCTGCAGTTTGGGAGAAAATCTTTTGAATGGCTGGAAACTCTCTATAATACACAAAATTGAGATATTGTTCAATTCTACATTGTATTAAATGATATAATAAGGCAATTCAATTCTTAGGCAAGTGCTAAGAAAACAGTATTTCCCACCATTTGTGTTGGAAGTATGTAGGACAACATTCATGATGTGCATATCAGGCAGCTTTTTAACAGGTACATCACATACACAATGTAAAGACAACAGTGTTTAATGTTCTCATGTCTTTCCAGGGTCCAGTCCATGGTCAGCTGGATCTAAGGCAAAAACATCAAGCAGAAGGACATAGTGGAACAATGCTGCTCGTCTCAGGGCAGGCAGGAAGCAGGCGAACAGCATCAGAGAGAAAGGGGATGGGCCAAATATATCATTGCAGGTCATATTTACACTATACGACCAGATCCACTCAGAAGTATACATCAGGAGGCTCTGAAACTAATCAAGTTGGCAACCCATTTTAACTATCACATAGTAACATTTTATCATAGAAAAGTATAAAACATAAAAGTAACTGCACATACCTATACATTGGCTATCTATATATATGAAGTGAAATTTGGTTGGAAATGAGTCAAACAGTGATATGAATCAATATTGCATAATTAACAAATATATCATTAAATAAGATTATAGGTTATCTAAGATCACATGCATTGTGATGCTGTGTATGCAAAGCATTTCTAAAGCATTAAAAGATTCATATTATGTTTTTATAGAGAAAAGAAATACAAATTAGTGAGAAAAGAATAATTTGATTAGGGTGGCAAACTCAGTGGTTTCAAAAGTCTTAGTATATTTTTAGAAACTTGTGGTAAGCAAACATTTTTCTGTGTTTTATGCTACATTGTTCATGATTATGTTTTATTTATTTATCTATTTATTGTATTTCAAAGAAAGGTCTACAGAGTGTTTAGGGTTTCACTACTAGATTGGACTCAGAGTGATCTGCCTGTTTACAGTCTCCCAAGAGCTGGGATTACAGGCGCACGCCACCACACCTAGTCTCAATTGCTGTCTCTGTGCTCCCTGGGCATGATTATATTTTATATATAAATAACATAACTAACATAAGAACAACTTGTATACAATAATTTCATTATGCAGTAATGACATACAGCTTCTATATTTAAAGAAGAAAACTATCAAACTCTAATAAACAAGTTAAAAAGTTGAACTATCGAAAGGAATTATTTAAAAATCCAACAATATGATAACAAGAGCACATCATCATTCAAGAGGATTTTCAGAAAAGCTGCTGTGATTTGATGCTACTTGCTGTCTACTTGCATCATTATCTACTTACTGTTATCAATCTTAATTTTATTTTATTTTATTTTTTGGCGGAACCAGGGATTGAACTCATGCCCTTGTGCTTGCCAGGCAAGCACTTATTCTACTGAGCCATCTCTCCATCCCCCAATCTTAATTTTATATAGTCAAATTTATGCATGTTATTTGGCTTTAATGAGAAGTTTTTGCAGTGACAGGAAGGAGTGTTTCAAACAAGCTAAATATTATAATCCAATATAGTTGTCTGTGAAAGTTATTTGGTGAGAATTTTTATGGAAAATTTCTTATGAGTTGGATGTAAAATGTTTTAGCAAATACAAATGATTGGTCAAGTATGCACTGTATTTTGAGAACTTTACCACATCTGTTCTTGCACACCTGCTCTTGCACACCTGTTCTTACACACCTGTTCTTGCACACTTGTTCTTGCACACCTGTTGAAGCTTTTAATTTCACCTGCATATGCTGTTAGCTCTCTACTGCTGTGTTTTGACCCTCTCCGGGTGCCTTTCCTTCTCTTGCTGCTGTCTCTTCCTGCTCTGTTTATGACCCTACACCTTCCTCAAAGACTGCTTTTCAAACTGAGATTCCTCTGGGAAAAGATTTCCTACTGGCTGCCCATTTAACAGAATGTCAATGTGATTTGGACTGTAGCTAAAATTCTCTTCAGAAACAGGTTTAATTACAAATATTTTAGAATGGGTTTATTTTTCTTAGTATACAGCAAAATTCTGGGAATCAGAAATTGCCTCGGTGTAATGTTTCTTCTTCTCATAATTTGAACATTACATAAATCAGTTAAGAACATAATTTGAGGTGACACCAGTATAGAATTCCAGATTTCAAATTCTAATCAAGCCCACATAATTACTTTTCTAAACGTAAGCTTCAAACAGTTGAAGATTTTAAGAAAATACTTTATTTTTAATGATTTCTTTTATAAGCTCTAATTTCCCCTAATAATAATTCCTAATATTTTTCATATGTCTCCATTTTTATCACTGTTATAATATTTTGCAATTAATTTGGGTTATCTGTGAATACATAAGTATAAATGTACAAAATATCAAAGAAAGGTTTTTATGCATGGTATGGATTAAGCTAAAATAAAACTTAATAGATGCATCTTTGCTGAAATCACACCTGGAATTTATTTCTTTTTGTTGTATTCTGCAAGTTGATAGAGTCACAGATTAACCTCTATGCAAATATTAAATCATGTCCATGTTCTTTGGATGCAAATGAACAAGAGGTATTCTTCAGGTGCTGTACAATAGGTATTGGTTAGAAGGATGACTTCAACATTTATTTAATTCAATCAAGTAATGAGCTTCTTCAATAAACCTTGGAAAATTTTACAAAGCTTTCTAGAGGTAGAACACTTTTATCTATTGGATCAAGTATAGTAGATAAGGCCAAGTAAGTAAAGATTTCCTCCAAACACCAGCACCCTAAAAAAAACTACTGTCTTTTCTGAAAACTAGTTTCACATCTTCAGCAAGGACTCCAGTGTCATCATGAGTTTGGGGTTAGTATGTTAGGGTTATGCCCTCTTATTTTTAGCTGCTTCGACTCCATTACTATGAATACAATCAGTACATCCAAATATAATTGGAACCAACAATCATGACGAAGAAATTAATATAGGCAGCCCCTCTGTTAATAATTTCACATGATTCTTTGTTTCTTCTTTATGCATTCTGACAAGGAAGCCATCATCATCAACCTCACTTACCAATGAAGGATGTAGAATGAACACATGAGGAGACACATAAGTGAAACTGAAAACAGAGGATTAAATGACCACCATGTATTAACACGTATCTTACCTTGTGGAATTATCAATGAAATGAAAATAATCAACCTCTCAGGGAAATGCTATATAAAGCTGAGTAAGTCTTTAGAAAGATAAAATAGAAGCCAGCCAATACTTGAATCTTTACACTAAGTGCCAGTGAGGCACAATGCTCACCCAGAATCCATCCATGAATAACGCAATAATCAGCTCAGGATGCTGTGCCAAATTATTGCAGATTTGGTGTTCAAGCATTAAACATTTCTTTTCCACAATTCTAGGACCTATAAGTCCGGTATCAAAGAGCTCAAATGGTAGAGGTCTTGGTGAACACCCTTTTGCTGATGTCTATGATTATTAATTATGATTATATATGAAACTATATGAATATATTTATATTTATCATAACATTTTTAACAAGTTCAAAACAAAAATTTAAACACTTTAGCATTTTATATAATTTTGCAAAATAACTTAGAATGGGGGAAATTCAGAAGCACAGTAAGATAAGTATACTTTTCTATTATAAATATAAACCAGGACTAATGAAGTGAGTACTCCACTATAATGTAAAGTTAATGGTTGAACTACAATCGTTGATTTTATATACTCAAGAGAGAATACATTTTGAAAATCCGATTTTTATGTGTGTTCTTGTCATCATTCTTAAAGATATAACTAAAAGTGACATAAAGAAGAAAAAGAAACTATGACATTTCTTTTTACAACTGACACGATTCTATATTTAAATAATTATAAATGTTCCATCAAGAGATTCAGAATTTAGAAATAAATTCAACAAAGTTGTAAGATAAAAGTTATACATGCAAAAAATGTCAATTTTTCCAGCATTATTTGTTGAAGAGGCTACCTTTCTTCCAGTAAATGTGTTTGGCTGAGCATATTTGGAGTTTTTTCTGGGTCTTCTACTCTTGTTCCACTGATTCTCAGGAATTGAGATGCCTTCTGATTCTTGCATTTGCTGCCTACGATGGTTTTGCTACGCTAGGTCTCTCCTGGTTCCAAATGAATTTCAGTCCTAAGAATGTTTTCCATAATTTGAGGTGTTATGGTAATATTGTGATTGAGTTTGCATTAAATCTGTACAGTAATTTTAGGAGTCTATTTGTTATGAGTGTGTTGGTTGTTCCTATGCATCTTGTTTGCAGAGAATAAGTCCAACTCTTGAAGACATTGAAGGCTATCTTAGTAGGCTAAGATTTCATGGACAAATCCCAGATCACATGGAAAAAAACAAAAACATAACTTGGATCATATGTTATTAAAAAGTTTTTACCCAACAATAGAAATTACCAATAGAGTGGAAAGATAACCAACAGAATGGAAAAAATACTAGCCCATTGTCTCTCAGACATAGGACTAATATCTAGACCATATAAAGAATTGAAAAAAATCAGGTCTTCCAAATTTAAAAGCCCAGTTCATAAATGGACTTTTAAGATAAATATATACTTCTCATAAGAAGAAATACAAATGACAAGTAAATACATGAAAAAGGTGTTCTACATCCCTGGTCATTCAAGAGATACAAATTAACACTGAGATTCTATCTCCATCCAGAAGAATAGTTGTTGCGAAGAAATCAATCAATAAAAAAAGCTAACCAAGTTGTGGGGTAAAAGGAATCCTTCTACACTATTGGTGGAAGTGTAAGTTGGTACAACCAATGCAGAAATTAGTAAAGAGATTCCTTCTCAATAAGGGGAACAAGGGAAGGGGAAGAGGCGTTGAAATAATGACAGAGGGATGGAGAGAAAGATGAATCAAGATATTTTCCACACAGGTACAAATTTCCTGTGGTGAATGTCATCATTATGTATATCTGAAATGTACATAAACTTAAGATAATGTTAAAAATGAAGTCAAAATCACATGTAAGCATGTAAATCAGATTAAAGAAATCACTGATTACAAGTCATAAGAAAATTTTCACCACACTCAGATAAAAGTCATTTTGTACTTTAATAGTTAATAGTTTTCCCAAACGGAAGCAGAAAAGCTTAAAATATGCAAACTGACCCTCTTCTCTAAAGGGAGTTTATGAAACTGTACAATCATCCTAAGTGCGGTACTCTACTTTTAGTTATGTCTACTGCTATTCTAAATAAAAATGAATTAATAAATTTTGGAATAATGGACACATATGCTTCCCTTATATAGAAATTAAAGAAAGATAAACCAGAGCCTTCATGCTCATATAGCCCTGCTAGTATACTAACGATAATGTTAATTGTTCTTTGTTGTGAGCTATTGTTTTTTTAAATTCCAAATTTTTCTTTGTTTTCAATCTACACATTCTTATGCAATTTTTGTCACATACGAAATTAAGTGAAAATATTTTGAAACACTTTACCCATGAATAAAATGTTAGGTATAAATTTAAGCATTATTAAGAATGAGAAAATAAATCAAAATGTATATGTTTTAAGAGTTGACAAACAAAAAATATTATAAAATCAAAAGAGTTTATATTAATTGTTATCTCTATTGCTATATTTTCCATGTATTTTAGGCCATCAATTCTTTGGTTCTTTTGCTTTTTTTCATATAGAAATTGTTTTGTGCATGGTTCAATGGTGAGTATTTAGTGCTAATTCAATACTATCTTTACCATAGTTTCCTAAAATCTATTTTTATTATTTTCAATAACTGTACCAGTAGTCTATTTAGAAAACTAGAGTTTTCTTTCACTTTGCATTTTAGTATGTACAATAGCATGCTTGAAAATGTTTTCAGAAAACTTGATCACATTCCTTTCATATGAGTTGTAAGATTGTCAAGTATTTTAAGTTTTCCTGTGCAATTACTTATATATTTACAAATGACAACACCCGTAATCATTTTAATGCCAATTCTCTCATTTAATGATACATGAAAAGTTTCATCACACCTATAAATAAACAATGAATTATTAAAAAAAATTACCTTTACATTTTAAGTAGATTACAAATGGAATATATATTAGTCTAATAATTTTTCTTTTTTTGCTTTGAATGTAGATATCTTTTTGGCTTTACTATTATTACTTTTTAATTTATGTATTTGGTGCAAGGTCTCACTATTCAGCTCAGACTCGTAGTGATCCTCCTGTTTTCGCCCTCCCTGTGCTGGGATTAAAGGCATGCGCCACCATGCTCCATTTCAGTGGCCAGCTCAGCATACATGGGGGTGGGTCCACACAGCATGTATGCCAGGGTTTGAACCCCAGTCCCTGCCCTTGCCTAAACAGGCACTCAGTCTGCTGAGCTATCTCACCAGACCCCACTGTTAAAATTTTTGCTTTAAAGTAAAGACTTTCACATTTTTTTAGGTTACAGATTTTAAATTATGTGAAAACATAAACATGATTTTCCATAAAACAATGTGTCTGCATAAAATTAAAATGTATGTTAGTTACCAAACAGTGTGTAAGAAGCATTGTTGGGAGATATTGTATTAATACAAAGAAACCACCATGAATGGGAGCCTACTACAAATGAAAAAAATCAACTTCTTAATTTCCTTTGAGAATTAATTATTGCACTAGTTAAATAAACAAAAGATCAGAAAAGTAAGAACACTTTAAAATTGAAGAAAAATCAGCTGAATAAGAATCTTACATTTCTGGTATTTCAATGCACTTTAATCCATATTTTGCTGTATTTGTAAACCAACATATATAGTAACTATGTGTAGTAAAAGCTAAAATCTAAATTGACATCTAATCTAAATAATGCCTAATCCAACAAAAGCCCAAATGAATATATTTAATGAAGTGCTCATTTAAAACTTAGATGAAGTTCTCTAAAAAATAATAATCACGTTAAATTTTATGTATATTAGGAAGTCTTAACTGACAATTAGGAACTATTTCATAATTTACTGTTTATATGAAAAATAATTGTTCATTGGCCAGGCATTTAGCCTCTACCATGGCCTTTAAAATGACTTACTAGCAAACATAATATCATTTGAAGGACTTAGATACTAAAGTGTATTTTGTTATTTTAATTTTCATGATTTCTTTATGACTCTTTTATTCTTCTAAGTCTTTGCCAGTTTATCCATGTATAAAGTCTCTGTTTTGGAAAATTAAAGATATTTTAGTTTTTAAAAGCAATTATTTTTATAATATAAGGTCTACTTAAAATTTCTATGTGGGGCAGGGGAGATGGCTCAGTAGAATAAGCGCTTGCCTGGCAAGCACAAGAGCCTGAGTTCAATCCCTGGTTCCACCAAAAAAAAAAAAAAAAA
>NW_004524577.1:19037323-19039149 GCF_000260255.1 Octodon degus
CAGGGACCGCGGTTCGATCCCCCAGCACCACATGCCAGCCAGCCGTGCCCCCTGGGCGCACACACACACACACCACTCTCTCTCTCTCTCTCTCTCTCTCTCTCTCTCTCTCTCTCTCTCTCATAAATAAATAAATAAATAAATAAAATTAATAAAAAAAAATTTCTATGTGATTGTGTTTATAGGGAAGATTGACTCTAGCACGCTTTACTTTTTGATTCTGAGACATATGCTAATTAAAATTTACATAAACATAGATATTTTTATCATATATTAATCTATCTCTTGTTTTATTGGTTCTTAAAAATAAACATTATACATTGCAATTTCCTTCCAACATAATAATTTCAGATCACTTGCTTAACTGCTGATTTCTTATGGGTAAACTCTTAGTTTTTCATCTGAATGTTAATTAAGAGTTAAAAGATATCTAGTGAGTACCATCTATAATGCAAATAATATATGGATGACTATATCATAAGTAATATTAATAAAATTCAAAATACTTATTTTACAGCTCAGCAAATATTTCCAATCATGTTAGATATATGCTGTAACTGTTGCATATTACATCTTACATAATTGTATAACATAGATCTTTTATGTATGAATGCATCATATAAACACTTCCAAAATACCATAATATGTGACATTCTTTATAAACAGTACCTTGGCTAAATGTTTATTTTATTTTACTGAGGAAAATGACATGCATAATGCTTAAAATCATTTTTTTTCCATCTAAAACAAGGACAGGAATGAGTTTGGTAATACTGAATCTTTCAAAATAATTCTTTTGAGTGGATATAAAACAGTTTCAAGAGTACATAAAATATACTGAATTCTTTTGGTAAATCTAAGTTTTGTTAGAAAACAGACTTTGTAGCCAAAATTGGAAACTTGTAAAGAAAATGTTAATTTTAAAACCCACATCAGTAGGATCCAGATTATGTTAGATACTAAATTCAACCGTAAATTCAATAATTAAAAAATACATCAAAACTATTTTGACGTTTACTATTAAAATATGGTCCATTCTTTTTCATAGTCTTTCTCTAACTTTCCTTACCCAGTTATAATGTCTTTTCTGAATATTTATCACCCTTTTCTTCTACTATTGATTACTTTAAAAATTTTCACCTTTCTTCATCCTATCTTAATTTCAACTTTCTTTGGTGTTTTTTTTTTTCCATCTTTATGTAAAATAATAGCCTAGAAATGTACTTCTTTGCTTTTAGATTGGTTGCCTGTGTCTTCCAGGACAGGGCGATTTTGCGCATTTTCCTTTCTCTTTCACGAATGGTGTAGATTTAAACCCTAGCTCCTCCATCTGTAAAGACCTCAGTGTCCACTACAAATGCTGTTGAGCAATTCTTCCTACCCGCAGTGCTAAGTAAGAAAGAAACCACAGTGAGTATCTGCACTGTTACTTTGCTCCAGGACAATGTACATCTTGAAAATTGAAACCGCGGCTTCGCTTCATCCACTGCAGAAGTGTAAAAACATAGTTTCTCTAGCACCTCTTCAGAACAACTCCTTTGCATTCCGCGCAATGCTTTTTCACATAGATGACAGCAGGTTGGTAATGATGGCAGCAAATTGAATCAGGATGGAGTTGTAAGAAGGGAGAAGACAGGAGAATTTGGAAATAATGACTGTTTGACAAGCTCAAGACATGGAACTTGGGCAATGATCTGGAAAAATGTGCAGCTGCTTAGTCAGATAGCTCAGCAGATTAAAGCACTTGCTTAGGCAGACTCAGGGACCAAGGCTCGATCCCTTGCGTGCTGTGCCAGCCCCAGCCCTGGGGTGCACTGAGATGGAGA
>NW_004524577.1:19042018-19045673 GCF_000260255.1 Octodon degus
AATAAATTAAAATTTTAATATAAATGATAATTTCCCAATAAATGCTTTTCTTTGATGTTTGTATGTGCAGGTGTACAGAGGGGAGCAAAATGATCAGTTGGATTTGCCACCACTGCTGATGGAGTTCCTTGATATTTGGACCCATTTATGCCGTTCTGTGTCTTGTCAGGAAGTAAGGGAGGCAAATTCTGGAATCTATACTACCTGTCCTCATTTCTACCCCGATTCCTATGGATCATTTAATATTAGTCATCCTTGTGTTCTCTGAAAGTTAGGAGACCAGGAGAAGGCTATATCTCTGCAGTAACTTTAAACTACTTGTGGGCACCAGATGGGACTCTGGGAATACAAGACCTAAGCCGAAGGGCTCCATGGGTCCTGGAGAACTTTGGAAACCAGTTTCTGCAATATTTACTTCTCTTAAAAGATTCTTTTCAAAGATTCCCCCAGGGGAACATTGGGAGGGGCCTCTTGGGCAGAGATCTGATCTGGAGGTCTTTGTTATTCCGACCTGAACATGAGAGGCTGCAGAAAGCTGCCCAGCCTGTGTTCTGCCAGGTGAGGACACGGCTTTGTGCTTTTGTCCCCTGTGTCCTGTGAGGTTGCAGCAGAAAACTGTCAACTTGGAAACAGAACGCAGTGTTTTCTGGACACAGAATCCACATGCATCCTGATCTTGCACTTCCTAGCTTTTTAATTTTTTTTTATTTATTAATGGGAAAAAATAGAAGTGACACAGTTAAAACAGGTTAGTAGGACAGTTACAATAATTAATACATTGCATGTTGCTGTCTTCATAGTAGTTATTCACAGGATCAGATGCACAAAATAAGTAGGATAGATATACAGCTACCTTTTGTTATTTCAATGAGAAGAAAGGTTTGTACTAATATTGTTTAGACAAGATGTCATGGGTTTCCTAGCTTTGCGCAGTCTCAGAAATAAACTCATAGTTTTTGAAATTGATCTGGGACTTCCTAGCTTTAAGAAGTCTAAGAAATAAGGTCACATTTTTAAAATGACCCAACCGAGATTTTTGCAACAGCAACACCACCAGCCGAGAACAATTCATTTCTGTCTTCTTGACCGGATAGCGCACAAGCAGTACTGCAACTGGTTCTAAAGTGGGTTAGATTTCATTAACATAATGATAACACTGAAAATGAAAAGATCAAACCCTGCAAAATATTTACCCAATGGCAAAGTCATTACTTCAATTCTTCCTGGTAATTGTCTGCAGAGTCAAAGAGGCTGTAGTAAGCAACATTATGTGATCGCAAACTACCAGAACATTTTGGTGGGCACAGTATCTGCAAAGAGTGTGTGACAGGAAAAATTGAACGAGATGAGTGACAGTCCAAGATAAAGAGTGAACTGAACAGGTAAGAATCCTCATTCATATAGTCCAGTAGTCCATAAGAGTAGAGGGTTTTGCAATGTCAGAAGTTGTTGACTTGAGCCTTTTACAGCTCAGTATATTAATATGGCTTTACTTTTTATACTTCGTTTTTATACTTTTCTGCTGGATGGTTAAGACTAAGATAAGGCACTGCTGGACTATATTGGAATATTTCACTCAATTCACTCACCTACAATATTTAAATGATAATGGAATACCCTTCTCTGACAAAACTAAACAAAAATAGAGTATACAAATGAAGGATCATTTTGTATCTGTGAGTTCAAAATAGTTAGGATAGATATATAGCTACTTTCTCTTAATTCAATGAATAATAATATTTGTTACTATATAGTGCCTGTGGGCAGGATATCCTGTCTGCATCTTATACTATGAATAACCACTAAGAAGACAACAATGCAATGTATTAATTATTGAAACTGTCCTACTAATTGGTTTTGAAACTGTCTCATTGTTATTTGTTTCTCAATAAAATTGTAAAAAAAAAAAAAAAAGAATCCTCACTCATGAAGATGCTTGCTTACTGCTCACCTGCAGCAGACGTGCCATGCATCTTAGGAACATCCCAGTTGCAAGCTTTCACAGGTGTGCTGCATAAAACTCACTTTACTGGCTTACTAACAAATCCAACTTAGGAGCAATTCTCCCACAGTGGAACTCCTTTATCAGTCAGGGACTTACTGCCTTGGCATGACAGGCTGTCTGGGGAAACAGACTAATTGCAAAATCCAAGGACACATGCTCCACACCTACAGGTAGACATCTCTTCAGAGCTAGACTAGGATTTTGATGGGATAACATAGATCTGCTTAGTCACTTAGTTAAACTTCTCAAATTCTAATCTTCTCAAGTTGATGTAGTATGTCAGCCATCACATACGGGCTAACCAATCCCAGCCCTAGAAATAGAAACTATCAAGGGAAGGCTACCTCGGAGCTCTCAGCTGTGGGCTGCCGAGTGGGCCCCTATTACTCTTGAATATGAACTTATTCTTGCATTTTAGCGTGTTCCAAACTAGCTCTGCACGGCTTGTTTATTTTTTTGCTTTTTCTGTATGTAAAACCTTGTAACGTGTCCTGGTGTTGGTCAATTGTTGGTTCAGGACAGAAGAAACCTGGCAAACATCTCTAGAAGGTAACTAAGACACCTTATAACCAGGGAGCACATGTAGAGTAAATTCAGCTCATAAAAATCAGATGGAAAAGATCAACCATTCCATGGACATCACCTTTGGTTCCTTTCTGCCAAGGGACTCATGCATTAATTAGTAAAGGAATTTTGAGGTCAGTGTTTCACATGCATTTGACAAACACAGAATTCCTTCACTATGTCTGACTAAGCTACAACTAGTGGTGCCTTTCCAACCTAGAGACATAAACGATCAATCTAGTTGCTCTTCCTGGGCAGTATTTATTTTCTCCCATCTTGCCTTTCCATGATAGTAGGTACACTGGCAGGTTATACAGTGGGCACCTGTCAAAATATGGTCACGTATTCTCTGTTCTTATTGTCACACCTTACTAAGACAGAGTGTTTGTGACGTACGTGGCATTCATGATGTGGCTCCCCATAGTTCTATGACCTGAAATAAATGTTCAAGACAGACCAAAGCAACACAGTAGAATGCAGAAAATACCATTTATGGCCCAGATCTTTTGGGAATGAATTTTTGTTATCATATAAGTTCAAGAACCAAGTTTAATGCAGCTATTAACTGAAACCAAAGGAAATATGAAATAAATAGTAGAATAATGTTTCACTTCACAACTGCAGATTCATATTCAGTTACAGAGACAAATGCCCCCAGAAGCATGCACATTTTCCTGTCTTTGCTATGCAAGTTTTTGTGGATGTCAGGCATTGTTTTTCCTGTTCCTCTCCTTAGTGGTAACTTGCTGGCGTTTACAACTTTCCTCACTTAAAGAATGTCAAAGAAAAAGCTTGAGGTCGCTAGAAAAAGAATTAACATCACTCACAGAAAGAGAATTTTGGTACTTTGATCAGCAAGTCTTAATTTGATAGAATGAAAGACATGTAGTGCCAAGCAGTGGTAAGAACACATTGTTTTGAGATGGCATGAAAGAAATATATGATCCAAAAAGACATGAACCATGACTGCCGATAGCTATGACCCTGTTCTGCATGTCCTTCTTTCTAAATTCTGTCCTGCAGTTCAGGAGCTAAAGCCTAGCTATCAAATTTTTGTATCTATTACATCAATAGGAAGCATATGCA
>NW_004524577.1:19045773-19057103 GCF_000260255.1 Octodon degus
GCACATGGAAAGCTTAACACAGTGACAGCAGATGCCAAGGAACCTGCTAGATGGCAGTGGGCCTCACTTCCAGGGGTAAATTGTGGTCAGCATGGTGTCCATCCCGTCAGTATGCTGCTGGTGGTGTGTACTTTCAAGTTTGTACCGTTTTTGTAGATATTCATAAATTTATTTACATGCCAGAATTTTTATGTGCGAAACATTTGTAGTTGAGTCCCAGTTTCATTCTTGCTTGTGCTGCAGCGCCATTGTTAAAAAATAATTTGCATCCAATGATCTAATTGTTTTTATCTACAAGGCATATGTTTCTTACACCAAACATATATTCATGTTCTCCTAGTCAGTGACAATGCTTACATGAACCGCACTTTCTGGGAAGGAAGAAACACAGCAAGAATAAAGGCAAAATGTATCTGTCTCGGTTTTAAGCTTTGGAAATTTCAACAACCTTGTTAAGTGTCCTCGCTAATTATTTCCAGTTCCAAGACACTGCTTTCGTACTATACTTATATCTGTTTTAACCTGAGGATTCTTGTACTTAACCAATACAAGTGCAGCTGTCAAAAGTAGATACGTGTCTAACACCTCCTCTGCCCCCCTAATATTCATCACATCTATTCACCCATGGCAGAATTTGATGTTCAAAATGATGAAACGGACTAGTAATAACGATTTCTGGGTCTTGACTGTATAAATATCAGTTCATTATTTTCCCTGTCAGTTTTATTTAATGTATACAGAAATGAAAGAAAATTTACACATCAGAGATTTTATTCAAACCTTGTTTTTTTTTTCAAAAGATCTTAAAAAGAATTTTTTTCCTATTATTCTTGCTTTCTATTGCTACTGTGACAAATTATTACAAATTTTTCAACGTAGAACAACACTCAGTTATGATCTCAGTTTTTGTGATATGTAAGACTGGGTATGGCATTGCTCTTTTGTTTTTTTGTTGCAATTTCTACTTTCTTTCTTTCTTTTTTTTTTTTTTTCCTTCATTCATATAACTTACCGAAGTGTGTTCATCAGGCTGTGCAACCTCCTGGAGAATTCCAGAAGCAGCTCCTTAGAAATTCATGCAGCATGATGGCCACACTTGGAATTGTAAGATGGAAGTCTCTGGTGGGTTCTGGATGTTAGCCAGAAGCCTGTCTTTATTCTTGCAGAGCTCACGCCTTCCTTGCCTACTGACCTTGTGGCTGCCCTCCAGAAAATGCCATGGTTCCCCCCAACATGTGAGTTTACCGGATTTCTAAGGATTCATGTCTCCCCTTCTGTTATTTCGGCCCATGGGGCACATATATGTCCCTTGGGGGACCCAACATAGTCTCCCACTTAAGAGCTGATTAGTTACCTTAATTATCCCTGACATTCTTTCAAAGTATGATCAAAGCATCCATGTTTGATGGCTCTCGACATAGAGATGCAAGTGCTTAGTGCATGGTATGTATGGAAAGATTCATGCCTGGCTGACTTAGGAGCTGAGATCTTGGGAAGATCTTAATAATTCAAAATTTATTACCAAAGTTTTAGGTATAACAATGATGACAATGATGGAGAATCACAGATTTCTCAGAGGCATAGGCAAAAGTACTACATTTGTTTTCTTTATTTTTTATTTAATAAATAAACATTGAACAGGTATTCTGTGTCAGGCAAAATGATTTTCACTGGTGATAGAAGGATCATAGTAAAAATTTGTTTTCAGTTTACAATTGATCATCTAGGAGGCAGACATGTGTCGAACATTTACTACTTTGTGAATGACAAGAACAGATGCACCCACAGGGACTCGCCCTTTTAACTCTACTGAACTGAACTCATTAGCTTCATTGAGCCAATAAACACGTTTTCCTCTTTAAAACACTTCAAAGTTATTTAATTATCTTCTGCAGCTAGTCTAATCTATCTTTCTCTATTCATATTTTTGATAATCACTTCCTAATTAATAAACATTTTCAGTCGACTGAATTCTGGTTAACTTTCCTAATATATGCAGCGTTGCCTCAAAGGCCTGCCTTTCTAGGCGTCCCCTACAAGCAGCCTTCCCCGAACTGTGTAGGCTTCCTTGTTCTTCCATTTGCTGTCCCATAGCTCACTGCAGCGAAGGATATTAAACACAGATGAAATATCTACAAATCTTTCTCCACCTCCAGTGTGAATCACTCAAAGATAGAAACTAAACCTCATTGTATTCAGGGTCACTAGTGCAGAACACCAAGCATAATAAGGTTTATCAATGCACTCCGAATTTAAAAAAGCAAGAAGAGGGGCTGGTGAGATAGCTCAGTGGACTAAGCGCCAGCTTTGACAAGGGCAAAGATCTAGGTTTGGTCCCCAGTGCTGCATGCCCGTTGGCCCCGCCCCTTGGCATGCTGAGCTGGTGACTTACATCCGGGTGCGGTGGCGCACGCCTGTAATCCCAGAGCTGAGGAGGCTGAAAACAGGAGGGTCACGAGTCCAAGCTGCATAGTGAGACCCTGTACCAAATACATTAAAAAATAATAATAAAAAAAATAGTCCTGGCCTCTGTGTTCTTCATTTCTACACAGCAACTATCAGAAATTTATTTTTAAAATCTCACTTGTTGTTTTTGGAAAAGATGCATTTTTTTGCAATTGTACTCATGAATATCACCAATAAAAATGATTTACATGTAAGTGAAGTATTTTGAAGACTATTGGGCTACTATAAATGAAATATTTTCGTCAGCAGTTTCTTTTAATTAGTAAGTTTCCTTTTCTTTATATTTTATACTTCATTGACTAATAATTATTTTTAACATCCTTGTATTAAACTTTGTTAATTTCCTAAGTAGAAATATCAATTGTCTAAAGAAACATTTAAAATTTTCATTGTTATTATTTAAAACATAGTTGCTAGCAAATTAAAGATAAATTATTATTAATTCTAGCCTATTAGTTAATTAATTATTAATTATAGCCTATTTTGTAGCTTAGGTAATATACTGTATTGATTTAAAGAACAATTATAGGTGAAGTTGAATTAACACCTTACAGAGAAAATGTATCTTTAGACTGTAGGGAGCTATTTCACATGATTCTGCTATTAATTTTTTATTCCTCATGGTTTATGACTTTTGAATAATAACCAGCTTAGAATGTCTCATACTTACCTATAAATAGTGCTTTCTTGCTGTTCCTTTCTGGTGTTTTACTATTTGTTTGTTTTAAAATATTAAAAGGTCACAGATAAAAATGAGAAAACATCGATCAACTTTGCTTTTGTGAAAAATAAGAAATACACACTGTTTGATTCCTGAAGTAGGACTTTGCAGGGATCTTGAACATAATGCTACCATCAGGCAGGACATGCACGCCTTCTATTCTTGGGCCCTAGCATTTCCTTCCTCTCATCCAATCCTAGAAAAAAGTTCAGCGGTGACTTTGTATTACATAATACTTGAGTAAATGGAATTAAGAAAAATTCAGAAGAGGAAAAAATATTTTTTCTGTAAATATAAAGGAAGTAAACACTGAGGTATTTTGTTTTACTTACAGTGTGAAAAATATCCAGCATCATGACTTTTATTTCATTTTCTTAGTATACTTACTGTTTTCATGTTAAAGTCCATTCTCTTTATTCATAGATTTAATTATAATGAATGCTCTTTGGTTTTGCTTTTCAGTTTAGAACATTCTATTATCTGTTGGAAAATTCACATTAGAACGCTATCTCCCATTGAAGGTACTGGGAGGGTCCCAGTGAATCTAACAAACCAATGAACTTAACCAAAAAATGACTCAACATCTGATGCAATTATAGTCTGTTCCTAACCTCAATTCTTTATTTCCTTGTAGTTAATTTTCTTGGTGGAAAAACCGATTATCTTAAATGCTTTCATTTTTTTTTTTTAACTCCAATGTATGGCATCCACTTTTCTTCATCTCCAACTCAACTCCCATCTATATTTAATTGACAAGTAGAGCCTCTCATGAGATATTTACGAAGAACATGTAAATAGTATTTCAACTAAGACAGAAATATGAGTGTGGAGCCCTTCCTCTGGAAACTCTAAAATTTTCAAATCAAAGTGTGACCACTACATGACCCTCTCCAAATAACTAAGGAATTGTTTTATTGAAAAGCTATTAAGCATAATTAATACAGCACTAGTGGAACATCAAGTTGGGCATGGGAGCCTTCACATTAAAAGCTATTACCACATTCATCTTGCATGCTACATGTTGAATTGCCAAGTGCAATGTTTTCACAAGATGACTACAAATTCACCAGCAATTTAGGTGTAAGAAAAATTATAAGACCTGATTCTAGATCTGAATTTTGGTTATCACTAAATTTGAATGAGAACTAATATCTTCTCCTCTTGGTATCCTCCATGTTATCAAAGATCTGACAACATTTAGAGTTAATTTCATGGTGCAGGTAACAAAAATGGTGGTATCCCAACTTGCAAAGTTGGTGTGTGTAGGGGTTAAGAAGATGAGACTGGTGGAGATTGTTGCTCAGGCTGAAATGAGCTTTCATTTCTGATAAAGGGGTTCCCAGAGGAATCGTGCTCAGATCAAATATTCCCATGGAGACTACATAACATAATGAGGAACAATCTTGGGGAGACATGAGATTTTGTAATTTCTAGATGTTCAATACAGAATGATTCTGTTTCCTTGGTTGACTGGATCATGTGGGGGATATGCTCAGGAGTGCTGATAGGAGGTGGGTCCAGCCGGCCATCACTCCACCTGCACATCGTGGTCCCTGACTCTTCCCTCCTCTATTTCCCAGCTGTGTTGAACAGCTTTCTTCTGCCCTTCTCTTTCTGGCTTGGAACCAGCTGACCATGAGCTGAAACTGTTTGCCAAAGTAAACTTCTGCTACTGTATTTTTTTTTTCTTTCTGTATTTTAGAGAAGGGCCTACAGG
Source organism: Octodon degus (assembly GCF_000260255.1). Taxonomy (NCBI): domain Eukaryota; kingdom Metazoa; phylum Chordata; class Mammalia; order Rodentia; family Octodontidae; genus Octodon; species Octodon degus. The sequence goes on from NW_004524577.1 coordinate 19,050,678, forward strand.
GTGTTCAGGGTTTCACTACTAGATCCGACTCATGGTTATTCTCCTGTTTACACCCTCCCAAGTGCTGGGATTACAGGCACATACCATGACGCCCAGTTCAATCACCGTCTCAGCATGCCCTGGGGGTGGAGCAGGCACAGCAGGCCTGGGGATTGAATCCCAGCCCCTGTGCCTGCTTGTTGGTGCTTTAATCTGCTGAGCTATTTGGCCAGCCCTACTTCTGCTACTCTAAGTCATGTGTGTGTTTGCTGTCTTATCTCAGTAATACAAATGTAGCTAAGACAGTGACTAAAGATAATGATTTCCAGTTTTATTGTACTGTGGTTGCTGTGTGCATATGCTAACTGCTTTACGTTATGTAGAACAATCACAAATATTGTGCAACTTGCTTAATTTCTTGTGTTTCTAAGATGGCTTTGGCACCACTGTGTCTGATGTGTTTTGTAATCTGATGTTCATGTTGTAAATATGTATTTTTGAGGGCGAAAGTTGAATAGGGACCTTACATCAAATAAAGTGTAAAAAACATGAACTGATGTATTATACATCTATATTTCTATATTTTTTCTTTTTCTCATTAATCTGGAAGCCAGGCTTTGCAAAACCTTGCTTCAAATGATGTTCTCAGATTGACAAGATGATGCAACAAAATGTTTCTGTTTTTCTCCCATCTGTAATAATCTAAATTAAATAAAATAGATTATTTGAACCCCAATAGTAGAATTTAAGAGAGCTATGGAAATAAGTGGCAAATAGTACCATTTACTTTGCATTTAATTCCACTAAAATTTAGTATTAATTACAATCATTAGTGCACAAACATTTCTCAAAAATAGTAATAGTTTGGAGATTTTGTTCCCAGTACAAACTATAGATGTTTTATATCAGACTTGATATAGATACCTCAAAATAATCTTGCTTTTTACCACCATTTAAAATCACCATATTTAGAATAATTGCTTGCCTAGCAAGCACAAGGGCCTGAGTTCAATCCCTGGTTCGGAAAAAAAAAAATCACCATAATTATTAGATCTTGTCCTCCATCCATGTTTGTTCTTGTACTACTGAAGGTGTGTGGATGTCACTGTCACAGTGTGCAACTGTACTGGGGCAAAGGATGAGCAATTACTTGTAGATACAACTTAGTTCCATCTTCAAGAGGCCAGAGGGGCTGATCTAAACTCTCAGGAAACTATCCCTAAGCTAAACGCTCCATGGGTATTTATTTTACCTCAAGGATATGCAAACAAAACATAGAAGAAAAGTGTTTATAACATTTGTAGCTGAAGGACATAGAAAATAAAATGGTGGCTTGCTACAATCTAATCTAATCTAATCTAATCTAATCTAATCTAATCTAATCTAAGAAAGCTCACAGGATGGAAGAACACATGGCCAGATCAAATATCTCTGAGTATAACATGCATTTAAGTCCCCTGATTATTGTCCTGAAAATCTTCTCTAATCTTTAACCATGCATTCCGGAAGCCTGAGAACTAGTCTAAGGTCCCTTTCCTATCAAATCACTCACCTGTCCAGAGTTTTTCCACATGTGATCATATCACGTGACTGTTTCTGATGTTATCATGAAGTGTACTATACTATAATTTTTAAATACATTAATAGCATTATTATGTGAAAGAATCTGTAGGCCATTACTGTGAAAATGGGACTCAAATCTTCAATGTAAAAGAAATGCAAATGATTATAAACCTTTAAATTTGAAGAGAGGGAAAAGTTTTCTAAGCATAAGCAGCCTGGGAACTGTCCCAAGAGGTCCCAAGTTCTCAAAGGATACTGACTGCATTTAATGTGCAAGAAAAATACACTGAGCCCACTGAATATCTCAAGCCCACAATAAAATGTTCTGTTCTTAGAAAGACACAAAATTAACACAGGGGACAGAAAAACAACACCGCTACATCAGAAAACACATATAAGGTATCTCAGTTACTCTTGTTGCTGGGACAAAAATATTCAACACTCAAAATGAAGGAAGAAAAGGTTCATTCAGCTCACAGTCATTGGAGGTTTCAGTTCATACTTAGCTGGCTCCACAGCAGAGTGGCACAGGGCAGAGAGTAGCCATTCATGGTGACAGCAAAGAGCAAGAGAGAGGGGCCGGGGAGATGGCTCAGTGGAATAAGTGCTTCCCTGGCAAGCACAAGGGCCTGAGTTCAATCCCTGGTTCCACCAAAAAAAAAAAAACAAAAAACAAAAACAAAAACAAAGAGCAAGAGAGAGCAAAGGGAGTGGCAGCAGCTCAGGCAGCTAGCTGGCCTCTCTCCCCTCCTTATGTTGTAATGCAGAGTGTCTGCCCCAGGGCAGGTGTAGCACTCACACCCATAATCCCAGCGTTGGCTCAAGCATCAATCACAAACTCCAGAGGCCACCTCATGACTGCATGAGGCTTTGGGGGGACAGTTAGACACAAACCATAACAGCAGGCAAAAGACACACTATCTCTGGTGAGAACCAAGGGGAACTAGAGAACATGGTGCATGTGTTTTTGCAACAGCTCCATAACTTCATTAGGACCAAAATCTTGTCATAACTCCTGATTAGCAACGTGTAAAGTGTCTCTGTTCAAAGTACCCATCACATTGGTGCTTTTTGGAACATAGACCAAAGACATGTGTTGCTTTTAATAAATATTATGTAAAAACTTGCTTAGAATGTCTACTTTTGGCACCTGAGGTACAAGATTTTAAGCATACAATCTACAAAAATGGAATTTTGACCTTTTGTACCACAAATATGTTATTTTCTACCTCTACAAATGTCATCCTTTGTTTTACATTTCAATGCTACTAAAAAATACTTTGTCATAATATAGGTCATTTTATAAAAGGCACAAACTTTTGATCTTGCGCAGTCTTAGTTGTGTGTGTACGTAGGGGAAATGATTCAGTTTGGCCAAGTGTACGTGATTACTAATTCTCTTGTGGAAGACTAATAAGCTATCCAGAGCTTTCATTCTTCACGCTGCAGGAAATACATGCTTCTTGTTTCCATCTTGAGTCATTCTCTACTGTGCAATCAGTAAAAACCAAGAGGATCTTTTATTCATCTACCCTGGGTGCTAAGAATGATTTTCCTAAATCTGTTATTTTGCTAAACAATGTGGATATTGGTAGATAGACTCATAATATGATTTAAGCTCTTCCAAGGAGCAGATAGGAAAAGTATCTTAGTTTTTCAAACTTTTTTCCTTCCACAATAAAAGTTTCAAAGTACAAATAAATATATCCTGATTACTTTGTTTGCTCTTTTCTTTTTTGATTTGTGTTTTCCCTTCTCAGAATACTTGGTTAGTAAGAAATCTTCTATGTGTTGAAATTAGCTCAACATAATTGCCAGGAAAGAGATGGCAATTTTGTTAATTGATTGTGAACCCTGATTAAGCACCATATTCAATCTTATTTATTGTAAGATATCTGATCTATCTATCTATCTATCTATCTATCTATCTATCTATCTATAATACCTGATATATCAGGTATAGTTTTAATGAAATATGGTCATTTCTTTTTCTTACATGGAATGGTGTATAATCCACCATGTCTATAATCCAAGTGCCTTTTTTACTGTGAGTTCAAGACCAGACTGGGTTACAAAATGAGCTTAAGGCCTGCCTGAACTACATAGTGAGACCCTGCCTCAAAGGTTTAAAAGAAATTAGTCTATTTTGGAGAAAGACTGTCTCCTTTGTGAAAAGAAATACGTATATATGTTTTTCTGCAGTATTGCAATTAAGTAATTAGGATTTAATTAATATGCTTGACATGATAACAAAGAGTGACAATAATCTAAGAGAAGCACACCTTGGTGTGGTGAACCTGTCATATTTTCACCTTCACGGTATTTCAGCAGAAGCAGTAGAAGGGACAGTCACCAAGAACACAGCATATGTGACATCACATCAGAAGTACCAGCAACTTTGAAGGCTAAAAGACAGATAATTTGACAAACCACAAAAGATGATAAAAAAAAATACAGTGAATATTTAAATTTTCAGAACGTTGTCATAATAAATAACACATTGCCAAGAATGATGGGGTCCGTGTGCTAAAATGAAGGGGTGTTTTGCATATGTTGAGGGAGAGGAAAGGTAATTTTTTGTTCACTATTTGAAGTAGTTTTATTTAAGCACCCACTGTATTATGTGATGGCCTCTCATTTATTAACTCCTTAGAGAATTTCTTGTCTAAGAAAACAATGCTATGGATCCCCATCTACCTTACTCCCCAGATCTGCTTCCATTTGTCTTCTGGATCTTCCTCAATGTCAGAATGAGCATGAAAGGTAATCACAACAGGAAAGGCCAACCTGAGTGGACTCCAATGAACTGAGTCCACATGTCGACATCTTCCAATCTGGACACAGTGTCCTCCGCCCACGTATCTGCTTCATCAGTACACAGCTCACAACAGTGCGGGGTTTGGTCACCCCTCAGTACAGTGCTAATCTTGGAGGATAATGTGTTAAGATTATGCAGTCACAGCACTAATGGCCACAGCCTTAACAAGAACACGAGGGCTGGACCACATTCATGGTCATTCTCCACAGGAAACTAACTGTGAGTCCAGCCCCAAGGAAAAGCTACCAGTGAGAGACTGCTCTCTCTGGTTACTCTAATGGTTCATTCTGAACAATCCACACTGTGCACCTGAGCTGGCTTAGATCACACTCCAGAGATAAAATAACAAGAAGAATGCCAATGGCTGATTTTCTGAGAACCGGAGCTTGGGAACCATTCAGTGCTGATACAGAGAAAATAAGCAACCTGCTTTTGGAAAGACAGGCACAAATAAAGTTAGATGAGGAAAACTAGAATAAATACCTAAGCTTTCAATATCCAGATGATGGTGCAGGTCCATAATTGTCAAGACAGCTTTCAGAGGACCATGAAGCCAAGTACAATACCAGAAATTGGACAGTAATTACTATGGGAACCATCAGATGGCGAATTTAAAGGAGATATTATAAGGATAACCAACAAGTTTGAAAATGCAGAATGCCCAGACAATAGCCTGAGAATGTTAACAAAGAGAAGGATTTTACAAAATTGTGCAGAAGAGATAGATCCCTGAAATGGTAGAGTATTTAACAGATAGATCATCCATGAGATTGACCTGTTGCACTGAAATAAAGAATTAAAAAAGAAAAAAAAAACCAGAAATCCTTAAACTGAAGAACACACTAGTAAAAATACAGTAGAGACATTAGTAGCAGGCCATATCAAATAGTGGAGAAAATTAACAGGATCACTGCTGTGAGAATACACAGTTGGCAAATAAAGCAAAAAATGAAGAAAAATGTAAAATGTGTCTAGAAAAGATGAGACTATACAAAAATGAGCAAATAAAAAGGTGGCTGGTGATCAAGACAGTCTTGATAGTGAAAGAACAAGGTCTTATACATTCAAATGATCAACTGAGTTGAACCCAGGAAATTTAAATACCATAAGAAATGAAAAATTTACCAATCAGATTTTATTCAACACATTTTACCCGAAGATATTTTATAATCAAGCACACAATGACATAAAGAGAAGATCCTCAAGGCTGCAAGGGAGAAGAAAAAAAAGGTGTGAAATACAGAAGTTCTCCCATTTCCAGGTAACTATCCAGCCCAGGAAAGAGTGGAATGAAATTTTTATAACAATGAAGAAAAAAATAATAGAGAAAAAATGATGGTCACCAGACACTACTATACCAACCCATATTATCCTTCAAAAATGAAAGAAAGAAAACAACATTCCAAGTAAAATGTAAGAGATAACTGTCTAAAATAAATGCAACATAGACTTCTTCAAATGAAAAAAAAAATGAAGTGTTATTCAGCAATTCTGCTAGTGGACATATTTTCAAAGGAAATTAAATCAGTATATCAAAATATAGTTGCACTCTCACATTTATTGAAGCAATAATCAAGTGAATATAATCTAAGTTTCAATCAACTCATGAACAGGCAGGAGTTCTAACATACATACACAATTCAGTACCACACAGTCATTCAAAGAATGAAGTCCTTTCTTCTGTGTGAACGTGGATGGAACGAGAGAAGACTCTGCTATGTGCAATAATCTAGAACTAAAATCACAAGTACTGCAGGGTATTTTTCAACAAGTTAATGTTGAAAGTAGAGCAATATGGTAGCTAGTAGGGGCCTGGAAGAATAGAGGTAGGCACAGTGGGGGGATAGGGTAAGTTTGATGAAGGGAAGGTTAGCTACACTTAGATCTAGCAAAACTTTCTAGCGTTCTTCTACGCAGTAAGTTAACTATAGATAACAATGTATGGATTGCTTTTAAAGTCAGAAGCAAGTGTTTTGAAAGTTTTAACCATGAAAGGGATACATTGTTGAGGAGAAAGACATTTTTAAACTGAATTGAACATTTTTAAGTGTATACATTTATTAAAA
>NW_004524577.1:19065284-19080226 GCF_000260255.1 Octodon degus
ACACACAAAATAAATAAATAAATAAATAAATATTAAAAAAAAAGAAGGGTCACTATTTACTGATGTGGATGGAAAGGACATTTATCAATCTATTGTATAGTGAACTTGGATAATGCAAAAGAAAACGTGGAGATCCTTTTAATTTTTAAATTATTTATTTATTTGGAACAGGGTCTCACTATTTGACTTGGACTGGTAGTGATCCTCTTGGCTCAGCCTGTCCAGCACTAGAATTACAGCCATGTGCCATCATGCCCCATGGAATGAACTTGGTATTCTAGGGTTCTAAAGTGTGTACTGCAGGCGGTACTGGGGACCGAACTTAGGACCTTACAATTGCCAAGCAAGCATTTAGACCATTGAGTCATTTTCGTATTCTGAGATTTCATTTAAAGTGACTGTCACTTTACTTTTCACTAACTCTAGTTATATAATCACAGTTGTCTTAGAATTTGAAATGGGTAGAGAAAGACCTTACATAAGAGATTAGGATTGGAGATAAATCATAGCAGCATTGTACTTCCACTGAATGTATCCCAAAATAGAGCTGAAACTGGTAAAAGCGGTCAATCACATAATTTTTTTCCCTCATTTTGTTTAATTTCCTTCATCCATTTGTCATTGTAAAAGGAACTTGTTTGTGAAATATTTCTTTTAGGTTGACACATGTCACTTGGGCACCAAGAAAATCAAAATTTATGACAATGTTTCCATGTATTTTAGAAATTCAGTCAGGATTTACATTTCATTTTTGCTTCCTAAACTCATTAAACTAAATGGTCAATGTATTTTCTTTTTCACAAAGACAAATTTAAATTCATGCCTTTTATATATAATAAGTAGTCCTCTATTTTGGTTCTGGGGAATGAATTCAGGGATTTATATAGACAGGACAAGTACTGTACCACTGAGATACATACAACCTTCTTCTAAAATTTTTATTTTACTGCAGGGTTTCACTCCTAAGTGAAATTGCCAAGCAGGCACTTAGACCATTGAGCTATTTTCCCATTCTGAGATCTCTTTTAAAGTGACTGTCACTTTACTTTTCACTAACTCTAGTTATAGAATCAGTTGCCTTAGAAATTGAAATGGATATGGAAAGACCTTACATAAGAGAGGTCTTAGGTTTCACTCCTAAGTTGCTCAGACTGGTCTGAAAGTTATGATCCTTCTTTTCACCTTCCAGGGTAGTAGGGATTGTGGGCAGTGTCACCATGCAAAATATGATCTGCATCCTTGTAGTTACTGCAAATACACATTTTTGTGCTAAGTCACTATATTACGAAATGACAATTAAATTACTTAATACTTTCCAAATTGCCATCAAATGACATAAAATCTATGAAGACTACTCCAAATCTACGAAAAATTAATTTTCACGCATCTTTCATTAAATGAACTTGAACAGGTAAGGCACCAGAATCTGTCCAAAACCAACATCGCTAAAAACAAGTGATATTTATGGAAACTGTCTTCGTCAACCTATAGACAAATATATGGCTTATTACACCTGAGTACTTGTGATTAGACATCATTCCTTATCATTATTAATTTATTTTGATTAAAATCTGTTTATTTTATTTAAAAACAAATTACTTATACATTTTGTTTTCTTACTGATTACCTTAATTTACATGCCTTGAAAATACCATGAAGCCAAATACAGCATGAGTGCTCTATTATCTCACTGTGTGGGTGTACATAACATTTATAGAAACAGAAGGCCTTTGTCACTCAGTGAGAGAGAGTACTTGTCATGCCTGGGCTTCAATCCCCAGGAGTCAAAAAAAATCATAAATAAATACACAAGCCACTGTTTTTAAGTGCACTCCTATACCAGTCCCAAAAGGGGCAAAATGGAGTTATTCATGCAAAGGATTAAAGACAAAATCAAGATGTTTTTCTCAACTTCCAAGAAATGTAAGAGACAGAAAATAGCAAATGCCCCTAAAATTGGTGTTTAGGGGGTTCCCCTTGTTATATAACCTTTACCAAATGACCACTCTTCCTTTTATTTTCTGTGCTGCTTCTCTCAGCCTTTTTCAGTGTATAAATCAGCCTTACTGGAGCACTTATACTGTTTTATAAAACGAGGTATCGTCTGAATGCACAGTAGCAAATAAAAGCCAACTAAGATCTCTAAACTAAATATGTTGCAATTTTGTCTTTGACAGAGGGAAAATAACAGAAGGTAATGTGTCACCAAAATCTTTCCTGTTATCAGGAAACACAGCTCGTTGGCTGTCCCCAGCCAAGACTCTGCCAGGGTCATGCATCTTAAATCATTTTCTCAGCAAAGAGGGAAGGGAAGAGTCCACCATTCTTTTATGGTCTCCTATTAGGCAGAGCACTCTTCTAGCACTATGGACTTTGCTGAGCGTGGTGGAGGAGAGTGTAGTGTGAATAATAAGGAGAGAAACATCAAAATGTACCACCAGGGCTGGGGAGATAACTCAGAGGCATAAGCACCAGATTGCCAAGCACAAGGACCTGGGTTCGATGCCTGGTACTGCAGGCTATGCTGCCTTTCAACCCTGACTGTGCCATGCTGTCCACCAAAACTGGGTGTGGTGGCACACACCTATGGATCCCAGCACTGAGGAGGCTGAGGCAGGAGAATCAGTATGAGTCTGAACTGCATATCGAAACCCTGTATAAAAATTTAAAAAAAAAACAATTCAAAATATACAACCAATGGAGAATAGGAGAATTTTCTGTTGTAGGTCTTGCTGGCTGTGTAGTAAAGTTGTTAGGCTTGAGCATTGAAGCCAGCAATGGAGTCAGGCAACCTCTCCAGTGGAGGCTGCAGAACACCTTCGTAGTCCAAGAAGGTCCACATCTTATGTGATGCTCCAAGTAACATGAAAATGTGAGTTCTCCATTTAAAATAATAAAAAAAAAAAAACAAAAAAATAAAATAAAATAATAAAAAATAAAAAAATAGCACAAACTCCTAAGTGGCACAGCAGAACATTAAATCATGCAAAAGCAGGAAGCCATGTGCAGCTGCAGAGATGACATGTGAAGGCAGCTCTACTCTGCTCAGGCACATGGGAATGTCCTCAGGTGTTTTCGGTACCTGGAGCGGGAACAGGGAGCATGTGTGAGCACATTATTTGTTCTAACAGAGTACTTAATGAAACGAATACTTCTAAGTTAGGTGGAAACGGATAGCTTCATAATTCTGTTCATTACTGAGCATTGTTTCCTTGAAAATATTCATTGTTTTTACTTTTTAATGACTCAACTCCACAAGTCCCGAGTCACTGCAGACTATGGCAGGGTAGGGCAGCGTTTAATTCATTGGATTTCCAGGCAGGAACATCTTTTTTTTTCCTCTCTTCAAATTCATTTCTAAATTTATCTGTGTCATATTTGAAGTATAGTACATTTGTGGGACAATATTGGTAAAAATGTAATGAGATTAAAACATGAAGACCATTTGTCTTAAGGCCTATACCTGACTCAAATATTTATATGATTTTTGCCTTATTTCACTTGGCTCATTTTTAGAAATTGAATTTTAAACTATAATATCAGCCATCAGCTTTCACAAAAGTTGATAAAACACCAGACTTTTTCAAATTCAGTTCTATTCTCTATAACCTGAATATAGTACTAAGATGATATAATGGCATGATCTTTTAATATTTTTATATTAAGCATATGTACGTGTTTAATTATTTTTAGCTATTGTTTTATTTAAATATCAAACATTTTAATATACGAATAAAATATTTTATTTGAAAACAACTGAAACTGAACATATCATGTTTTAAATGATAGACACAGAGTCTCTTTGGTGTCTCAGTGCTTAACCTGTATGCTTTGTGCTTCCCAATTTGAAAAGTTTGAGTAATAACTTAAAGTTTTAAAACCCTATTTTACTATTGGAAACAATATATAAATGCTATCTCCTCATCTAATTGAATTCAGATATTGATCTACTGCACAATCCTGGTAATAAAAATTACCTAATTTATAGTACTTCATTAGTTACTTTATTTTCCTCTTGGGAAAGAGGATTTGACTGTGTTCTAGAGCTTTTTTGGCATATGTGGGGCCCTAGCTTCAATACCAACTAAAAACAGATATTTTTTCTTACTCCTAAGAATGTTATGTTCCAGATAAGTAGTATAACAATATTCATATACAACTTAATAAATTTGAGCTAATTTAGATTATATGTCTATTATCAGAAAACTCAATAATATCAAAAGACTTCTTGGTCATTTGAATATGTCATCCAACACATAAAATACTGAGAGATCTACACATTGCAACTACAGGCATAAACTGACCAAATTGTCTGGGTTCCAAAACATTGTCTTTTCTTCATCGTCTTTTCTACATTGTTTCCTCAAGGATGCCATACTTGAGTAATATGTCTTATTATTAGAACATTAAGGGCCAAGGATATAGCTCAGCAGTGTAAGCAGCTGCCTGGCAAGTGACAGGTCCTGAGTTCAATCCCTGAAACTACCTTCCTCAATAAAAGAATTTTGAATTCTTTCGGGGATGAGAGAATATTACTAGAATTTTCTACATTTTTTTCTTTCATAAAATTTTAATGAATTTATCAAAATGTGTATTAAGAGTTTTATCACATCCTCACAGATTATGACATCCCTTCTTTGCAAATCCTCACCTCTTGTGACTTCATTGGAAATTGAGGCAAGGAAAGTATATCTTATTTTTATTATTGTTGGGAAAAAGAAAAAGAAATAGTCAATATGTACAGTCATAGAGAAATACAAAAATAAACACATGAGAAATTTCTATTTTCAACCATGGGGGGAAAGGGTTATAGAACATGATCCATTTCGTCAGAAAATCTACAAATTGAAGGCCACGAATGTGCTTTTCTCCACCAAGAAAATCTGTCAAAATTACAATATGATATTATAAATTCCTAAGAAAAAGGGTAGATTTTTTAAAAAATGGTCTCCCATGATTTTGCGCATATTTTTACTTAATTCATCATAATAGCCCCATGTTTATTTCTGTGGCATCTAGCACAAGTTCATGAAGTATAAATACTATTCAGATTGAAATCTGTGCATTTGCAAGCACCTATTTTTTTTTTCTTTTTGTGTTTAGAACAGGGTGTACAGGGATGTTCAGGGTCTCATTATTAGATCAAATTCGTAGTGACCCTGTTGTTTACAGCCTCCCAAGTGCTGGGATTACAGGCACTCACCACAACTCCCAGTTTTAATCATAGTCTCAGAGATCCCCAGAGGCAGGGACAGCACAGCAGGCCTGGGGATCAAAGCCCCGGCCCCTGTGTCTACCTAAGGAAGTATTTAGCTAGCCCTGGGCTATTGGCCAACCCATTTTTTGCTATATTAGTTTTGACTATAAGTTTACTATCTCATATCTGCTGAGAGATGCAAGATCTTAGATTTCTGTCTTTATGTTGTGAATGCTTTAGGTTCTCCATTTCCATTTTCTATGCAAAATAAGCTTGAACTAAAGTTGCAACACTTTAATGCTTATAAATATATTTAGTAAACTTTAAATAAATCACAATGGTTTAAAAATTCTAGACACTCCATGTCACAAATTCTACATTTATATGTAAAGAAAACAATTAGACATGTACTGTCTTGCACAATACACTATGGTCAAAAACGAGACAGAAGTATTAAAACATTAATTGGAAATTAAAATATTTCAAGTTAAGCCAGGCTTGGTAGCTTGTAATTCCAGCACTTGGGAGGCTGAAGTAGGAGAATCATTGGGAGTTCAAGGCCAACGTGGACTACAAAGTGTACTCAAGGTCAGCCTGAACTGCCATAGTGAGACTGTGTCTCACATAAATGAATAAATAAATAAAAATAATTTTAAAAAGAAGTTAAAAAATAAGCATCACTATATCTCACATATCATATATATGTGAAGTGAAGAAATGTCAAGTGAAGAAATGCCAGGAGATGCAAACTACAAAGAAAACGTAGCCATTTTATTTTTAGTTTTGTTAAATACTACTTGTAAAAATATCAAATCTTTGTTTCTTCTGTCCTTGATTGCCTGTATATCAATAGAACACCCCCTTATCAGCAACGTTCAGAATATTGCTTGTTTCTGAACACAGGTTCTCATACGTTGCCCACAGATTCACATAAAATCTTAGCTACTTGTTTCTGAACGTTCCGCAGGCTTCCCTGTGAGTATACACAAAGTGCAGATCTCATTAAGGCCAGAGAACTGTATACAATGTATTTCTTATCCTTTGCCCTCATGATACATTTCCATTTACAGTTTGGTCAGTCTTCGAAAGTCTTACAGCAATTTCTGTTGATGTCATGAACACTAATGAGTATAAAAAGGTGATGTGTTTCTGAGTTTATGATACTATGCTTCTAAAGTGCCAGATTGCCACTGAAAATTTTTTGATTTTTTTATACTCACTATGTCAGACCTCTGCTTAGATTCCTTAAAAGTAGACTTAAAGTTCATGTTTGAACATATGGCAACAAAACAGAACAATCAGAGCGATGCAATGGGATCAAAGCCACTTATGCTTCTGTTTTTAACTCTTCTTGCTCTATGTCTGAAGGTTTGCTTGGAGAGCTGATGAATGCAAATCCTTCTCCTCCTCTTGTTTGTTTCCTTTTTTTAGGAGGAAGGGAACTGGGACTCAAACTCAGGACCTTGCACTTGCCAGGCAGGTGTTATGTCCCTGAGTTAAATCCCTGTTCTGCTTTTCTACCTCCTCTGTGGTGGGTTGCCAACTGATGGTCAACTCATTACACCCAGCTGAACTGAACTAGCATGGTGCTGGGTGTGGGAGGCCCACCTGGATTGCTGCCAGGAACGTAAGAGATAGACCTGGAGAAGCTGCTGGAGGCTATTAGGGATCTGCTGGTTCTCTTGGGCTGCTCTGCTGGGTGACCTTGTCATGTTGGCTTTCCTGGTGAACTTCGCTGTTCTCATTGTCTAAGGAGGCACTGAAGACCTTGTTTTCACTGAGGATGCCTGTGTTTCACTTTGAAGGAGCTCTTGTCCTCCTCTTGAGCATCCTTTGTGGCTCTGAAGGAGAAGATGGTGTACAGCTCAGTCTCCTAGAGGAGCTCATCACCTTGGCTTTCCTGGTGGTGGGAATTGAGTTTTCATCATCACTGGAGGAGGTCAGGGCCTTGCTGTTGTTGAGGGTGGCTGTGATACCTCTGAGGAAGCTCTCATGCTTACCTATAGTGTCAATTCCTGGCTCCAGTGCAGATCCCTCAGATATGTGGAAGAGATCTTTGAAGAGATATTTGAAGGTCTCTTCCACAGATCTGTGCAGTGGGCCATCATGAGAAATTTTATGGCCCCTATGCCTCTAGCTGGACTCATGAGAGACATTGTTATGGGCTCTAGGTCTGCAGCTGGACTCACTGCCATGGGATCCAGGCCCTTAGCTGGAGTCTTCGGTCTTCAGTGTGTGGACAGATTTCCTGCACTCCTTGTATGGTATTCTTTGGATGCAGCATTACAAAACAATCTTATAAAATGTCCCATATTGTTTTGTCCTTCTTGCAAGGCCCAAAGTATGGTATTCTCTTGATCTCTTCTAGAACCCAGAGCTTTACATTTCTATAATTGTCTTACTGAAATACACACTTTATGGTCATCCTGTTTCCTAAGTTCACCAGATATAGATTAGTACATTTCATTTGCAAAAAATGTTAAATTAGAAATCCTTAGGAAAGTCTTATTTTGTTCTAAGTTGCCCTTGTATGTTGTACTGTTGCACAGGATTCAGAACTGATAGTATGCAAAATATTTTATTTGGTTTCAAATTTGAAAACCTTTGTTTATAATTCAAGCCCTTCAAAATTCATGACCCTTAATAACATTCAAATGAAATCCTCGCTGGGTGTGAGTGCTGCTTGCTTTAAGGGGAGGAAGCCTGGACAGGAAGACAGGAAGAGGGCTGCTGTGGTTCGCTGCAGCTTGCTGCTCAGTTCCGTACTACATTGTTGCTCTGCTGCCCTGCTGTCTGCTGCCTGCCATGAACCTTTTCTGCTCTACCATGCCCCGCTAGTTGGAGCTAATTGACTATAAACTGAAACTACTACAAAGTGTAAGCTAAACAAACCTTTCCTCCTCTACCTTTGTTGTCAGGTATTTTGTCTCAGTAATAAGAAAAGTAAGACACTGAGTTGTAATAGTAAGAAAGAAAAAAAAAAGCAAACAACAACAATAAAAAATAACCATAACTTTTCTCAAAAGATAAGGTAAATGATTCCACAATATAAGGAAGAGGCATAGGAAGCTAAGCAGTAAATGTGCCTGTTCTCCTCCCATATCCCAAATGTCTGTGCTCTGTCACACCAAAAGTACACAAGGCTCATGAATAACAAAATCTCAACCATATTCTCTGAACTGAGATTTTACTGAGCCTACTGGCTTCTACCAAGTGGGAAAAAAGTTGTATTTCATTATTTCAAATGCACTTGTGTCTCTTCAACTTATGGAGCAAAATATACCACGCATGGCATCTTTGTGAAATAGGTAGAGAACTTGGAAGTGAATGAGCACAATTAGGACGTCGTATTTGGATGAAAGGAGAAATCTGTATGAATCAGTTTGTGGTTATCCGGGAAAGCAGCTGGTATTGGACTGTACAAGTTTCTGCCTCAGGCTTTCCATGACAAAAAAAGTGTTACACAGAAAACCAAACAGAATAAATGGAATATAATAAAGATCAGTACACTGTCTTTATTTCCAGTGCACTGTATTTAACTTTCTATGACATTTAGTTAAGTATCAACTACATGCAACATGCATATGGTTTGGTATTGAGTAGAAGTTGCTTATCAAATACTTTATCGATCATTTAGAAACATCTAATTAAAATTTCTATGGTGGTCTCACCTCCAGAGAAGTGGTAGCGAAACCACACTGGAGCACTGTGCTCAGTTCTAAGCATAATATAATCAAACGGTCTTGAACCTAAAGATATGACTATTGGGCTGGCCAGATTGCTCAGCAGATTAAAGCACCTGCTTAGGCAGACATAGGGCCTGGGATTCCATCCCAGTGTTCCATGTGGCCCCACCTCCAGGGCACACTGAGACGGCAATTGACAGTGCATGTGGTGACGTGCCTATAATCCCAGCTCTTGGGAGGCTGAAAACAGGAGGATCACTATGAGTCCAATCTGTATAGTGAGACCCTGCATACCCTGTACTAAATACCAAAAACAAACAAACTAATAAATAAAAAATACTTTTAAAATGAGATGACTATTAAAGAGAAGGAAAATTACAAGGGAAAGAGCAAAGAACAACCTTTTATTCATTTTCTAGTAATAACCACATTGTTTCCTAAACTACATTCCCATCATGCTTCCCAGGTATTCTACATGATAGGTAATATATCCACTAAAGACTTAAAATATAGAAGCTTCCAGTAATTGCTCAGGATCACCTGTTTGGTAAATCCAACCTAAGTCTGAAGCTCTGTATGCCTGAGACTCATCAGCTATGACAGTGACATTATGATGCTACTCATTTATACTTTGAAATCAAAGGACAAGGGCTGGGGAGATGGCTTGGAGGTCTACATTCCTGACTGGCAAGCACAAGGACCCAGGGTTGATCTCCAGTGTGACATGCCATGCTAGCCCCAAGTTGAGTAGCCCACTGAGACTGGGCATGATGGTGCAAGCCTGTAATTCCAGCTCTGGGGAGGCTGAGAAAGGAGGCTATCTAAGGGTCTGAGCTGTGTAGGAAGACCCTGTTGCAAAAAAATAAATAAAAAAATATTTTTTAAAAATGAAATCAAAGGACACAAAAAGGATTAAGCTGCATTACAAACGTGAGCCAAGTTGTTATGGAGAATATGCTCATTATGTGCTGTAAACATAAAAATTATTTAAAACAGTGAACATAATATTATTTCAAAGTTAATGAAAATCATCAAAAACTTATCAGGGTATGAGTCACTGAGAAAATTCTCTTCTTTGAAGACATAGCTGTGTCCTGGTTCCTGAACTCTAGAGATACAAATCCTAGAATTAAAGAAAAAGAAGTAAATTCTGCTCCTTTCTGCTGTTCAGTTCAGTTTTGTTTGTGTGGTTTTCCTTTGTTTTATACGCCTGCCTACTCATAAAGCCCAGATCAGAAGCACTGCTTATATATGAGACAAAACAGGTATCTGATCTTTAATGTTTAGATTTAAAAATGGGAAATGAGCTCAGGAGAAGAGGCATGTTCAGAGAGGATCAGGAGTCGAGCTGTAAAGCTGTTTCACTGGGGTGAGTACCTCAATTCTGCACAGGAATATGAAAACAGAACTGTGCTTTGAGAATTTGAACTCATGCATCGATTAAGTCATTGCCTATTTTTTATAGTGAAAGATTAAAAATGGACTAATGGATTAGCTATATAGTGTATTTAGTGCTAAGCACCAGTTTTAACTGTTAGAAACGACATTTGGGATTTCTTTTTGATTAGGTATATAAGGGAAAGTTGGATTGATTGATTGATTGATTGATTGATTCGTATTTTAGGGAAGGGTCTACAGGGTGTTCAGGGTCTCACTACTAGATCAGACTCCTGGTATCTGCCTGTTTTCAGCCTCCCAAGAGCTGGGATTACAGGCTCGTGCCACCACGCCCAGTCTCAATTGCTGACTCCGCACACCCCTGGGGCCAGGGAGCCATGGCAGGTCCCGGGATTAAACCCCTGGCCTATCCACTGAGCTATTTGAGCAGTCCTGGGAGGTTGATTTTAATAACTCAGTACCCTTGTGTCACGTGGGAAAGATGAAAGTCAGATGAAAGTAAACTTCCTGGTGCATTTTGCCGTTTCTTCTGGCGAGCTGACGGGAAGAGATACGGGCTTTTTTACTGCACCCTCATGAAATTAAAAGTGCAGGAAGTGAATATTGAGAGAAGGAATGACCCCTTCTGAGCCCCAGCTTCTTGATCCTTGAGCAATGGCTAGAGTAAGACCTGGTTTTGTGAGTGGCTTCACTGTGACAGTTTCGCAATCACTGTTTCCTCTGCCTAATAAAACAGACAGAGCAGAGCTTCTGCCAGTGAGTTCTGTGATGTGCATAGTGTTGTTCCTGAACACCTTGCCAATGAGATCTCCACAAAACTTTCAAAAACGTTTGTGCATCTCATTCTGTTTGAGTAATTTGTGTCAAAATGTTGGTTACTTTTATTTTCTTTGATGAATATTATAAATTATGTATTATTCTTACATACCTGGACACATCATTCCCTGTGCTTCCTAGTGAGAAAACATTTCTATTTATTTATTTTTTCCTTTGGCTGAACCAGGGATTGAACTCAGGTCCTTGCACTTGCCAGGCAAGTGCTTATACTACTGAGCTATCTCACCGGTCCCTAACAATTCTATTTTAAAGGGATGAGCTCCAGCATCCTTTCAGAAATGAAAAGAAATTATATGTCAATTGATCACTTCATAAATGAGTTAAAAGCATATGCTGTATGCAATTAGAGAAGCTACCATCCCAGCTTGTAGGATGAGAGAGAACATAAAAGGAAATTAGATAGGTGAATGTGATGCTGAAAGATAGAGCGGAAGTGTATAAAGATAACGTGGAAGGGGAACGTTTGAGGTAAAAGAAACAGCAAAGTAAAGTTAGAGGAGGGCTAATTTCATACAATATCAACAGCGTCATCATCTGCTTTCACAACAGAGAGCAGGACAGAAACCTGGACACAGTGGGAGGTGAGATATGAAAACATTTATCTTTACTCTGCACCATAACCCAAAGTATTTCAGTATTACCATCACATCCAGGGGTGATTGAAATAAGATGATATTTTTTTTTTTTTTTTACTTAGAAAAACATTTGGAATTTCTATATGGATAACACTTTAAAGTATCTAAGCATATATGCATTAAGATTTTAAAAATACAGGGAAAGTCTGAGTTTTTAAATAATTTGTTACAATAAATAAATTGTTCAACTAAGAATGCTTGACTTCCAGCAAAAGGACACTCATGGTAATGTGACATAATGATTGATTGATTTATGCTCTGAATGCCCTGAGGGCAGGTTTGGCTGGCTTGAGTTGTGGGGATCGAACCGCAGCAACTTGAGCCTGACTGCTTTGTTGAAGCAGCCACTTAAAGAACGGAGCTACGGGGCAGGCCCCTGTATATTTTTAAATGTAAATATTCATCATAGGTTTTGATCCTGTCTCATATGCTATTAAAGAAATACGTCTCCTTTCCAGCTGTAGAGATAGAAAACTCTATATAAATGGTACAAGTACTAACTAAAAGTGCTAGGGTGAAATGTGGATCTCAATTCTTTATTTTCTCTCTGTAGTAGCATAAGGTGTTCATATCTCTACCATGTTTCCATGATTTTCCAACTAAGTGGTGCATTTCCCTGACACATGAATATTAGGCTGGTTGATTTTTTGATTTGTTTTGGTAACTACACAATACGAAGGGTTAAAGATATTGCTGGTTCATCGTCTACAACTTTTTTTTTAGCTTCTGTGGGGAGAAGTTATTGAGTAGTTTGCTCTCTCAGGGAGACTAGGAAGAGTCAAAGATTAAGCGAGACATCTGCCAGAAGTCTGGAGCCATGCCGGTTGAAATTCAGCCAAGTCCCAGCAGATCTGCATATCAGTAAGAAAACTTCTATTTTATTTTTCTATTGCTACTGAGATTGGGAGAGTTACTGTGAATCAAAAGGACTGACTCACCCTTCGGAAGATGTTTTTTAACAATCTGCTTTTTTTTTCTTTTCCTTACATGCATAGAAAAAATTTGGAGGCATTGTTTCAAGGAGCATTGAAATAGATGTGAACATTATGTTTCATCACATATGCTACCTCCTTTGTCCTTTTATTATATTTTTGGGAGATTCCAAAAGCTACTTTAATATGTTTCCGTTCACCTCAACTGTGCTTCAGGAAGCAGTGAGAATGATCTCATAAAAAGTTGTGGAGTCACCCCCCTCATTTAAAATACATCCTTGCTTCCAAGTACAGGTGCAGGAAAACAACCTTCCACAGAAGAATCTGTCCCCCCTTTCTGCTTCTTTAAGCTCATTGTGTGCCACAGTATCTTTTCTAGTACATTCCAACTGTGAGGAACATTTCTGTGAAATCTGCAGGCCAGCTTCACCTTCTTGGTCCCTCATTCACACGATGCTCTGCCAGGTGTACTTTTCCCTCACAACTTCCCACTGCTCATTCACTCATATCTTTCATCTTTCACCTTACATAACTGTTCCTCAATCAATCTTTGCTGGCCAGGCAGTGATTCTCTGTTCTTCCAACTCTGTATCAAGTCCAGCTTTGTTCGTTTCCTTAATTTTCTTCACCCAAATATGCATTTGTTGGAGCAAGGGACATACCTGTCTTGCAATGATACATGAGTCTAATGTGTAAATGTAAAGGAGCAAAAGAACAAATCAATACATTTTTGGGGTTGTAATAGTGCTAATTCTGTTGTTAGAAATAGAATTGCAAAGTCTATTTTTGCTCTGAAAGCTCTTTTTTTTTGTATTTTAGGGAGGGATTTGCAGGGTGTTCAGGGTCTCACTACAAGAGCTGGGATTACAGGCATGTGCCACCATACCATGACTCAATTGCCATCTCAGCATGCCCCGGGGGGCAGGGCCGGCATGCCAGGCCTGGGGATCAAAAATGTGGCCCCTGAGCCTTCTTGCAGGTGCTTCAATCCACTGAGCTATTTGGCCAAGCCCTCCTCAGAAAGCTCGTGAACATGTTTTATAATGTAAGTGGACATGACGAGGCCCTAACCTCCACCTCTCCTTGCTGTGTTGTCGTATTTGAACTTACCTGAATGAAAAACAGATCTCCCACTAAAAGGTTTCAGTGATCTGTTATCCTTCTCACTCACCTCAACTGTACAAACATTTTAAGTATATTCTTTTCAAATTATGATGCCTACAGAAGAAAAAAATCACCTCCATATTTTATATGACATTCTCTTTTCTCCTGTGGATCAAACTTTGTTGCACTGCAAGATTTATTAGCACCACATGCCTGAAATTAAATAAACAACCTTGTCTGTAATACACACTGTAGGCACATTTAAGCAGAAGTCAAACTGGCCATCATTGCAAATGATATGTCATAGCTCATCATCATTGGAACCAAATGCCTGAAGTATGCTACTTACAGAGGAAAGGGGTAATCTTTGTTCATGGATTCAGAGGGCTCAGTGCATGGTTGACTGCGGAATAGAAACAGTACACCAGAAGCCCTTAGCAGAACACTGTGCCCAAACATGTAGGTGCCACAGCAGAAAGCAGAACCAGAGAGGAAGGAGGGGAAGACTTAGCTTAGTATTCAAGATAATAGTATGATGATCCACTCAGGCACACATGTATGTGGGCTTTACTTCCTTTGAAAATCCAGCTTAACTATTCGTATTGCACCACTTGAGAATTTGACAGCCAAGTATATACTATTAAACCAGAATTAATCTCTCCATAACACACAGGCTTGACTCCATCTAACATATAACTATAATTCATACAAACAAAGATGCATTTGCTCTTCCCCCCAAAAATCTGAAAACTTCCATTATTGCTCAAAGTTCAAGTCCAAAATCTCCTCTAAGATTCATGGTCAACGCTTATGTGTGAACTCCTGAAAAATTAGACCAGAAAGGTACTAAATATCAAAAGAAGGCGCTAAGATAAACATTTCTATGTCAAAAACATGAACTAAAGGGATAGGACTGAATCAGACCAAAGTGAGACATACAATGAGCAAAGGAACCTATAGTGCTATGTCTTGCATCAGGCACGTGGGATAAAATATTGATTCCAGGAGGCTGGGTGACTCTGTTGTTTTGGTTTTCCTAGTTACAGCCCAAATGGTTTATCTCTTAGGTTTGTTCTGCTAAATGTCTTTGGCTTTCATAAGGGGATGTTCTACATTCTAGGCATTTCCAACATCTCAGGATATCACGGCACAT
>NW_004524577.1:19080636-19082385 GCF_000260255.1 Octodon degus
TTTCATCCTCCCCAGTGCTAGGATTATAGGCATGCTCAATCAGACCAGGTTTCATTGGCCGGCTCAGCATAGCATGCAGTGCTAGGGACTGAACCCAGGTCATTGTGCCTGCCAGGCAGTTACTTAGACCTTAGAGTAGTCTCTCTACACCATCTCTTCTTAAAAGGAAGTATTTTACTTTTGAGCTCTTCATCCTGTGATGGTGGGGGTAGAGGTGTTCCTTGCTCTTTTCTAGAATGTCTTCAAAACATCACTTTTCTTGTCCTTTTACAAAATCTGTTCTAATTTAATGGCACAAATCTGTTCAGTAATCATACATCCTCTGCTCTAACTTTACATATGGTTCTTTTCAGGACAAAATATAAATGTTCACATCTTTCTTCTCTCCTTTTCCCATCAATTTTCATTAGAAGTTTGGCTAAAAGCAACCAGTATTACCTGTGCCATGAGTTGAATTTTAAGTGGCATTGAGAGTCCCTCTGCCAGATCAAATATTTGAATACCTTTATACTCAATCTCCTGAAAAGCCTAAAGACATGGGAAAATGTAGAGAAATTTTTTTGTGGAAATGCAGCATGCCTGTCCATTAGCCCAGTGGCTAGTGGAGCCCTCACTCCCAACCAAAATTTCATGAGTCTGGTCTTTCCTGTTTGGTCAGCATTCTGACATCCTGAGCTCTGAATGTTCCATACATCATACTGTGTTTATAGCCTTTGAGGGCTTCTCTAGCCTGCATCTCTACATGTTTTCCAAATTCCCCCCAAAAATTATTTCCAGAGGTATGAGATTTATATAGCTATGTATAGTCAGAACAAGTCCTACTTCTTCTGTATTAATTTTTAGGACTTGTCTCCTTTTTAGCACAGGAACCTGTCTCAGTTACTCTTCTCTCGTTTCTGGGACAAATACCCGACACCCAAAGTGAAAGAAGGAGAGGTTTATTTAGCTCACAGTTACTGGCGGTTTCAGTCCCTACTCAGCTGGCTCCAAGGCAGGACAGCACGTGGCAGGCAGGCAGCAGAATGTGAAAGGGGTGGCAGCAAACACCAAGAGGAGCCAAGAGAGGTGTAGCAGCAACAACAGCTACAGAGAAGAAGTCTGACTTCCTTGAGTTGCATTCAGGCTATCTGCCTCTGGCAGGATGTGGTACCCACATCCATAATCCCAGCAGTACTAAGACCCATAATCTGAGTCTTGATCATGAATTAGTCTTAAACTCTATAAGTCCCCTCCCCTGATTGCATGAGGCTTTTGGGGTGACAATTAGACACAAACTGTAGCAGAACAAAACTGTTGACATCCACTATATAAAGGAGATCTTTTTTTCTCATGGCATCGAAGTCTTTGGTCCTTAGCTGTGTCTAAAACAGAAATATTTTCACGAACACGCTTGGTGGAAGATCACTGCTCATCATGACGGCTGGAAGCATAACAAGGACACAAGAAGAGAAAGGGGCCAGGTATGGTGCCCAAGGTTACATCTCTGTGACCTACACAGACGCAGCTAGACGTGGACCTTCTCCATCCTCTGTGTGGCTCTGAAGTCTGTCAGGTTCACATCCAGTGTTGTAGTTTGTGCCCAGTTGTGCCCCAAAAGCCTCATTCAGTCACTGGGGTGCCTTCTGGGGTTTGGGATTAATTCTTGATCCAATGCAGGGATCACAGGTGTGAGTGCTACTCCCTCCTTGGGGTGGGTAATCTACACAGAATTTAAGGAAGAGAGGGAGGCTTGCCAGCTGCTACAGTCAC
>NW_004524577.1:19084248-19085459 GCF_000260255.1 Octodon degus
TCTTTTGTTTAGTTTTGTCAGAGATTGGTGTTCCATTGCCATTCAAATATTGTAGGTGTGTGAATTCAGCAAAATAATTCAATACATTCCAGTAGTCCATAATAGTAGTGGGTTATCCATAGGACTGGCAATGTCAGAAGTTGTTGATTTGAGCCTTTTACAGCTGAGAATATTAATATGGTTTTAGATTTTATACCTCATGTTATACTTCTCTGCTGGACGGTTAAGACCAAGATAAAGCAAGACCTATATAACAAAAAATGTAACTTTTGTATCTGACAAGGTCAGTCAAATCCCTTCAGGATTTATGGTAAGCATTTAAATTTATACAGCTATTATAGAAGCAATTGAGAAACTTCCTCAGAAATTAAAAATGGATCCTACAACTGATTCTTCCATTTCACACTGTGTAGGCATCCAAATGAAATGGAAGTATTATGTCAAAGAGGCTTCTCTAGCGCATACTTATTGCAGTAATTACAATAGCTAAAACATGGAATCAAAACATGGGTCCTTCAATTAGTGAATGAACAAAGAAAACATGGCATATATAAAGAACTGAGTGCCATTCAGACATTAAAATTGAGATTCTGTCTTTTGTGGCAACATGTAGGTACCACCAAGTCATTGTGTTAAATGAACTAGATCACTCATGCACTAATGCTCCATGATCTTGTTCACTTGTGAATTCTAAGAAAGCTAATCTCAGAAATTCAGATTAGAAAGAGCAGTGGTTATCACAAACTAAGGAATGCAGGGAAAGAGATGTTTGGGAGGCTTTGGTTAAGAGGTGCAAAGTTACATTTGGTAGCAGCCCAGAGTTCTCCTTTCCTCTAGTGTCTCTAGTTAATACTGCGTTTTTCAAGACAGCTAGATCTGGGGACTTCATTTTACCCCACAAATAACGAATTATGCTGATGATGGATGAAATGATGTACAAAAAACCTTGTGAAGGTGTGCCACCCAAAAAGTACAATCAATTCCTATGGGTATTAGGGGATAAAAAGACAGGTACAATATACAGTGTGGCATAGTCATACCATAGAATGTTGTTCATTGGTTAGCAGAAATAAAATATGAATGTATCTTATATGCTTGAAACTTAAAAATGGTATGCTAAGAAAAATAGGCATAAAATTATGCCATTTACATGATTCTTTTTACTACTTTTATAAATATTGAAATTTAAGTTTAAATGATTCATGAAATAA
>NW_004524577.1:19086549-19090429 GCF_000260255.1 Octodon degus
TTTGCATATAAAGATCATTTAAAAATGGCACAAAGATTACTTAACTGTCATTATAATCTGAAAATATCAACTAATTTGTCACTATACTTCAGTGGACAAATGTCCTCCACTTTATTAATTAGAAATTTCTACTTGCTTCAAATTTTCTATATTTCTAATTATAAAATAGTCCCTCAGAGGTAAATAACATTTTTGTATTATGGAAATTATTTAATAGAATCCCTTATAACACATATTCCTTTCTCTCATTCTGAAAGGCAAGTACAAGATAGAATAATTTACAAAAGAGAAAAATTTCTTCACAAATATCTCTGTAATTGAAAAAAACCTTTTAATTGATATTTTACTGAATATGAGTGTTTTGAGGACAAAGTCTAAGCGATGTTCATTGCTTCACCACCAGCCTCTAGCAACGATTACATGCATTACAGGTATGCACAAAGTGTGTTTTAACATGTATTTTAATGTAAAAAACCAATTTTAATTGAAGTATTAATAAATAATATACTACAGAGTAACTCTTTGTCCTTTAGAGAAATTTATCATGCTTAGCAATAGCAAACACTGTTTTCCATGAACATGTATGCATGCATACATAAATATGTAAATAAATCTCTACAAATATAGCTACATACTAATATACTCAAACTGATTTTTCTTTAGAAAATAGCATATAACTTACTTCTTATAGTTTTGTTAATTTGTATGGCATCTAGAAAACTTTTTGGAGGTTAGACAGCCAGTTTCAATTTAATCTAGACAGCTAAAATGCTCACCATCTTATTCAACTGTAATAAAAGGAGCTTAAAAATGCAACTGTATTGATATTTCTTTTTAATGGATTTGGTACAGGGTCTCACCACACAGCTCAGACTCCTGGTGATCCTCCTGTTTTAAGCCTCGTCAGCACTGGGACTACAGGCACACACCACACACTCGGTGGTCAACTTGACCAAAAAAAATTTGTTTTCAAATGTGCTTTATAAGAATAGGACTTTCTTAGAGATTTACTGGAGTGTTAAGGTTTCTGAGGAAACATTTAAGATAAACTTATTTTGTCAAATTCTGTGTTGTGGATGCTATGCTGTATTTGCATGTTGCTAGTGAGGAAGGGTGAATTCAAAGCACACCAAAGCAAGTACCACATAATCTCAATCAGTTGTGGAAGCTAAGATAGCTGGTCTTGTGCTTGAGAAGAAAATGGTGGGTACCAGAGGCTGGGTAAAGAAGAGATGAAGTAGGGGCAGGAAAGGTTGGCATTAAGTCAGTGTTCAAGAGTTAGAAGTTCTGGTACACTGCTGCACATCCGGGTAATAGATGACATAAAACATATTATAGGGCTGGTGATATAGCTCAGCAGACTAAGGGCCTGCTTTGGCAATCACAGGGACCAGGTTCGATCCCCGGTATGCATGCTGCACTGGCCCCACCCCTGGGCATGCTGAACCAGCGACTGAGACCAGGGTGGTAGCACACATCTGTAATCCCAGCTCTGGAGAGGCTGAGAACAGAAGGATCACTATGAGTTCAAGCTTGGTAGTGAGATCCTGTACCAAATATATTCTAAAAAATGTATTATGAGGGGCCGGGGAGATGGCTCTGTAGAATAAGTGCTTCCCTGGCAAGCACAAGGGCCTGAGTTCAATCCCCAGTTCCACACACACAAAAAAAGTATTATAAGTCTCAAGAGCAAAGGGAAAAGATTTTGATTTCTGAAGTGATAGGCGTTTGAGGGATTAAATTAGACTTAAAATGTCGCAAGATAGTCCACCAACATGCACAAGTTTCCATGCTTGCATGTACAAGTAGAAAATAGACTTAATTTAACTTTTTTATACAGCCAAATACAGGAAATCATGTTGAATTCTGAAAACCGTGGTTCTGATGTTGACTCCTAATAAGTAAGTATTTTACTGAAAAGTTTTGAATGTGCAATAAATATTTTTCCGAACCAATTGTATTTAATTTAATTTCTTTTTTATTAATTTTTCTCTTCCTTTTTTCTGTGGGACAAATATTGTAGGGTTTTTTAAGATTTTTTTTTATTTTTTAATAAGAGTCTACAGGGACTACAGGGTCTCACTACCCAGATGGGACTTGTAGTGATCCTTTCTGTTTCTCAGCCTCTCAAGCACTGGGATTACAGGTGCGCACCACCACGCCCAGTCTCAATCGCCGTCACAGTGCGCCCCAGGAGCAAGACCAGCACTGCAGTTCAGGGGATTGAACCCCCGACCCCTGGGTCTACCTAAGTAGGCATGTTAATTCACTGAGCCATTTGACTGGCCCTAATGTAGGTATTTTTTGAGACAAGATTTCACTGTTCAAGATAAAACATTAAACCTACTGTGAATCAGACATTTCTTCTAATCCTACCTATCTGAAAGTACATATCCTATAAGGTTGACATTTAAAAGGTTATTTATGTATGCTTTATTTGTATTTTTCCATTAATATTGTTGGTACAAAGACTAATATCTTAGTTAACTTTTAATTGATAATATTTGGTCAACTCCTATTTCATATAATAGGTACTAAATTAATGATTCCCCAAAGAAGAAAAAAAATTATAATAAACATTATGAAGTGTGCAAAAAATACTGAATAATTTATCAGTTACATATGTAAATGTTTCATTAATCTAATTTTAATAAAGAAGAATTAAAGTGTTGCTATTTAATATATTCATAAGGATATGCCAGCATTTTTAGTTGAAATGCAGTACAACATATGAGTCTATACGAAAATGAAAATCAAGTAACCTGTGTAAAATTACCTAACTGAATCATCAGCTAGAAACTTGCAAAGAAAGATGAAAAGTCTTTCCAATAAAATTGCTTATTTTTAAAAACACTCTCAGTACACTGTTTGAATACATCCATCAGCCTCCAATCACTGGTAGATTAAAAGAAAGTATAAGAAAAGGAATCAACACAATTCCATTAATGTGTCGGAGACTGGTTTGTTTTCCTTTTTAAATGAAATCTAAAGGAGAAAATACCATCCTTAAGACTTTTATTTCTTCTTCCCAGAGTAAAATAGCTCCTTTTGCTTGCCTGCATTTATTAAATTTAGAATTGTTTCTCTCCATCCTTGGAAGAGTTTCTCTCTTATCTTAGAATTATATTCTAGCATAAAAACTGGCAAATTTATCAGCATAATTTGGACTCTATAACAAACGTTTCAGCTCAGGGGTAACCTTGGAATAACCAGAAACTTCACTGGTTTGAAAAGAATTTCAAAGATACATTCTGCTCTAAGTTTCAATATAATCCTCATACTCATTGCTAAAATTATCAGTCTCCCCACAGCAGCTTGATCCAATTTCTAGGGCTACTGTAATCAATTATTTCTAATGGGGTGGCTCAAAACATTAAATATTAATTACTTCCCAATTCTGGGGGCTACAAGTCTGGAATCAAGGTTTCAGCACAGTCCAATTCTCATCAAAATTTCTAGGAGAAAGCTTTAATTGGATTTCCATATTTTTCTGGGAATTCAGATTCCCTGGTCTATTGCAGCACAATCCTAATCTCTGCCTCCTCTATGTATGACTTGCTGTGTGCATCAATTTTTGTTCTGTACCCTTTACCTATAACAGAATGTGTCATGGAATTGAACTCATAATCTTTTATTAACTCACTTGTTTAATTTCATAATCTTATATGTTCTCTTGGATACTTTTCTTTTTTGTGGAAACAAAATAATCAACACCCCAAATTAAAATTTATGTATCTCATAGTTTTAGGAGGCTCTATAATCCACTGGCTCCAAGTCAGGGTGGTATGGTACAAGGGCAACGGTTCATGGAAGGAGAAGACAGGAAAAGCAAAAGTCAACAGAGAGGAGAAAGAGAGAAAGACTCCCTCCCTTATATTTT
>NW_004524577.1:19090566-19094102 GCF_000260255.1 Octodon degus
AGAGAGAGAGAGAGAGAGAGAGAGAGAGAGAGAGAGAGAGAGAGAGAGAAATTGAAAGAGCAAATTAACCTAGAAAGGTACAACATGTACATTGACAAAGGAAGAGAAACTGCTAGGGAAAGGAGAAAAGAAAGAAGGAAGTGGAAAAGTGAAGAAAATTGTACTACTAATTTCTACTGGTTTATTGAAAGGAACAGTTAGTTAATGCTTAATTTTTTGTGACCACTTTGCATGCTTCTATCTGCTAATCAGACCAACTACTTTGAAAACAACAACATGTAATATAACAACCACTGATTTCCTCTCCTCTTGTTTTGAAATTCTGTATCATCTGAATGCCTTTTTATGTTGTTTAAAATTAAAAAAAATCAAAAATTAAAATGTCACATGCTATTAAAAAACAACAATATATACTGATGAAGCCAGGGTAATTAATATTTGTATCTATTTATTTGTGCTTGAGGCCCTGAGGCTCCTCTGTAAGCTACTGTTGGAGTCTAGTGGGCTTGGGGCCTTTCATTACCCCCCATGCTGTCGAGGTCTACAACTTCTAGCGGCGCTGGGGCCAGCCTGCTCCTACCTTCTCTGCTACGTCCTGAGTATTTATCACACCACTTTAATAAACACTGTTCTATATTCAGATCAACATTTTCTTTAAACAAGTGCAAATAAAAGCAAACATGCTGTACTTGTTTTTCTATACCTGACTTACTTGTGCTATAAAGTGTTTCCAATCTTGGCTTCCTTCCAGCACTCTTATTTTAGGGTTGTTTCCAGGTGATAGAAGTTCAAGATGGATTTAGCTAAAGACTTGTGATATTTCTTTACATGTGGTTAATGATACATAAAGTAAAATTTCATAGAGATTGATTGCATTTTTTGTCTTTAAATTTCTTAGGGTTTTCAAATGGGCTTGGCTATAGATGAACACTGGAAATTATCAAAAATATATAAACAGAAGTGACAAAGTTTATTAAATTTATTTTCAGGAAACATGTTCATGGGTCCACAGTGCTCTAGTAATTGTACTGGAGATATGCGAGAGAAGTGAGTTTTATTTAAAAATGTGATGATTCAATTAACAGCTCACATTTTGATAAAACAAAGATATCAAGAGTATTTCATGTTTTCACTACATACCATCAACTAAATCTATCTATCTATCTATCTATCTATCTATCTATCTATCTATTTGTCTGTCTATCTATCTATCTATCTATCTATCTATCTATCTATCTATCTATCTATATCTTAAAAGCATATAGGTTATAATGGGCTATAGTTTTTAGAAATGAATAGAAAGTTTAAAATATATACTCACCAATACCCAGAACTTATTTAATATTACATAACTCTTTGCTAAAATGTATTTTTAAAGAGTGAAGTCTGAACCTTATAGATAGCTGTCAAAATGTAATCAAAATGTTCACTCTATTAACTGCACAATAGGCCTTTGCTAAAAAAAATAATAAATAATATAAAACTTCAATTCATTGTTGGTTCCTACTGGAACTATTTTGACTTTCAACATAAAATCTTTTGCAAGTTCAAGCTCTCATTCTGGAGCCACAAATGATATTCTATAAAGGGCATGCACTAAATGTCATCCTTCTAAGGTGGGTATGAAAACAGTGATGTCACTTGCAGATAGTAATAGGCAATTTCTCCACAGTAAAATATTCATACTACGAAGTTATTATAATGCAACTATTTTACTTTATAAACATAAACTTAGGAAACAAAAAAGTATTATTTTAATACTGAGTGTGAGACAGTGACCTAAAGCTCCTTATTTACCTGCATGGAAATGTCACAGTTTCTAAAGCGCAAACTATTAAAAAGAAGTCCAAGAAGAAAGACACCTTTAGCTGATGTGTCAATAGCCAGTATCACGCTTTTATCTCTGGTCACGTGCTTTGTGTGGCTGAGATAAACACAAAGCAGAATCAATGCATAGTTTTGAGACTGTGAAGGGAATATTGAAAAACACCACATTATTTGGTCATGCTTTTCTTCATTTTAGCTGACCTTTCCATTTCAAAGATGCTGGCAGCTTGAGTCCGGTGCACCTTTGACGAAGGAGAAAAGGAATAAAAAGTGAACTCCTTAACTCACCATTTGCTTTTGCATCCTGTGCCTAGCATTTTATTTGATCATTCTAACCACATTCCAATCTTAAGTAAATTCCAAAATGCTCATTTTAGTCCTTAGTATACATATGCCACAGGTAAAGTATTGCCAGTTCTATGGATAATCCATTACTACTATGGATTACTGGACTATATTGGATTATTTTGCTGAATTCATGCACCTGCAATATTGAAATGGCAATGGAATACCCATCTCTGACAAAACTAAACAAGAAAAGGGGACACAAATGAAGGACCGTTTTGTATCTGTATATACAAAATACTTAGGATAGATACACAGCTAATTTCTCTTAATTCAATGAGAAGATTTGTACTAATAGTGTTTGCAAGGATATCATGTCTGAGTCTTGTACTATGAATAACCACTACTAAGACAACAATATGCAATGTATTAATTATTGAAACTGTCGTACTAATTGGTTTTGAAGCTGTCCTACTAATCGGATTTGAAACCATCTGATTGCTATTTATTTCTCAATAAAATTAATAAAAAAGAAACTGATGTAAATAATAGATATGCCAACATAGTTATTGAATGATGCAAGCCATATATTTAGATTAACATAAAAAATTTATTTTTTTATGTTATTTATGAGTGGCACTGAAAATCGTTTGATAACTTATTTTAACAAGAACAAGAGCAATGATAGAACTCACATGAAAATGACCCAAAGTTTTCTTATAGTGTGTGTTTCAGATTTAGGGAAGGAATTCAAAGAAGTAAGTTGTACTTTTAGAAATTGCCTCATTATTGACCGAAATAATTTATTAAAATTGTTTATGTTTCATAATACATCTGTCATTCTGTAATATTTAATGAAAGACCAAAACTCTTTAAGAGAATATTAACTATGAGTAGAAAAAAATAATAATAAATAACCCCAGATATAGAAAACGCCAGGCAGAGCAGTAAACCAAAGGTTGGCTAAATGGAGTGAATTACATGCAGTCTCTGACATAGTTTGGAACATATGCTGCTGTCTCACCTTCTTGTCTGTCTACCCTTCCTTTCAGCATTACTGTCTCCTCTGTAGATTTATTGGCTTTTTGTATTATGCAGCTCATGATAATGATTCAGAAATAAAATCAGGTGGCCGGCCAGATAGCTCAGCAGACTAAACTGCCTGCTTAGTCAGATGCAGACTGGGGTTTGATCTCTGGAATGCCCTGCTGGCCTCACCACTAGGGCATACTGAGACAGAGATTGACACTAGGCATAGTGGTGTGCGCTTGCAATCCCAGAGTTTGGGAGGCTAAAGCAGGACCATTACTCTTAGGACCACTATGAGTCTGATCTGTGTAGTGAGAGCCTGTAGTCCCTGTATTAAATACATAAAACATACTATACTATACTATACTATACTATACTATACTATACTATACTAT
>NW_004524577.1:19094233-19099985 GCF_000260255.1 Octodon degus
TTCTAAATGCTACAGAATAGACAAGGTTAAAAGTCATGGCTAGCAAGAAAATTGTCCAAGTCTAGAACTATCTTACAATAAATACTTTAGTGACGTCTTCTGCTTGCAAATTGCACCCCTCCATAACCCTTCTACTACTTAGCCAGTATAAAAAGGTACATTGCTGGATTTTTCTGAGTGTGTTATTATAAAATCATAAGAAAAGTACCACTTATATTTGGTGATTTGTGTGTGTGTGTGTGTGTGCGCGCGCGCGCGCGCACGCGCCAGGGATCGAACTCAGGACTTTGCATTTGCCAAGCAGAAGCTTATGCTGCTGAGCTACCTCTCCAGCCCTTAAATGTACCTTTCATTATGTGTCGGTGATAAAACAACTTTCTAGGGAATGCCAAACATTGCAGTACAATTGTGTGTGTGTGTGTGTGTGTGTGTGTGTGTGTGTGTGTGTGTGTGTAGGTTCTCACTACTCAGCCCAAGCTCGTAGTGATCTTCCTGTTTTCAACGTCCCCAACGCTGGGATTACAGGTGTGCACCACCACCCCCAGACTCAATCACCGGCTCAGCGTGCCAGGGGTCGGGCCGGCGCAGCATGTGGTGCCAGGGATTGAACCCAGGAGATGCTTAGTCCGAGAGATATGTCGCCATCCCTTAATTGCAATGTAATTCTAAAATCTGGAAATTCCTTATATATTTATTCAAATTCTCTTAACTGTTAGGCTGTAAAGAATAGAAACACCAAGCACAATAAAGTCTTCTAGTTGCCTGAGCAGCCACACCCACGGACAGGGAGCGTGGGCTCTGTCCTCAGTACTTAAAATCTGCGCTCGTAACAGTGTTGTCAGAAGAACCGCAAAGCAGCCTTGGGGACCAGCGAGAACTGCAGTGGTAGAAGAGGGGTGCGCGCCTGAAGCAGGGGTAGACGGGGAGAGAAGAGCAGGAGAGTCCGCGGCCTTTGGTTCTCAAGTTGTTGTCCTGAACGACTGTGACCGTCTTCCCTCCGCTGAAGCTTCTGGCGGGGCTCTTCGTTATGAGCCTCACACCTGGAATAGAGGCTCGCGTCGGCCTCCAGAGGTTCAGCCACGCATAAACAGTCATGCGTGCCCCACGGAGTGCATCTCACGACTCACTCTGCACGCAAAGCATCTTCCTGTCCATCTTTCCTCCAAAGAGTTGAACACAAAGCCCTGACCTCTCTGACCGATTACCACGGTATGAAAAAGCTAGACCTTGGGTTATTTGATTGCACAAAGCATCTTTTGCATAGATTCAAGACACAGACTGCTTCAAGGAGATTAATTCTTCTTCTGAAGAAAGATAAATTGTGACCTATAATTAGTTAAGAGCATGTCTGACAACATGCAGAATTAGCCAATCCTGGTATTATTGAGAACAAGTGGTAATCAATCCAGTATTTCATCTATCATTCCAAAGGCAAAAGCATTAGTTTTTTCCAGGAATCCTATTGTTGTAGGCAGCAGAGTTAGATAGAAATATTGTAGGAATCAAATAGGGCTGGGTCCTTGGAGGAGTCAATGTAGCGGAGGAGATGCCGGGCAACTGGGAGAGACAAGCACCTCCGCTGTGGGCCAGACCTCAAGACAAAAGATGAAACAAAGGCACCCACAAGCAAGGATCCAGCCCTCACAGATGGAATCAGAGTAGAGGGAGGATGGACTGAAAAGAAAGAAATCTAGGGTCAGGAGGTCTGGATGGTGATCCAGCAATTAAATTTATTTTGCTTCAAGTTTCTCCACACAAAAAAAAAATCTTGATCCTGGGTCCAACATTTGTCCCAGTGAACTGTAAACTTTCTAGTCTCTCTGGGCATAGAGTAGGTTCCCAGGGCCAAGATGATAAACAAAAGACCGTGTATTAAGGAATGCTGAGTCTGCCGCTGGGCCCCTTGCTCACACTACAGGATACAGAAGCTGGGGGCATTGCCACATTTGACTTCACCAAGGTCAAGCTTTTCCATGTGGGCTCCAATACCACACACTTCCCTAAGTGGAACTGTCAAGGAATGACACTCTAAATTGTTCTCTATCACCTCAACAAAGCCAAGAAGAGTCACTAGTCCAAGCCCCCACAGGTAGAGCCCCTGTGTGCATTCATGCCCCCTTGCTACCTAATTATCCTCCCCATTGATCCTGTTTTAATCAATTTTACCTGGGCAATTATACTAGTAATATTAGTTGACCAGGGTTTTTGTCTCACCTCCTGGCCACCTTGTGATTTCCCATGTTTCCTACCTTGGACTCACCTGACCTTGTAGCTTTGTTCTATAAAACCCCTAAGAAGTGCAGGGCCCAGGGCAACACACTCGGGACCCTTTCTCTTTCTCAGTCAGGGAAGCTATCTTCTCCACAGTAAATGTAATCTGCTCTTAACCTCCATTGTTCTTAAAATACGCTCTTTGATTTTATTTATTTATTATGTTTTATTTTATGTATTTAGTACAGGGTCTACATGGTCTCACTACGTATATCGGACTCGTAGAGATCCTCCTGTTTTCAGCCTCGCAGACACTGGGATTACAGACATACACCACCACATCCAGTCTCAATTGCTATCTCAGCATGCCCTGGGGGTGGGGCTAGCACAGCACACCAGGGATCAAACCCTGGGCACTGCGCTCCACCTAAGCAGGAGCTTTAGTCCACTGATATTCTTTGATTTTGGAGAACACAAACTCCTAACAGACTTCTAGTGAGTAGGGAGCTTCTTTCTTTAGTGGCTATGGATTAAAGCGTGAGGTATAGTGAAGCCACAGGTATGATGAGGATGCAGGCTGGAGGAGCACAGCACTCCTAAGACAGGTATTGCTTAAGCTTCCACCAACATGTACTGCACTGTGCACATTTCTCTTAGTTGTTTCAGGCACGAAGTTAGTCGCTGAACTAGGCCAATTCCAGAGGCCAAAGTGAAAAATATTTTTCCTTATATTCTTCTGAAGAGACAGAATTAAATTTAAAAAATCCCTTCATCTAACAACAGATTTTTAGATTGATTATAGTGTTTTACTTCTTTTGATATTTAAATATTGACTAGAAACCTCTGTATTAATAACTATCTCTTCTAATTACCACAGTAGCTGGACTACGTTATATTGTTTCTACTTGAATCAACTCATTATTTTCTTCCATAGTGTACCCTTCATCACGTTGTCTTGGCGTATAACTTTGAGTTTCTGTACTACCTTTGTGCATGATAATAAATTTGAGCTCCAGGATATCTACCAGGAAGGGTATTTTACGTTAGGACAAGCAGGATGTGGTGTTATCTTCACAATTGACTTCCTCTTCACATAATGCAGAATTTTTTCCACTTGGTAAAAACTGAACTGGTCTTGGCTGTTCTCCAATGGCTAAATTTTTTCTCAAAGGATTGGGAAAATTTCTGTTGTTCCATTCTTGTGTAACTGTAGATGAGTAGATTCTAAAAATCACGGTTGGGTTTTACTTGTAGCACTGCAAAAGAAATGACGATCAGAGCAGGTTATGGGTGGTCACCAAGATAATCCGTGTATGTCTTGCTTTCCCAAGCTCTAGCAATAGATTTTTTTTTAATAGCCAAGCTACAGCACTGAGAAAGATTCCAGTATTCTTAAATCCATCAGTTAGATACATTAGCTTGGCAAGATATATATTCATTTTTCTCTCAAATTAGGATAAAATATGCCTGAAGCTTGACATGTTTTCTCTCTGTATTTTTACTCTTGAAATTTGATTGTGTGACATACTAGGTGGTAATATTTTAACTTTTCAAATGTATGCTATTGACATATTAATTTTACAAATTACAGATTTTCCTTCTTTCTTTTTTCTTTATTTGCGGTACTGGGCATTAAACTCATGGACGTTGCACTTGCGGGGCAAGTGCTTATTCTACTGAGCTGTTTCCCCAGCCCACAAAATACAAATTTTCAATGCACTAATTTCATAAATGTTTATAGCATAGCTCGATGATACCCAACCCACCAAGGCCCCTCTTACAGTCTCCACAAAACTCTCCCTGCTTTTTTGTATAACAGTAGTCTCACTTCTATCTTCATGTCTTTCTTAAGACACTGCATATTAGAAACAATATATGATGCTTATCTTCATAAGTCTGCCTTATTACTTATCAAAACGAACTTGAGTTGTATCCATTTTCTGGCAATTGCCATAATGTTGGTCTTTTATGACCCAATGTGTTCCATTTCATACATATCCCAAACTAATACTGTGTTCACTCATTATTGGGTGCTAAGGGCATCTCGATAACTTAGCTACTGTGATTTGGCCGCCAAAACAAGGGTATCACACATCTTTGTAGTGGGCAGCCTTTAATTCCTGTGCAAAAACATCAAGAAGAGTTATGGAGAATCAAATGATACCTGTGTTTTCAGTGTTTTAAAGGAAGATCCATACTGATTTCCATAGTGGGTGTACTAATTTACATTCCACTAACATTGCAGAGGATCTCCGGCACTATTCAGCATGTAGTACTTTTTGTACACTTGAAGGAGACCATTCTGCCTGGAGATGAAATTTCAATGTAGTTGCATTTGCATTTTTCTAATGTCTGAAAATACAGAAAATTTTTTTGTATAATTACTAGACTGTCCTAGTAGTTCTTTTGGGAATTGCCTATTAGTTGATTTGCATTTGGATTGAGCTAGTTGTTCATGGTGTTAGGTTTTTGGGGTTTTAAAAATACATTCTAGATGCCAGTTGTCTATCTGAAGAGTACCTACCAAAGATTTTTTTTCCCAGTGTGCAAGCTGCTTCTTTATTGTGCTGAATGTTTACTTTGATTTCAGAAGCCTTTTAATTTCTTGCTGTTTCATTTGTTGATTGTTGCTATTATTACCATTATTATTTGCTTTGATTATGCTGCTGGAGTTACAGACAGGTTTCCTTTTCCTATGCTATTCTTCCACTGTTTCCCTAGTTTCTTCTAGAAACTTCAGAACTTCAGGTCTGATACTTAGATCTTTGCAAATAAGGGCAACTTGACATTCCTTTCCTGTTTGCATCCCTTTCATTTATTTCTCTTACCCACCCTTCTGGTTAAAGTCAGGTACCACAGGATATTGAACATAAATGGTGAGAATGGATATCTTTGCATTTTTTCTGATTTTAGATGAAATACATTCAGTTTAGCCCCAGTCCCTAAGCTGCGTGTAGTAGCATTGTCATAGATGGCCTGTACTACGTCCAAGTTTGATCTTTTCATACCTAGTCTTTTTAGGGTACCTCACTAAGGAATGCTAAAACTTGTGACAGGCTTTTGTTGTTCACAGTTGATATCATTGTGTGATGCTTTCATTGATTGCATTTATGTGATACACTCTCTATGTATTGTCTTGCATTTGCTGAGCCATCATAGTAATAACTCTGAGATAAAACAAACTATTATGTTGTATGGTCTTTTTAATATGTTGGAAAATTGGGTTTGTATGATTTAATTAAAAGTCTTTTCATCTATGCTTATCAATATACAAGACTACAGTTTGCCTTGTTTGTGTGTCCTTTTTTATGTTTTTGTCATTGTGTTGTTTTTGTATAGGATCTCACTAGGCAGCTTGGACTCATAGTGATCTTTCTGTTTTCAGCTTCCCCAGCCTTGCAATTGCAGGTGTGCACCACCACACCTGGACTCAGTCACTGGCTCAGCACACCTGGAGGCATGGCTGACAGAGCATATGGTGCCCAGTATCGAACCCTCATCTCTGTACTTGCTTAAACAGGTGCTTAGCAGGCTGAGCTAT
>NW_004524577.1:19100535-19117990 GCF_000260255.1 Octodon degus
TTTTATATTGTTACTTTGTCCCTATTTGATTAATAGGAGCATTCACCTTGCTGTTTATTGTATCTGTTGGGTTGATTTTGGCTTGTTTTTATTTTCAAAGTTTTTGAGACCCATCATTAGGATAATGAGATTTCATTCTTTCTTTGACATTTTTATTTATTGGTACTTGGAAATGAGCCCATGGCCTTGACACTGGGCAATATACCTATGGCCCTTTATATATTTTGTTTCAAAACAGGGTCCCACTGTGTCACTAAGTTTTCTAGGCTGGAAACTTAAATTATCTCAAATATAAGATCCTCTCTGATTTCAGGTGGATTATAGGCATATACAATGCACAAGGACGCTATCATAAACTTTTTGATGTAGGCACATCTATGGCTATAAGCTTCCCCATTAGAATCTTTTGCAGAGATTCTAATACATGATGTTTCTATTTTGATTTGATTCCAGGAATTTTTAATTTCCCCATCACAAATTCTTTAATGAGCCACTGATCATTCAAAACTCAATTGTTCAATCTCCATGTGTATATAGTTTTGTAGGTCCTCTTTTCAATTTTTAGTTCCATTCTATTATGAGAAATAATGTGTGTGTGTGTGTGTGTGTGTGCGCGCGCGCGCGCGCGCGCTTAAGACTTGCTTTGCTCTGTGGCCTAAAATACGATATATTTTGGAAAACATCTCATAAGTTGCTGAAAAGAATGTGTATTTGTAGTTGGTGGATAGAATATTACACAGATGTTCACTAAGCATTTGACCTATTCTGAGATTTAACTTTGATGTTCCTTTGTTGATTTGGTTTTTGATCTAAAAGAAGTAAAGACAACCCAAGTAGTGAGAATGTAATATTGAAGATGTAACCTGTTATTGTATTGAAACTCATATGTCCCTTTACACTGGATTTCTTTTATATGAAACTTAGTACACCAACAATAATTGCATATATATTTATAATTGCAATATTTCCCTTTACCAGTATATGGTAACTTCCTTTCTCTTATCTCATTAACTTTTGTTACAAAGTCAGTTCTTATTGGATGTGAGAATAACTATTTCTTTTTTTCTTCCTTTTCTTTTGCATGGGATGTCAGTTTTTGCCCTTTCACATTCAATGAGATGCTATCGTTGATTATGAATCATATTTCTTGAAGGCAGCAAAAGTTTGAACCTTGTTTTCTAATAAAGTCTGCCAGTCTGGAATGGAAAGAGATCACTGAATTCTGGGATGCAGTGAGGTACTAAGAGAAACCTGCTGGCTCTGTCTCTGCAGTTTCATAGAGACCCTTGAGAAAAACACAAGAAGTCCTACTCTTCACCATACAGGCCAGCGACCTACCACCGACTGAACTCACAGCTGCTTGAACTGCACAAGTGATCTACTACTTAATTGTCCTTCTAAAACTGCCCCAAGGGGCTGTCTCCTAGTCATTCACTACAAAAGTGTCTCTAGAAACCCACATGTGGGATGGTTCAAAGACCTTTGGTGTTCTGCATGGCCAAGTCTCAAAGCACTAAGCTCCCTCTCAAAATTGTTTCCACTTGTATCATTCCAGTTGATGGCAATTGTTACAGTTGACTTCCTCAGTGGTAGCCTGCCATGAGAGAGGAGTCATTCTCAGATTGCCCACACCTTGAACCTACAGCTTCAACAACTATGAGTTCTCCTGGTCTTTGTTTGCAACCATAACTTCCAGGTCCTTGTTGATGACTGGTGATACCCAAACATTGAGGCTTACGTTGGGCCTGCTGAGTTGAGTTTGCTCCCTGATGAGAGCTGGGGCTGACACTGAAGACTGACTTATATTTTTCTCCATGTTGCCTTTCTTATTTTGCATGATTTTTTTTAATCTTTTGTGTCACCATTCTCTTAATTCCTAGGGCTCTTTCTCTCGCTGGCAATGATGTTTCTCCTCTTTAATTGTTGACTCCTCTCATTTCTCGATTTATGTGAAGGAGGCCTCCATTCTGTCAGCTTACTCCTTTTTAACTTCAAGAAAATAATAATATCCATTTTCAATCAGCTTTTAGTGTACAGGAAATGTTTTAAAAGATCATGTAATTTATAAACTAAGACAGCAAAGTTTAGAAGATTCTAGTGCAACATTTTGAAAACTTTCTACTGGAAACTTGAGGAAACAATGAGACCAAAAAAACAAAACAAAACAAAACAAAACAAAACAAAAAACAAAAAACAAAACAAAACAAAACAAAAAACAAAATGCACACAAAAACTGGAAACAAGTTTTCAGTCTGTAAAACATTGTGTAGTACCAATTGCTTGCCCTAGTAACTTCTTTTACAGTGGCTTACTCGAAAGGCTCAACAGTATCCCATCCTGCCAGTCAAAGCTGACTGTAAGGGGTAGCAATGGACTCCAACTAGGGCAGCCAGAGTCATGCTTGGCTATTAACACAACAACACAATGATTGTCTACATCTTTTGTGTGTTTTCTGCTCTTAAAAAAGTTGTGCAGTTTTTTTTCAAACAGAAAACCAAACAGACAGAAAGTAAACATGCAGCTTTAGAAAGGGCGGAATTAATAAATTGTTTTTATGCTGAGTGTTTGTAAATGTAGTTCCCTACACTCATAAGACAAGCATTATTCTTGAGTTTTGACTGCATGAAAAAATATTTATGTTCAATGTCCATGAACTTTTTCCTCAATATATTCTTGTTATTCTGTGATTTGAAACCAAGAAAGTGATTGAAATGTGAGTAGCACTTAGCTTTAAAGTTTTTTTGTTTTGTTTTTGGTGGAACCGGGGATTGAACTCAGGCCGTTGCGCTTGCCAGGGAAGTGCTTATTCCACTGAGCCATCTCCCCAGCCCACTCGTAGCATTAAAATATAAAAATTTATAAAACTTTTAAGAAAATATTTAAATTGCCAAGCTAGAAATATGAAGAACAGCAAAACAGTTATTTATTAAACACATAAAAAATCATGAAAGGAATTTTAACTTGTTTTAATTTTAAAAAAAACATTAAAAATAATGATGGCTATTGTTTTTTCTTTCAACTCACTGTCCATAGAAGAAAAGAATATTTGAGGTTAGTATAGTGGTGAAGAATTGATACTTCATAAATCAAACATAGAGGAGGGTGGTTGGGAGGAATGGTATTTTTCTCTAAAACTTGAGGATATAAATGCTGCAAAATCTTCAACACACCAACATCAACAAGGATGGATAAATAATCTCACAAAGTTTATGACATATATGTGTACTCTAATCAACATTTTAATAAACATTGAGAAATATAATCATAATTGAACTGAAAAATTAAATTCATTATAAAACAATGTACTGCAATTAGTAAAACTAATAAATTAGAAATAATTTATATTTCATAGCATGAAACCAAGAAAGACTGAATATGCACAGTGATAAAAGGATTGTATCACAGTGTGAAAGAATGTGACTGTTTAATTTTAATTCATTATGCTGTCCCAAAATTTTAGAATGGAAAACACTTCTTAAATGTTTTTAAAAATAGGTTTTAACCCATACAAAATTCCAACTTGAAAAATTGATAAAAGCGCTCTTCCAAGTCCTTATCCAGATTTTTATTCCTGAGGTATGTTCTATTATGCAAGTGTGTTAGCTTGTTTTACATGACTGTGAAAAAAATACCTAAGTAAACAATTGAAATAGAGAAAGCTTATAGTCATTGAGTGTGCAGTTCATGGGTACATACTGACTTCTCCCTGTAGACCGCAGAATGTTGTAGCAAAATAGCATGGCAGAGGAAGACTCTTCGCCATATAATATGTGAGGGGCAAAAAAGGGATAGGAAGGACCAGGAATCCTGATAACTTTTTCAAGCGCACATGTGGAGGTTCTAACTTCCTTGACTAACCTAACTATCTGAAGAAAAGTGTCTGTGGATTCAAGACTACAGTTACATAGGAAGAGTAAGTGCTGTCCGTCTGTGGTACAGCACAAAGTATATAGTTGACAGTGTTTCACTTTGTATTTTAAAGTAAAATTTTTTAACATTGTCACCACCATGTTTAATATTCTTTAAACACTTTAATCTACAACCTAACATAATGGCATTTGGGCAAACAAAATATGTTAAATATTTGTGGTGCTATATGTGCCAAACACATTGATTCCACAAGGATTACACACATATTGAAATATCAGGATGTAAATCATAAATAGAAACAGATATGTCAGAAACAAACTTAAAAAGTATACAAGAAGGAAAGCAAAACAAGTATATAAATTCAATAAAATCCCCTCATTTATGCAAAAATTTGGGAAATCATAAAGGATTTCCATAGTTTCAGGAGCTTTTGTGTCCCAATCAGAAGTTTGATACTGAGTAGTTCATGATTTAATGAAGTTTAGGATGAATGAGTGTTTTCTTTAAATATTATACTATACAACTTTCACACTATTAATAGTTCTCCATGATAGTTTTATTTTTTTTGAACATTGACATCTGATTCAGATAAAAAATAATATTACCAAACTTTTCACACATTGGCACATAACTTCAGGAAACTGTTACTTAGCAATGATCATTCATATTTTAGACAGGATCACTGATTATAATTCATTGGAAGATGAGAGGATAAAGCTTGAATATCTGTAATATAAGTTAAAATGGAAAATATACATAAAATGTGAACTGCCTATTATTTTTTTTTTCATTTTCCTTGGCTTTCCATCCACAAAATGACCTAGAGTTTTGATCTCAAGGAAATCTGCACAACTTTTAAATGATGTGAATTTAATTACAGTATTTTAAATCTACATAGTTCACTAGATTTCTTACAGAGAACTACCTTCACTAAGATGAAAATGAAAAGATAATAACAATGAGAAAATATTCTTTTCTTCATTCCTTCAACTTTTCTCAGGAGTTGAGAAGTGCTGAATTTTTCTCGTGCAAATTTTGAAGGGGTAATTAGGCATTCAGGACATACCATTACAGACTTGATAAGCAGATTCCAAACTGAGGACAGACAACTGGCTAGGGGATTAAGAACCTGAAACACTGAATGAACATAAGTTATGGTGTGATATTTTACTCTCAGGTTATCCAGGCATCCAGAGATGTCTTGTATCTGTTCATTTTTATTTCTTACCAATGCCACAATGACACATTCTGGCCTTTTTGGCTCCAGATCTCATTTTTCCTAGTTATGTGAAGAGTGTAATCAATATTATAAAACTGAAGTCCAATTAGCTACACATGAGCTGAAATGGAATGAGTTATTATATTTCTAGCTAAATTAAAAATATTATTAGAAATAATACATCTTAATGCCATTGAACACTTCTGAAATTTTATTAGTTGCTTCCTAGTTCCTTATTTAATTTTTATAGTTTGAAAAATTTATCTTAAAGAGAATAAACAGCAGCCCACCCTCACAATCAACAGTCCACAGTAACCAACGCAGGTGGGAAGTTTTTGTGGTTTTCCCATTCCTGTAATATTTGCTTACGTTATTTCTTTTTAAACAAATTAGTGTTTCTCTCTCCTTTTATTTTGGGTAAGATACACACTTCAATATTGTGAGGTAACTGGATACTTTGATTCTTTATATAAATTTCTCTCTTCCATGAAGTTATAGCACTCTACGCAAATTGTTTTTGCAATGTGTGTTGTGCTAAGATCAAATGTTGCCTTCTTTGCCTCTTCATAAATTATTCATTTTTCATGAGAATATCCACATTTTCCATCAGTGTAATGTCTGTATCTTGTAATGTAAAAGTTGAATAATTGGTGAATAATTAGAGAATGGATCAATCAGAAGACCTTAGTACTATTAAAAGAGAAAAAAAATTTTTCCCTCCTCAGGGAAGCAACAAGAAAGGTAGGCCAGGAGGAAATCTGAAGTGATGCACATTCAGTAGGTCACAGGTAGTGTTATGAAGTACCCAGAGAGCAGAGAAAAAAATAAGGTGAACAACTTAAGAGTTGCTTTCCTCATAACTCCCATGAAAGGTGACAAGGCCCTTAATTAAGATGGGGAGAAAGGATGGGTATGGGGCACAAACAGGTAGAACTGACAACAAAAGGCATGTAATGGA
The DNA here is from genome assembly GCF_000260255.1 of Octodon degus. Taxonomy (NCBI): domain Eukaryota; kingdom Metazoa; phylum Chordata; class Mammalia; order Rodentia; family Octodontidae; genus Octodon; species Octodon degus. The sequence goes on from NW_004524577.1 coordinate 19,106,583, forward strand.
CAGTAATTTTCCTGTCTATCCTCTGTGTCATCATTTCCTTTTTCAGGGTATCATTCCCAGGAAATATGCTGACATTTCCTGATAAAGTATCTGAAATAATGATAAACACAGGCTCTTCTCCACTTAGTGCTCCTTCTATCTTTTTCATATGCTGCAAAGTAAAACTATGGGACCTTCGAGTCTTACGACTTATAATTTCCATCTTCACATTTTCTTTTCTCATCTTTCAGTCAGTATCTAGACTTCACCTTTGTGGCTGCATGGGTGCCTTTGATTATTTTCGTCCCTGCAACTTTTGGGTCAGTCAATTTCTCGTGGTCATACTATGCTCCCTTTCCACAATGATGTATCCTCTTTCCTCCAAGACTCTAGTCTAGTGGGCTGTGTTGAACTCAGTATTTTTATCTGGGTGAACCATCTTGGTCATCTTTTCCATTCTCAGCATCCTTCTTGTCACTCATAGCCAATGATCCACAAATATGAATCTTCTGCTTTGAACTATCTCCTGGTATCAGGCCTCTGACTTGTCCACTGAAATCCCTCCTCTGCATCTCAGAGTGAAAAGCAAATCTGCAGTACCCACATTATATTTTCAGTGACCCTTTCATATATTCCATAGCTGAACAAAAATATTTCTCTTTTTTTTCCAGATTTTGGGCTCCAAAGGACAGGAATATACTATATTTTATTCCTGATGTGTGCTCAGTATTTAGAATGATATTTGATTTCTGATATGTTCTCAAAAACACTGAATCACAGTGGACATTGATGCTAAATCCTTTATATCTTTCATCATAAAGTCAGAGCAGATTTCTTTACTTACTTTAATTCTAGAAACTAAGCACTTCTTGTCTCCATGACTACAAATTTAGTCCAATATATAATCATGCCATGACAAAATTATACAAATCATCTGGTTTTTCTGCCACCCCCCATGTTAGTTCATTTACTTATGTGTTTATTTTCTTTTGGAGACTGGATCTCACTATGCAGTTCAGGCTGGACTTGAGCTCACTTTGTAATCCAGGCTGGCCCTTAATTCACAGTGATCCTTCTGCCTCAGCCTCCCAAGTGCTGGGATTACGGGTGGCACCACCACTACGGTCCCAGGGTTTATTTTTATTTCAGTAGCTAGAATGATCCTGTTAAAACACAAATATATTACTCACATACTCAAATTCCTCAATTGGTATGGCTGATCATGACAAGGAGCTTTAAATTCCATGCTGCAAACAAGGTCTCTTTGGGACAACTTAATTGCCTCTCTCAATGGTGACACAATAGATCTTATCAATACTCCTTCCTCATGATTTTTCCAACCTGTGGAATGGTTCTGCCACTGGGCCTTGGAACTTGCTGCCTCCTGTTCTGCAGGGGCAGTCCTTGTGCTGTCTACAGAACTCACCCAGCCAACACCTTATGTCTTTTTTTTTTGCATTAATTTTATTGAGAAACAAATAGCAATGAGACAGTTTCAAATCAAATTGGTAGGACAGTTTCACTAATTAACACATTGCATACATTCTTCCTAGTAGTTAATTGATGTACAAGATGCGGACATGATATCCTATTTACAAACACCATTAGAACAAATCATTCTATTCATTAAGAGAATGTAACTATATATCTATCCCAACCACTTTGAATACACAGATACAAAACGGACATTCATCTGTATTCCCTTTTTTTGTTAAGTTCCATTATTTGAATGTTATAGGTGTGTAAACTCAGCAAAATATTCTAAAAGAGTCCAGTAGCCCATAATAGTATTGGGTCTTCCACTTCACTGGCAATGTCAGAAATTGTTGACCTGAGTCCCCTACAGCTCAACATAACACCATGGCTTTACTTCTCATACTTCGTTTTTATACTTTTCTGCTGGATGGTTAAGACCAAGGTAAAGCAGGACCTATGCAACAAGAGTTGTACCTTTTGGGTCTGATAAGGTACTTCCATGTGAACGAGTATAGCTTGGCAACACCACTGTCATTTTAACTTCTCCCTTCATGTTCTGACAACTTCCTGCTCATTTTTGTCATTTCGTGCTAGTTATCTTTCCATCACTATAATAAAAAATTGAGACAATTATCTTACAAAAAGAAAAGGCTTATTTTGGACCACCGGATTGAAAGCACCAGACCATAATCCATTGGATCCATTGGCTGGGCCTATAATTAGAGAACATATCATGACATAAGTTATAGAGGGTGAAATTGTTCACTTGCTTAATTTTGCTAATTTTCTTCCTGAGCTACTCTGTGATTTTGTTTCAATTCTTTTCTTAGCCTTATAACTGTTCACTCTGTCTTTGCTTTTATATCTGTGTAGTCTAAACATAGCCTACAAGTAAATCCAAAATATCTCTTTCAACCATGACTTACTAGTTATTTATATCTTAGTTATCTATTTTTACTGAATTAATCAGCACACACATTTATGCTTATTTCCATGTATTCTTTCTAGAACAAAGAGTCCAAAGGAGCATAACATTAGCTTCATTTCTTGCTTGTCACAATCCTATATCTGAGCTCAATAACTAATTCAGAGCTGGCCCTCAAAAATGTTTATAAAACAAATGGTAATAAAACTTCAACTATAAATATAGTTTAACTGCTATAAATAAAACACTGTTGAAATTAAACACATCTCTAGTCAAATAGTATATCTTAATAGAAAAAACTCACATAATGATATATTCTTAAAATTAATTGAGTTTAAATTAGTAAATTCAGAATTATGTCATAAGACTTTCACACTGTTAATGGTTCTCCATGATAGTTTTATTTTTCTTGAACATTGACATTTGATTCAGATAAAAATATATTTTTAATTTATTATTTTTTAAACTAATTTTATTGAAGAACAAATAGCAATAAGACAGCTTCAAAACAGGTTAGTAGGGCAGTTACAATAATTAATACATTGCATTATTGTCTTCATCATAGTTATGCATAGTACAAGATGCAGACATGACATCCTGTCCAAACACTATTAGTACAAATCTTTCTTCTCATTGAATTAAGAGAAAATAGCTGTATATCTATCCTATTTTGTATGTACAGATACAAAATGGTCCTACATTTGTATCCCCTTTTTTGTTTAGTTTTGTCAGAGATGGGTATTACATTGCTATTTAAATATTGTAGGTGTATGAATTCAGCAAAATAATCCAATATAGTCCAGTAGTCCATAATAGTAGTAGGTTACCCGTAGGACTGGCAATGTCAGAAGTCGTTGACCTGAGCCTTTTACAGCTCAGTATATTAATATGGCTTTATTTTTTATATCTCATTTTTATACTTTTCTGCTGGAAGGTTAAGACCAAGATAAAGCAAGATCTATATAACAAGAAATGTTACTTTTGCATCAGATAAAAAATAATATTACTAAACTTTTCACACATTGGCACATAACTTTGGGAAATTGTTACTTAGAAATGAACATTCGTATTTTAGACAGGATTCCTGATTATAATTCTTTCGAAGATGAGAGGATAAAGCTTGAATATCTGTCACATAAGTTAAAATGGAAAATATACACAAAGTGTGAACTGCTTATTACATTTTTTAAAATTTTTCTTGATTTTCCATCCACAAGTTTTGATGTCAAGGAAATCTGCATAACTTTTAAATGATGTGAATTTAATTACAGTATTTTAAGTCTATATAGTTCAATAGATTTTACATAGAACTGCTTTCATTAAGATGAATTATTTCTAATAATATTTTTAGTTTAACTAGAAATATAATAACTTATTCCATTTCAGCTCATGTGTAGCTAACTAGACTTCAGTTTTATCATATTGATTGTGCTTTTCAAAAAACCAGGAAAAATAAGATCAGGAGCCAAAAAGGTCAGAATGTGTCACTGTGGCATTGATAAGAAATAACAATGAACAGATGTAGGACATATCTGGGTACCTGGATAAATTGAGAGTACAGTGTCACCCCGTAACCTATGTTCATTCAGCATCTCAGGTTCTTAATCACCTAGCCGGATGTCTGTCCTCAATTTGGAATCAGCTTATCAAGTTTGTAAAGCTTTGGCCTGAATGTCTAATTACCCCTTCAAAATTTACACAAGAAAAATTCAGCATTTCTCAACTCCTAACAGTGACAAAATTCGAAGGAATGAAGAAAAAGAATATTTTTCTCACTGTTATTATCTTTTCATTTGTTCATATTACCTCTTATATTCTTTCTGTGTTTATCCTTACTTCACAAGAAACAAGCAGAGAATATAATGAAAGTCTCTTCTAGTGATAACTAAAGATTAAATTAAAATGGTTTTTAAGAATAGACAAATTCCAATCCCCTAATTCATCAACTTGTCCTTTATTCATTGAAAAGATCACACTGAGTTTTGATCTGCCAGTCCACTGACCAATTATATATGCCATTTGATGGAGTCTTCATGAAACATTTAGCATAGTTCCCTATCGCTGCCTTTAGGACCGAAACACTCTGATTACTACTTGTGTCTGGTCTCCTGAGCTCATTGACAGTCCGCTCAGTCTGTACTGTTCTTAGGGTCACCCAGACCTGGGTCACTGTAGCAGGATAACAGCTCTGCTTTGGGGTGTACAATCAGTACACAGATCTTCTTTGCTCTGTGGCTGAAGAATTATTGCATATCTCTTTGGGTCATCCAAAGATGCCATTAATACGGATCGTAATGATCTTCTTCTGAAAATAAAATTGATTGGCAACATGATGGTTTTGTGTCTGATGCAGTAACCGCATCTTCAATGCCGTCGCGTTTTCTGCAGGGCTATCACACGCGTCCCAGTCATCCTGTGCTCCCCCACTAATTATTTACTACATAACTTCTATTTCTCTCTTGGCATTTTCTTTGGATAAAGGTAAGCATGGACATAATACATGATTATTAAAAGTCTATTGTAATCTGAGATGCTTTTCCTGCATGTTTAAGTAGAATATAAATTATGTGATCTGTATGAAACGTAAATTACTTAAGGGACAAGATGACTGAATAACTCACAGATCTCCAAATGAATTTTGAGCAGTTTTTTCTGTACTTGTTATAATTTCAAAAGGAAAAAGAAAATGTATCTGCAGTTTTCTTTCTTCCTCCTGGACTTAGGAGAGGAGAAGATATTTATTCTCTTACATAACTGAAGAAATGCATACTTCTAGGTGTATCTCCTAGAGCTGTCTCTCCTTTGATCCATGAGTGCTTATGGCATTAGCTAGCATTGTATTGATTCTAGTGTATTCTTACTGATGACAAACCTTTCAAAATTTCTCTAACAACTTCGTTCTTCTTTCTTTTTTTCTTTCTTTCTTCCATGTTATCTCTCTCCTCCATCCTTCCCTCCTTCTCTCTCTCTTTCTTTCTTTCTTTCTTTCTTTCTTTCTTTCTTTCTTTCTTATGTATTTGGTACAAGGTCTTGCTGTGAAGCTCGGACTCATAGTGATCCTCCTGTCTCAGCCTCCCCAGTGCTGGGATTACAAGCACCTGCCACCATACCTGGTCTCAGTGGCTGGCTCAGCATACCTGGAGGTGGCGCCAGTGTAGCATGTGGTACCAGGGATCAAACCTCGGTCTTGCTCTTCCTAAGCCAGTGCTTAGACCACTAAGCTATCGCTTTGGCCCTTTAGTTCTGATTTTTGAGCAGTATGATTTGTATTTGTGTATATCTTAAGATTCAACAAATATTACCTTTTAACCCGAGCCCATCATTAAGTAAATCTTACTGTTCATATATAGGTAGAAGGAAAGTATTGTGCAAATTAATGTGCATTTCATTATTTTTCCTAAATATATAAAAAATATACATATAAAATGTATGTCTAAAACATTCATGAGCATTTCATTCTTTTTTCTGAAGTATTTAAAAATGTACCTATAAAAATGTATATCTTTCAAGTGTTAAATTTTTGAATATGCATGCACAAGATATTTTTTTAATTTAAAGAGACAGAAAGCAATAAAAAGTACAGAATTTCAAAACAAGATGACAAGAAATTAACAATATTCATTGTATTGAATATTGATATCTGAAAAGTAGTTGCTCAGATTAACAAATACAGGCATGGAAAATTGATCAAACAATGTAAGTACAACTATTTCTTTCAATAAATTGATAGAAATCAGTAGTACAATTATCTTAGCTATCTTGTGTGTATATATACATATATTTTTCCCTTCCTTCTTTTCTCTTCACCCCATTGCATTTGCTCCTTCTAATAGTTTAAGTTATAAATATGTGAGGAGAAAATTAAATATCAAATTAAATATAAATAGGCAAAGAAATACAATTAGACATTTTGAAATATAGAAAGTTTATGCAAAATAAATACTTGGAGCTTCCAAATGTTCTCATTAGAAAGCATGCATGCTTAGCAGTGTTGTGACTCTCATTAGGTAGCATATCTTAATGACTTTATTGATAAAAAGAGTCCCTAAAGCTGGGATTTTTAAAAGGATGAAATATGAGGTAACATCATTCCCTAAAGAAACTTTGGTATGGGTGCCCTTTCTTCACATACCCGAAAATGTAGATGCTTCCCTTGTTTTTACAGATTTAGTTTTCTCTTTTGTCAGCAAAAGCAAATTTATGAGGAGATAATTGTTCAATTTCATGCTTGAGACAATTATTAAATTCTGAGCCCTTCAATGTGCTACACCAATAAGGTTGTTTTTAGAACATAAGTCAGCATTTCCTTCCCGACCCTTTCCAATGATTTACCTGCAAAACTAGAAAAATAATTGTGTAAATGTCAAGTTCGAAGAATTATAATACTTCATAATTCCTACAGTCTTACTAAGTTTAGTTCTAATTTCCTTCACTAATTACTCTACCAACTTGCTTGGCCACAGAAAACTGATTTTGCTTAGCAGCGTCATCCAACTTGGATGGTTCATTGTCAGAAACAAGGGCCAATCTGTTAACATCTCTGAGAAAGCTTTTTTTGACTCTTTAGAGGAAAATTGAATGTTCTAATTTCAAGTAAATAACTGTTCAAAACATTTTCCCTTTTAAGGGACTATGTTCACTATTATATTTTATTGCCTTTCTTACAAATGGAACTGCTCTGTCTGATTCCTGGGCTCTTTCTGAACCATCAGCTTGATAAGGGGCAGTAAGACCACAAAGCCAGAGGAAAGCCTTCAAAGGTGAAGGAACATCAGCTGTGCCCATAGATTTTTTCAGTCTTTAATATGTTTATCTTAAGAATTTTTCTTGAATGTTCAGAATTCACTTAAAAGAAATAAATTATGTTACTTTAGGCCACTCACAATGCTTTATAATTTCAGGAGGTTTAAATTGAAAGCAGAGATGTAATTTCAATGCCACTTTTATTTCTGTTCTCCATGCCTCATTATTTGGCACCAGGAGGTGTGCACTGAAGCCAAGGCATTAAATTTTAGATGTTGCCAATTCCGTTGGACTGGTGCTGTATGTCCTTAGACTGAGGCTGTTACAGCTCTTGACTACTTTTCCCCTCTCTTCTGTTTCTGTGCTTAGCTCCCTAAGGGCTGTTCAATCAAGACTCAATAAAAATTGTTGAACTGTTCAGATTTTATTGAGAGCCTTGATGCTGCAACCCCATGGGAGCTCAGTGAAGAGAGGATTAGCCTCATTATCATAAAGAAGCTAAAAGAATGCCAATGACAAGGACAGGCGTAAAACCAAAGGAGGCCATGCTATGTAATCGGCCAACTTAGCCACCTTTAGGAAGAAGAAAGAGCAGAGAGACACAAACATGCAAGAAAGGTCAATAGCATCATAGAAGGATTTAAAATGTGTATCAGAAAAATGATTATCGATAACACACTGTATTTAAGTAGATTTGAAAGGCATTCACAAAGAAGAACGGTGTTTTTTCACTAATGGTTATAAAAGAATTCATTTCAGCGTAAGTTTCCCTAATATACAAGTTACATCGGGGTACTTTTTTCAGTTTATTGTCAGTGTTTCCATCATCGAGATGGAGAGATTTGGCATCCGCAGCCGAAACAGGAAGTTTACTGAGACCCGCAATGTCAGGGCATTCACATCCGTGATTGACTGGATGCAAAGCTGTGATTCATGGCAGAAGGACTTGGGGGCGCGAAGCTGTATAGTTCGTGGTGCCTTATAGGAAAGAAAGAAAACAGGGCCAGACAGGAAGTACCAAGAGACTAGATCAGTGATGGTGAAGCTTTTGGAGGTGAGTGCCCAAGCTCAAGCCCCAGGCCCACTATTTATCACAAAGTGCGAAGACTATGACGAAACGCAAATATTGAAAATTAGAGAAAAAGAAGGGCTGCAAGGACAACCAACATTTTGGCCCAGGACGTAGGAGAACCTGGACTGTAACATCATGTAACTCAGTTGTGTCCCAAATTTCTGAACAAGATTATGGGGCCACAGAGGAAAGGGAAAGATGATGTGGAGTGGTCCTAAGGAGAGTCGCAAGGAGAGAAAATATTCTCTCAGGCTTTCACAGAGGGCAAATTGGTCAGACAATGGCCATGGCTCATCCACATGGCTGACACTGACAAAGGATCTACAAACTGCGGTACAGGGTTTCAGGATAAATCCTGAGGGGATTTGACTGACCTTGTCACATACAAAAGTTACATTTCTTATTATATAGGTCTTGCTTTATCTTGGTCCTAACCATCCCACAGAAAAGTATGAAAATGAAGTATAAAAAGTAAAGCCATATTAATATGCTGAGCTGTAAAAGACTCAAGTCAACAACTTCTAACATTGAAGTCTTATGGAAAACCCACTACTATTATGGACTACTGGACTATATTGGATTATTTTGCTGAATTCATGCACCTGCAATATTGAAATGACAATGGAATACCCTTCTCTGACAAAACTATACAAAAATAGGGGATATAAATGAATGACCATTTTGTATCTGTATATTCAAAATAGGATAGATATACAGCTGCATTCTCTTAATTCAATGAATAGAGAGATTTGTTCTAATAGTGTTTGTGGACAGGATATCATGTCTGCATCTTATACAATTAATAACCACTAAGAGAACAATATGCAATGTGTTAATTATTAAAACTGTGCTAGTAATCGGTTTTGAAACTGTCTCAGTGCTATTTCTCAATAAAAGTATTTTAAAATAGATAAATAAATAAACCCAAATATTGAAATTGTAGTTTAGAAACAACATCTCATACCTTAACATCTTCTATGCTAAAAGAAAACAAATAATATGTATGCCATAGGTTTGCCACTGCTGGACCAGATGCAGTGTGGGAGGTCATGCCCCTAAGACCCACCTGGACACACAAAAGCCTACATTTTCATCCACTATGTGGCTCCAAAGCCATTCAATAGGCAGTGAAGTTTAACTACTACATTCAGTGTAGAAACATTTGACTGCAATCATTAGCAATAATCCCAAAGACTTTGTTTTTTTTCTGTCTTCCTATAAGAAAAAATTGAGAGCCTACATCAACAGATTTTGGAGAATAATGTAACACACAGCATGTTACATTGGCTGAAATAATTTTATGTGTGTAAAAAGCCACACTATAACCCAGGGAGTCGTGTCAATTAAACAAAAATGCTAACCAATGTTTGAGCTTCTGGCTCATTTATTCACTCAGCTTGACTAACATGTAGACATGAATATAACTACAGTGCTAAACTTTGAACATCACATTTATTTTGTTTTGTTTTATATTTTATTTATTAGTGTGTGTGTGTGTGTGTGTGTGTGTGTGTGTGTGTGTGTCTGGTTCAGCCTGTGCTGGGGGCAGGCTAGCACAGCATGTGTTGCCTGGGGTCGAACTGCAGTCCCTGAGCTTGCCTAAGCTTGCTTTAAAGCAGGTGCTTTAGACTACTGAGCTATCTTGTCAGCCCCTAAGCACTACATTTAAATTTGTCAAATGGAAACCAAATGATGCATAGATAAGTTTAGGAATATATATGTAGTACTAATTATGCAAACAGAGGTTAAATGTGAAGCTACTAATGATCATTTGGTTTGCAATCAATAAAGAATAACCTGTTGAACAATTAGGTCAGTTGGTAATAATCTCTATCTTCCAGGGAATATTATCTATCTTTCTGATTGTGGGTTAAAAGTCATTTCACAGAATAAATGTGTCCATGTTTTATAAATTACACACCTAACTTGTTAAGAAAACTCTTTTGATGTAAAATGCAAACTCTCAACAATGCTCAGAGTCATGTTTCATTCAAATACCTATTATGTCTGTTTTTTTCCCTATTAATAAATCCCTCTTGTATGGAAAGTACTGCCATGGGTTCATCCAGAGTACGTGATTTATTGTTAATTTAGAAACATCTCTTGCTCAGTTATTTTCAGAGTTAGATCCTAAAGACATAAAGCAAAAAATGGAATGATAATCACTACCAGCTACCCTAAGGTCTCTCTCCTCCAGCTAAATCCACATTTCTGTCTAAGGCTGCTTAAGAAAAGTAGCACAACCCGCGCATCCTCTAGGGAAATTATTTTACCCTCTTGGGTGCAATGTGCACATGTGAATATTTATAAATCTGACCATGTGAATTGAGTCAAGTTTAAGGTGTAATTAACTAATTCTACTTCTCAAAAATAAAACAGGACCCAAGGGTATAAATCATTTAATTTTCTTAAGCGCTATTTCATTGATTAGCAGTCACAATTAACTTGAGACACTCAGGAAAAGATGTTTGTAGTATTATAGCCAACTACTTTGTGCAGCACAAAAATGAGAAACAGTTCATACATTAATCAATAAAAATAATTAGCATAAAAGCACTTGTTAACAAAATAAAGTACATACAAAATCAAATATGATACTTCTGCAAAATATAAATTAGCATTTTTATGTGACTTCCTGCTGGTGTGATGTCATATAAACTTCACGAAGCATTTCAGAATAAAAAAGAGAAAGTGAATTGAAAAAGACAGGAAGGATTAAAAGCATAGGAAATACAAAAAAAATAGAAAAATAATTGCTAATTTTAATATGTGAGTTTTCATAAAATAATTTTTAGTTATTAGTGGGGGAACAAGGAGACATTTTTGATGGATTAGACTGGTGAAGTAACATTTATTGAATTCCTAAAATATTTTATTTTGTCATTCCAAAGTTAGCATATGCTAAATCATTTGGCAAAAAATAAAAAAAAAAATAAATCATTTGACGATCAAAACACTGCTGCAAGGTGGGGGATGTTTTCTTTTTAACTATAGACTAAACAAAGCTTAGAGACATATTTTTAGATTCACATAATTCTCAAAGGTAGGTTTCAAATTTATATTCAAGCCCATTTAGCAGCGAAGATTATTTTATCTATTTTTTATTACAGTTCATGTTCTCTTTCTTTCTTTCTTTCTTTCTTTCTTTCTTTCTTTCTTTCTTTCTTCTTTCTTTCTTTCTTTCTTTCTTTCTTTCTTTCTTTCTTTCTTTCT
>NW_004524577.1:19118090-19140782 GCF_000260255.1 Octodon degus
TTCTTTCTTTCTTCTTTCTTTCTTTCTTTCTTTCTTTCTTTCTTTCTTTCTTTCTTTCTTTCTTTCTTTCTTTCTTTCTTTCTTTCTTTTTTGTAGAAGGCTCAGCCCACTCTGAGTGTAGGACTGGCACGACATGAGGTACCGTTGATCCAATCTGGCTGACTATATTCTTGGCTAACCTTGCCTAAGTAGGCACTTTAGACCACCAAGCTATCTCGCCAGCACCTATGTTCTATTTTTATGGAATTCATTTCAAATATAAAGTAAAAATAGGCTTTGTATTTTCCTCTAGGTAATTGAAAAGTTATTACCAATTAAATTTTTCAATCACTATCAAACTTTTAATGAACATTTGCTGCCAAAAAGGATATGCTTTTGAGTGATGAAAATACTAATGTAGAAATCAGAAAATATTGATATATTATGACTATCTAGTTATTGTTCTATTTGTGATGTAGCAATTATTTGAATAATCTCTTTCAGGCCTTGGAGATAGCTCAGTAGAGTAAGCACTTGCCTGGCAAGCACAAGGTCCTGAGTTCAATCCCTGGTACCACAAAAAAAAAAAAAATTCAATAATTTCTTTCATATCAAGTTTTTTAATTCAAGATAAGCTGTTGTTTTGTGGCTAGACTGTTAAATTCCCTGCAATCTGAAATAGTCCTGTGCCTCACAGTGATACTCATGATTGAAGTTTTGCTACTTGTCAGTACTTATTTTGAAGGAAGGACCTAAATATGGATTTGGCAGGTCCTCATGACTCAGTGTGGTAGGAAAAAAACCATCAGGAGTATAAGGTTGCACTCCTATCTTTGCGTACATTAGATGGTGGAATGTTTAATTCTTCCCATGATGGGTGATACACTCTGTTGAGCCATAAAGTTGTATTTTTCTTTTATAATCAGCTGCATATTTTGTGATAATACATATAAATACTTAATTTCTTTGAACCTTTATCCAAACTCTTCACTATTTTTTTCTTGGCTGAATTATTTAAAATAGTGACTTTGTTTCTTATGATATTTTTTAGTAAAAGATGCTAAATAAATCAATTTAGAATGTGTGAAAAGATGTATATATTTTAACTAAACCTTGATTTTAATATCATTTTAATACAAATTAGGGCAGAAGCTCGCTATGTATATCTATTTCAACTTCACATTCTGAGTTCAATACTTCTACAAAGAAGGAATTTTTCACATATTCCAGGCTTATATTAATTTAATCTTTTATTGTCCTCCCTGATGGCCTTTCTCTGTTGCTTTATTGAGAAGCTGAATAATACAAAATTCCAGGACACGTTTACTTAGTTCACTGCTGGGTCTTCATCTTCACCGACAGAAGTTGTGCCACTTTCTAACTGGGTTGTGATGTCTTTGACGTTTCATAGTAATCTTTTTGGTCTTTCTTCTTTTGTCATCCATATTTCTGACATGATTTGAGACAAAGTCTGCCCTAGTATTTTCACAGTTGGTATGCTCTGGGCTTTCTCAATTAATAAAGACAGAAGATGCAGAATTTCACCCTTATTGTTATTACTGTAATTATTGAAATCTTAAGAAAACACCTTCTAATGTTTCCTTTGATGAAGCCTCCCAAAGCAGACTCCTTTCAACATCACACTTATAATTTGATTCCTTTTCATATATTAATTTTCTTCGTGGGGGTAATTCCTTCTGACCTAGTAATTACTAGCATGAGAAAATAAACAAATTCTTAAAGTTATGAATGTCAAAAAAGAAAACAGGAAAAGGAATGTCAAAGACAATTAAAAAAAATACCATTAGTAAATCACAAAAACTAGGTTTCAAAAAATATTTAGAAAAGGAGAACTATTTAAAATGAGAACATTTTCCACCTCCTAAGGAATCGTTATTCAAAATCAAAACAGAGAACACTCAAGGTTTTTCTGAGTGTTTCCTGCTCAAAATAAAAGGTGCCCTCTCAGCACAGATCCTTCTTCTAAGATCACTTTAAGGATGGAAAGAACTAGCTTATTTACCTCACCTCCCAGAATGATGGAAGGACAGAACTAGTGTTTTCAAATAAATAAATAAATAAATAAATAAATAAATAAATAAACGAGAGAGAAGTTGATTCTATTCATTGGCACAATTCTGTAGATTACAATTGAAGCTTGATTTCAAGGGGGAAAAAAATAGAGAAGATACAGGGGCATGGCCAAGGCAAAAATAGACAAGAAAAAGTAGTACACGAGTAGATTAGACAGTGAAGTGTGTGTGTGTGTGTGTGTGTGTGTGTGTGTGTGTGTCTTTGTCTGTCTGTCCATATGTCTGTGTTATTTTGGCTAAACTCAAGAAATTAAGAAGCATGAAACATTTAAGCTGAGTCCAAAAGCCAGCGTAACTCTGGTATCTGTTTTTGAATAAAGAAAACGATCAATGAGAAAGAATAAATACTACATTTATATGATAAAGTACATAAAATGGCACATTTGGAAATTTAAAAATTAGTAATAATGTTTAGTAAACAAAAACCTAGAGGAGAAGAAGGAATTGCATCTAGAAGTAAAAATTAAAGCATCTGATTTATGAATCACTTTTCTAAATTTCCCAAACAAAGTGGATTTTTTGCTCACAGGTTTTTAGGAGTAGAGAAAAGAAAGCTTCAGGGTCAAAGCAAAGGCCTTGAAACCAGGTTCAAGAAGTGTCTTGGCTTAGACAAGGATCCTTGTGGTCGGGGCGTCCAGAGTGGATGTGGATTCCTAGAGCAGAGAGGGTCAAGAGAGCTTTTGGAAGAGGGTTTCCAGCCTGAGCTGATGCTGAGGGATGCATGAGAGGAATGCGGACAAGGACAGGGTGGCTTTCACTAATAGAACAGGCATATGGAGAGTGCAGTTTGGTGGGTTGGAAGGTTTAGTTCTAACCAGGCTTTGGGCAGGTACCCAGGAGCCATTTCTATGGAAAAGTTCTGTAGACACTGAAAGCTTCAAGGCAAGAGCGTCCAGTTATAGAAATTTGGGTTGAGGACATAGACATCAGAGTCATAATCAAGACAATGAAATCTTCCAGGGAGAACAAGTAGAGTGAAAGGAAAATAAGTGTGATAAATATCAACACTTAAAGAGAGGCAAAGTCTGTCTCAAAATCTCTGCAAAGGAATCAGCCAGGGAGTTGGAAAAGGGAGGAGCACTCACATCCTGCAGTGCGGATGGGAAGCAGAACACTTCAAAGTTACCTCTGATGTCTGCGACCTCAAAGAGAAACAATATGCTTTGTGCCACCGGGAGACAATTCTGTGTGGAAGCAATTTTTAGAGTAAACAGCTAGAGAAGTCTAAAAATATATATTAAAAAGTAGCAAACTTGTATTTCACACTCAGGATCAATAGCACTGATGATAGAGCCGGAGAGAGCAAATTAATCTCCAGGCATCTTAAGAGAATGAAAAAACAAATCTGAAAAATTAATATGAAAAAATTATCAGGTATTTTAAAATCTTATATTGCGTATTATTTGGTGGTAGTATCACTTACTAATATGTTTCTTTTAATAGCGTATTCTGAAAAGGAAAAAATGAGACTAGGTTGGAAAGGTCTCTGTTTATACCTTTGCTGGAGGAAGATGCTTAGGTCTGAGGTACCTAATTAGGAAGCAAAGTTAAAGCTAAATAGGATGGACTATTTTACATTTCTGTCAGAAATTCTGGCAGCATAATTCTCTCATCTTTTAGAAGGACGAGTGAAATGAGTCATCTTCATGTACAGCTCTTTTCCAGGGCTGGCATTCTAATTTTAGTGTTTGTGGATTGTATTGCATGCCACCATGACAGCTGCCATATATTTGTGATACAGTATAATTGCTACATATTTAACCTCCCCTTTTTTAGGTGCACCCAAAGGAAAGGTGATTACATTTGAAGATGGTATATTGAAAAGCAAAGATTTAGTACTTTTGCTACTTAAGCAAAAGGTCTTAGAGGGGAAAAATGCAATTAGTATTTTAAGCATGCATGCATTTCAGTTATTGTTGTGGAAAAATTTTATAAAATAACCTGGGAACAAAGTAAATATTGTCGTTTAGCAGCAGACCCTGACATCCATTTTCAATATTTTTTCTCAAATTCAAATTTATATAGGTCTCAACAGACTTAGTTAAATGTTTTCAAGTTTTTTTATACCTGTAAAGGAAGGTAGAATTAAAAGTGCCCTGAAGACTTTCAGGAAAAGTCCTGCAAGAGGAAGAGAAGGTGGATTTATGCTTCTTTACTGTCCCTTTCCACATTTCTAAGGATGGAGTATGGTTTAATGGCTAGAAACCCAGAATCTACCCTGCAGCCCTGTGTATTAGGTCACCCAGAGGGAAGATGTAGAATACAGATAAAATGATCTTGGTTGTCTGACAACATTGGGGTTTTGTTATTTTAGCCTTCATTTCCTACTCTGGACTTTCACTTGTAGGAGAAAAATATCCCTCAGCTTTGGCTTGAGCTACTGTTGTTGTTGTAGTGTACAGGGAAGGTTAAAGATGGGCTCTGAAGGTCACCAAGGTGTTAGTGCCTGGCACCTACGAATATTACCTGATCGGGTGAAAATGATGTTACAGACAGAGCTAAATTCAGGAGTTGTTCATAGTGAATTTGAGATCGAAGGAGACACTCAAATGGTCAAGTGATCTTCCAGATGGTTGCCATTCTGGTTTCAAAGTTTGGGTAAGGTGCCAGCAGGCAAAGTACATGTGGGGGGCAGTACAGACAGGGAATAGGATGCAATGGAAAGTGATAAACAGGATCTCCTTCTGGGGCTTTCCGAAGCAGTGCAATTTTGCCTACATATTGACTTTGGTGCAAGCAAAGTGATTTTTGGCTTTTGGCCCTCTAGAAGTGTAAAAAAAAAATGCACTTCTGTTTCTTTAATGTACAAGTTTGTGATAGTTTGCTGCAATAACAGTAGAAAAGTGTCCTCGTTGCTGGTAAGTGAGCATATTCTTAGTTCAGGACAAATGGACCAATAAATCAAGAATAAATTATTTAAATGAAGCATTTAAAACATTCCAAAGAGGAAAATTTTGTTAACTCAAATGACTGATACAATGATAAACTTGAACAGCACCTACTGTGATTTGGATTTAGAATGATTCCCAAAACTCACAGTCCTCATGTAGTAATGATCAGAAGAGAGGCTTTTGAGAAATTATTGAATGATGACTTCTACTATTAATCCATGGATCAGTTTCTAACTTAATAAAATATTGGGCTGTAATGGAAATGGTAGGCAACAAAGCCGCATGGGAGCAAGTCATTTGGGAAGTGACCTTGAAGGGTGGGGTCTATCCCTGATCCCGTCAGCATGGTCTATCTCTTCTGTCACCTGTGCGGAAAACCACTTTGCTTCAACATATGTTCCATTAATGCTGTTCTGGCTCACCATGGCTCAGAACAAAATATTAAATCAAAATGACCATGAGCTAATCCCTTGCAAACAAGAGCCCAAGTAAATACATTTTATCCTTAGGTTGTTTCTCTCTCAAGTATTTGGTCATGGTATTGGAAAACTGGCCATCCTAGTATGTAATAAACATTGGATAATTTCAATAGGATTTCAATACTCTCTTATTGTGTATTATAAAAAGGGATTTTAAAAGGTAAACTAATCATGGCATCAAGTTTTGCTTTTATGTTGATTTTATTCCTATATGTAAATGTTAGTTGATCGTTTATATATATAATTTATATCATACAAAGAAATTAAAATAGTTTGGGGAGTGTACATGATCACATCAAAATGATCAAATTTATAAATTGGTTGATTATTGAGTCTGAAAAGTTATCATGTCTTTCAAAGAGTTACAAAAGGAATTATTCCAGCTGGTCTAGGTTTGCCCTGAGTCAAATATGGTCAGTGATAGAAACGAAATTTTTGTTCTAAGAAAAATTGTTTGCTTTCTGGTATTGCCTATGCATAAAAATATATGCAATGTGCTCAACTATCATGTTTCTTTCTTTTTCTTTTTTTTTTGTGGTGGAACCAGGGATTGAACCCAGACCCTTGCACTTGCCAGGGAAGCACTTATTCTACTGACCCATCTCCCCAGCCCTCATGTTTCTTATTGAAGCAAAACATAAATAAAGGTTAAAAGCTCATAGTATTTTTACTTAGAAATATTTCTAACAATGTAGATGAGTCTTGAATATTTTCTAGATTTAGTCTTATTTTATAACAACACTGTACAGTGGATTTTTAAATGTACAGGGTATAATAAATATGAACTCACATTAAAATGGATATTTACAGGATCTCTTCCTGCAGGTTTTGGTGAAGGAAAAAGGAGAAATCTGTATGTGAAAAACCTATCCATGCATCAGTTATTTAATATTCATGCATGGAAAAGCAATTTTACAATAATGTTTTTGAATGACAGTTAAGAAACAGCTTGAGATAGTCATTGTAATCTAGCACATTTTGTTTTAATGCAAATATTTTTATGAACCCCATAGTAAATAGTGTTATAATTGGAAGAATTTCATCCTAAAAAAATTGATTCCGTATTCATAGTTTTCTATGTAGACAACTTTATTTGAGGGAGAAATCCCAGGGTGAAACATTAAGGAACATCTGTCATCTTTGCAGAACTTCATAAAACAAGGGGTGCTGTAAGTTTTAGTAAATGGATTATGCTGCATAAAATGTTCTGAAAGTACTTTTATGCATTGAAATCCTGTGCAGTGAGTTTTACAGTCTTCCAGTACTAAAAGATGGTTAACATTGTACTGTAACGTGCTTGATAAACTTTCAAAGTCTTGTAGAAAAAAAAAAAAAACATTGCCCAGAGGAGCACAATAAAAAACAGTACAGAAAGTGTTTATTTCATTTATGCACATATACATAATTATTAGATGAGGTCTTCAAAATATGCAACAATTATTTAAGTATGCATATGAAGTATGCAAGAACCAGAAAAAAAAAGATGCAAACCATACTTGCTTAATTCTTGCACATATAGTTCCCTTTATGTCACTATTCTATTTTGTTAGTTATGTTGATTGATTTTAGTTTTGACAGATCTATATATCCACATCATCTACCTTGATTGTTTCCACTTCTCACAGCCCCTTTAACCTAATCCCCTCCCTAGTCTGACACTTATGGGGCCTCTAATGTGAACTGTGTATTTTACTTATATCCAGTCCTCCATTATCTCCCATTCTTTTTATTTATGTATTTGGTACAGGATCACTACACAGATCAGATAAGTACTGATCCCACAGTTTCAGCCTTCCTAGCACTGTGATTACAGGTGGGTGCCATCATGCCCAGACCTGGTGGCCAGCCCAGCATACCCAGGGATGGGGTCCACACAGCATGTGGTGCTGGGATCAAATCCTAATCCCTGTGCTTGCCTAAGCAAGTGCTTAGTCGGCTGGGTTACCTTGCTGGCCTTCTACCTGTCATTGTTAAAACCTCTTTCTTATTTTCTTCCTCTTGTCTAATAGTGGTCTTTATTTTCATAGGTAAGATAATGCATTCACAGATTATTAAATTAGTAATGAATAGAAACCTTCTGATAAAAAGTAGAAGTCAATATATTCTGGGTTGGGTTTTTTTTTTTGTTTTTTTTTTCTATTTTCCTGGTGCTGTGCCATAGCCCAATGTATTCAAGTCATACACCAGCCCACTGTGCTAGGGTATAATTCACAATTCCCTAGAAAAAATGAAACAGAAGAATACAGAGTCACAATCATCAAAATGTGTTTCATTGAGGACTCATGAGACTGCATCACCATGGATGTGGGAGTATCTTGGTTGTGATGTTTACCCAATGATGAGATCAACTAAAGATTCAGTTATCAGAATATATCCCCTTTGTTAAAAAAGCACATGAGTGTATATAAAAATATCAAAACAGATTTATTTTTTTAAAAAAATGGTTTATTTGAATGTAGCTCCAGCCTGCCTGGAATCCTTAGGGGTGAGTTTCAGAATGGAAATTTCCACAGGAGTCGACTTGCTGTCTTAAATCTAAAAATAATGTAAAGGTAAAGTTCTTTCTTCTTTGGGGACTTTAGTCTTTTTTTCTTCAACTCAATAAGATCCAGCAACACTGTGCGGTGTAACTTACTTCACTGAAACTGTACTGATTTTGATATTAATCATTTCTTGAAGAATCTCTAAAAGAAAGATCCAGAATGATTTTTGTGAAGTAAGTTTGATAAAATTATAAAATAAGTAAAAGTGAACGTAGGACTTAAAGCTAGGCTGTGGAGTACCTGAAGATATAATAACTCAATCCCC
The DNA here is from genome assembly GCF_000260255.1 of Octodon degus. Taxonomy (NCBI): domain Eukaryota; kingdom Metazoa; phylum Chordata; class Mammalia; order Rodentia; family Octodontidae; genus Octodon; species Octodon degus. Next base: position 19,126,341 of record NW_004524577.1, read on the forward strand.
ACTCAAGCAAAGGCTAGCTGGCTATGTGGGAGATTGAGGGAATCATATGAGTGCGGTGGGTTCAGCTTCCAATTTCTTTCAGATTTGCATGAGACATGGAATCCCAATCCATCCTTCATTTGCATACAAGGCTCAGACTGCTGGGAATGTGAAGCATTCTGAACAGCAGTAGTGATTTTTAATTTCCTACCAGCGTCTAAGTTTTGGTCAACATTGCAGTTTGAGTTATTACTTTGCTCAAAATAACTTCCTTTCTTTTTCTTCATTGGATAGTCATTGTTTTGGTTCATCTTAACATCTTCCACCACAGACACAATTCATGGTGTTCTAAGCATGCACACGTGAACCACTGCTGCAGCCTCTAATGAAAGAAAAGAACGACTTCTACAAAGAGGTTGTAACAAGAACACATGACACCGATATCAAAACAAATGCACAGACCAAAAGAGCAGAGTAGAGATCCTAGGAGTGAACTCATACATCCACAGCCAGCAGATTTTCCACAAAGATGCTAAGAACAGGCACTGGTGATGTATCAGTTTTTTTTCAATTATATTTCATCTTTTAAGTCTGACTTATTTTTTAATATTTTTATAAAAATGGATCCCTATAAAGTAACTACATTTTAATGCCTGGCTTTTTCCATTATTTCGTTCATGAGAATCAGCTGTGTTTTTGCTCACATCAGCACTCACTCATTTTATTTCTGAACATCGTTCTATTGTCTAGATATTGCACAATTTATTTATTTTTCAGCCAGCTGGTGTCTTGATTCTGGTATTTTGCACAACATGGTGTGGCTGAAAGAAATGATGCAACTGTATTAGAAAACCTTCAGACATGTATACAGAATAGTTTGGATAATTGTATTGTGGATTTCTGCTGGTTTTTTGAAAGGAGCAGTTAACGCATAATTTTGTTTTTTCTTTTTATTATGATTTTTTTTACCTTTTGAATTTCTTCCAACTTCTTTGTTATTATTCTGTGTTGCTTTTGTCTTTAAATGAATTTTACATGTTTATATCTGGTAATATGAACAACTAATTTGAGGATAACATCATGTAATATAGAAAACATTGCTGAATTCCTGATATGTTGTTTAGTGTAATCTTGCATCATTTCTAATGCTAATTTTTATCACTACTTCATATTATTTAAAAAACAAAAAGAAGGATAACATTTGGGCAGTTTCTCATAAATTTAGACATAAACGTTATATTGAATTGACCAGGTTGGCTTAACTTTGTCTTCAGCCTGATTAAATTTAATGAGATTTCTTTCTGCTATTTGCCGTTAACCTACATTTTAAAAGTGTTTATATTTTAGAAAACTTTCAGTTGTAATTTTTCTCTGTTTATTTCAGTTATAAACCCTTTTTTAGCATCTTGTTATTTTCACTGCCTAGGAAGTATCTTTCCCAAGAACTTGGGAACAGTCATCTTTGAAATATAGCAAGGAAGAAAGGCAGTGTCTCCCCCTCTCACGTCCTGACATGTTGGCCCCCTTATTGAACACATATGGTCTAAGAACTCTGAGTAACTGTCCCCAAAGTTAGCTCTTCCCTACAAGCTTGTTCCTCTGTTACCTCAGAGCTGGTTACAGGATATTGCTTGGTTTTATACAGGGCTTTGTAAATCATAAAGGAACTAGACAAGTTACACAGGCACACTGGGATAAGCAAACAGAGTTTATGGAGGCAATACAGTACTGAAAAACATCAGAATAGAAACTGGCTCCAGCCCTGGGGGTAGGGGTATGACGTAGGAGATTAGGGCTGGGATATACTAGTGAAATAACTGTGAAGAGTCCATCCATCATAGTCAATGGAGACCTAGAGCACATGTGCGGTAAGACAGTACCCTGAATGACTGAAGTGCCTGAGCATTGTACAAGGAACCAATCAGAAAGTGTACCTTCAGTTCTCCACTTACATCTGGTATGAAACTCAAAGCTCCTTCCAGAGGACAGCAAAATCTGAGGCCAGGCTGAGTTTGTTTCTGATAGGACAACCTTTCCAAATGCCTTATTGCATGAAAGAACAGTCTAGTAATCTCAGCTACCCAGGAGCCCAGCCATTATCTGTACAGCTGCTGTGAGACTTTTCACCAACCCACTCTCAGCCTTCAAAGCATATAAGTACTTTTTTTTCCACCATGAATGAATGTATTTCCTTGCTACCTTTTCTGCATGCTTGTCCAATTCTTTGTTTAACCCATCAAAAACATGGAAAGCATTCCTTTTGGACCCAAAAGCTAGTAAAAGTTCTCATTTCCCTGGTCAGGAGTCCAACTCTGAGAGAGCCATCATGGGCTGTTTGACATTTTGTGCCGGGTCACGTGGTCTGCACTGACTGCACGTATCCTTACCCATAATTCACTCCCTGACACTTGTATCTAGGAGACTTGATCCATATGGATGAAGACAATGAATTTGTCCACAGGGAAAGGGTACTTTTGGTTTGTTTTGAGATGTGTTTACTTACACTTATACCTGCCTTTTTTTTTTCTTGTTTCTTTTTTCTTTTCTTTCAATAACTGATCTAGGACTCCTAGTTGAATTGTGGAGCTTGTTTGAAAGGTTAGAGCTGAGTGTTCTTGGACAGGGTCACTGACAAGGAAGTGGTCTTCAGCCAATGATTTCTGGGAAAGCAGTTTCTGGCTTGTGCTAGCTACTATTATACCTATGGTAGTTATTATTGCACTTGTGCTTTAATGCTCTGCTGCTTTTTTTATCTGCTGAATTGAGTTCAGTCTTTCTTCTCTACTGGAACCACCCAGAATGAAATTTATTGTCTCTTTAACTCTGCCCAGAGCAATTTTTCATTGACATACTGTAACTCAGAGATTGTATTCATAGCTTTGAATGTGAGTAAAATAAAAATGCACACACCCAAATGTATGTGCCTTAATAATTTTGAAGTGTGAACTTTCTGTTTCTTTTGTAACTTCTATACATATTTCATGATTATCAGAAGGCTTATACATGTCTTATGGTTATGCGAGTCTATTTTGAACTATTTGCTTCCTTGCATACAGGTATTCTCCTTTTTTTTAGTTTACCTGCTTCCACTGAATTTGCCTATTATGGAGGCATCAGGAGTGTTTATCATACCTTTAGGTGTTGGAAGTCACAAAGAAAAATTACAGTTTAGACAAGAATAAAGATTTGAGAGGCCTAAAATTTCAGTCAGGACTCATTGGTACAGTTTGACTCTTATGTGAGGCCAGCTTGTCTTGACTAGAAATGATGGTCATTTTTATCTAACTAAGTGAAGAGAACAGAAATGTATACCAGATAAAATAATTAGCTATGTTTGCAGGAAACAATCTTAGTGAAAGAAAAGTTATGAAATGTATTCAACAAAAACCAAACAGGAAAGATTATAAAGATTTTCACTGAATTCAGAGCAATAATAAAGAAATAATGGCAAGTTTTAACAGAGATGGAAATTGCAAAAATGTACCGAGCAGATATCATAGAGGTGAAGAAAGAACAACTACACTGAAAACATCTGAGGGATGTGTGTTGTTTCCTTTCCTCTCAAGCAAGAAAGTTGAGACTCACTAACTTCAGTGAGGCCTTGGAAAAATCTCTGAGATTTTCCTGCTCTCTCTTCACATCACACACTCTGATGCACCCCAGTAGCAGGGGGAGACATCAGCAGTGGGCTCACTTAGGAGCCACTTCTCTTTGCCTGTAGTCTAGAGACAGTTGTGGGTGCACAGCCTTGTAAATCCTCAGACCTTGAGGATGAGGGCTCTGTCTGTTGGATGGGAGCTACACAGGTGGACACATTCCATGTGTGCCAAACTCTGTGTTCAACAAAGCTACGAAGACCCGAGTTAATCAGTACAGTGAGCTGGGGGTGAGGGTAGAATACAAGAACTGCTCCTTCTTCCATTTAGGCTTCCAAAGGTCTACTTTTCATTTGACCCATAAACTTTCTAAAGGCTAGTTAAAAGCCTTACTCTTACACAGCAGTGTAGAGGGTACAATTAATCCCCTTCCAGAAGGAAGCTCTTTATTAGATAGCTTAAGTCACTCAATCTGTACTGTTGATAATAGATACGCCCTCCAAAGTGATTCCATGTCTTCTGAGACTCACCTGGGTGTTCTCCATGGGCTAAGGAGAACTGGCAAGTACAGAATGCTTTCTTCTCCCAGGAATGCAGGAGTTGTGAGCCAACGGCAGTTGGAAACCTGTGTAATAGGTCTATTGCCCTGAGTATGTTGACCTTTCCTCATTGGGTACTCATAGACGTCATATATACGTGTGATCCTCTTACTGCATCCAATAATAACCAAATGATTTATGAGGCAAGAAATGTACAGTTAGTACAGTTGAGAAGACTCAGCACCCAGGCAATCAAAGAGCTGAATAACCGAGGGAGAGGTCCTTGTGCACACATATCCCAGTCCTCAAGAGAGCAGTGCAAACCCAGTCTATTCCACTCTTCCCACAGTTTCATGTAATTCTTGCCCTTGCTAATGCCATTTTTCCCCATTTCTGCTCATACAATCCTGCTTGTTGTGAGTGCACCTTCCCCCATCAACTTCAGGAAATTACATTGTTTCTTTCTTTACCACCATGGGCATAATGTGAAACTGTCCATTGGGCATAAGAACCTGGAACCTATCTCCTGCAAACTTAGCATTCACCTTATCAAGAGTGCAATTGGGGGCTGGGGAGATAGCTCAGTAGAACAAGTGCTTGCCTGGCAAGCACAGGGTCCTGAGTTCAATTCCTGGTACCACAAAAAAACTAAAATAAATAAAAGTTAAAAAGAAAAACAAATAAACACTTGGGGATTTGACTGACTTTGTCAGATACAAAAGTTACATTTCTTGTTATATAGGTCTTGCTTTATCTTGGTCCTAACCCTCCAGCAGAAAAGTATAAATATGGGGTATAAAAAGTAAAGTCATATTAATATGCTGAGCTGTAAAAACCTCAAATTGACAACTTCTGACATTGCCAGTCTTATGGCCAAACCACTACAATTACGGACTACTGGACTGTATTGGATTATTTTGCAGAATTCATGCACCTACAATATTTAAATGGCAATGTAATACCCATCTCTGACAAAACTAAACAAAAAAGGGGATACAAACAAAAGAACATTTTGTATCTGTATATACAAAATAGGATAGATATACAGCTACTTTCTCTTAATTCAATGAGAAGAAAGATTTGTATTAACAGTACTTGGACAGGATATCATGTCTGCATCTTATACTGTGAATAACCACTACAAAGACAACAGTATGCTATGTATTAATTTTGAAACTATCCTATTAATCAGTTTTGAAACTGTCTCATTGCTATTTGTTTCTCAATAAAATTAATTTTAAAAAAAAGAATGCAATCTTCCAATATGAATCCCAAGTGCCTCACATTTCCATTGTCATTTATATATTGTAGGTGTGTAAATTCAGCAAAATAATCCAATGTAGTCCAGCATTAATCAGCTATAAAGAATGATGAACTCAAAGCCTTTATATTTAAGTGAATGCCACTTGAATATATACTCATAAGTGAAATAAGCAAAACCCACATGTATAAATTTCGTATAGTCTCCCTAGTATAAGAACATGCTTCTTGACCTTTGCATTTTCTTCTGACATCCGCGTTAAAGCTTCCTTGATCCCCTGCCTGAAAGGCCAGCATCACATAGATGATGTAGCAGTGAACAGACCCCTTTGCATCATGGCTGCAGAGTTATCTAAGTGACTGAATGGCTGAGAGATGTGAGTAGTCCCCAGGAGCCATGCCCTAAGTCTCCCTTCTGGAGCAAGAAGCCCACAGGCTCTTTTAAAGCTTTCTACCCTTCAGTCTGTGAACAAAATGGTCTTGCTGATTACTGGGAGCCCTTAGTTCCTCTTTCCTCTTGTCCGAATGCAAAGTATTTTCCTACTTTTGAATGTTCAGATTTTCAACAATGACAGTTTCTACAGCTCCAACTTTGCAGCAGATTGCATTCCACTGAAATTTTTTGGCCCCAAAACTGTTTCCAATTTTCATTATAAATTTATCTAAAAGTAGCCAGCAGTATCTATGCTGTAGCCTTAATATTTAGTCTTTAAAGTTTTCTGCCAAATTAATTAGTCTGATACCCATATTCTCAATCTCCTGTCTCAAGAAATGAGTAAACTCTAGAAAACTTTTCCTTGAGATTATAATATGTGTGCTCTCTGGGCAAAATTCTAATGAAATCCTTGTTTAGGACCAAAGCCTCTGAGCTTCTCTTTTACCATCTGCATCCTATTAATATTCTGATCTCTTTATATCCTGCCAGACTATTCCTTAAAACTCTGCTTACAGCATTCTAGGGCTTCCCTAGTTTCCATTTCCAAATGTTTCCAAACCAATCCAGGCCCATTTCTAAAGCATATGATCAGTAACAGGAGAGCAATGACACTACCTATTAGTCATATTCTTGACCCTGAGGCACGGTGCCTAACACTCATAAGAATGGAGGATAGACTGATTTTTAGCTCACAGTTTTAATGTCTCACTGATGGACCCTGAGGCAGAAATAAGATGGCAGATGATATGAAAGAGAAAGAGGTGTTCACCCATCGCAGCCAGGAAGCAGAAAGAAGCAGGAGGACTGAAGGACATCCTTTCAAATTTCATCCCCAGTTATACTGCCCTAGGTACCAGGCTTTGTATCTCAGTGTGAAAATTTTGGGAGACATTTCCCATCGTAACTATAATAGCTACTTTTGATATTAACCATGTTTCATTTAAACACATAATAAAATGTGTTTATGGGCCAGTGAGATATCTCAGCGCACGCTTAGGCAAGTGCAGATGACCACAGTTGAATCCCGGGCACCACATTCTGTGTGGGCCTGCCCCCAGGGCAGGCTGAGTTGGCGAGAACTTGGGCACAGTAGCATAAGCCTATAATCTCAGTTTTGGGGAGCTGAAAGCAAGAGGATCACCACGAGTCTGAGCTGTGTAGGGAGACCCTGCAACAACCAAATACGTTTAAAAAAAAATCTGTTCAGTTTGAGAGATTTTTGCTATCCTAAAAACCAAATAACACTCACATATTTATGAAAATTCCATTCAAAAGAGAATTCAAGTAATATTTATTATAATATTCTATTTTCTATGTAGAAAACTTGCAAGTTAAGAAATCATGATACCTTGGGCAGCATTAGAGAAAAAAAATAATAAAATAGAAGAAGCCACTAGGATTTTGTCAACTAAATATGCACTTATGAGCCATTTGGCTCATAATTAATGCTCAAATTTTTCTGGAGAAAAAGCACAGTACCTGCAGTTTCAAAAAAATCTCACTAGTCTGCTTTTCGAAGTTGGCTAACATTTATTTATTTTAACCATATATTCTACGATCTTTAACACTTTGTCAGTTGCTGACTATGACTATGTGCCATTAATTTAAATTAGGAAAACACATATCTAAGCCTTTTGACCTAGACATTTTAACTCATTTACTATTTCCTTCATTTGTTACAAGGAAGACATGTCTTAAAGAAGAATCACTCACAGAGGACGAATTGTTCTTACTGAAAGATTAAAAGCAAATATTCTAATAGTCCTGCCTGCTTCTTTATGAGTGCTTAAAAGGTACCCAAATTCATAAATATTTTTGCTGTCTTTGGTATTTTTTTCAAGTTGCAATTTATTTTGATAGCATTAGCACTGAGACTATCGTGTAGTTGGTCTATTGATACACTTGCCCACAGTTAATGATCTGGTCTTTACTTACTAAAACAATACACGAATGTTTATTAGAGAATACCTAAACTACTACACTGCTTATTTGCTAATATTTCTTTTCTTCTACTCAGAATGTGCTGAGGTTATAGAGTATCATAGATACTTTGTCAGATAAGGCTCTAAGCATTTTATAAATTTTAATTCACTTAAATATCCAACAATTCCTTTGGATATGTATTATTACTAACTTGGTTTTATAAAACTTATGAAAGATGAAATCATTAGTAATGGAAAAATTCAAATTTTGGTGTTCTTAGTCTACCTTGTTGTATCCACTCACTTCCAATTTGTGTACTGTTATATTCAACTGCAACAAAATGAGCCCATTATCTTTCTTAAATATTTAAAATCTCATGCCGAGAAGGATGTGATTCTGACTGTGATGAAAAGATTGGCACTTTCCCCCCCTAAATTTCTCATTACAGTTTTATGGTTAGAAGGACTTCTTTTTGCTAAAACTCAGTAAAAAGTGAAGTTCCACAGTTACACCCTCCATCTTCTGAAAGATGATCCTGTCAGCAAAGGAAGAAAAGAATTTATTACATGATTTTATTAGTTATGCAGTTGGAATAAAATGATCCCTTTCTAAAACATCATTCAAATACACTTTATCATGATTCTGCTGCAGTTTTATTGGCCTAGAGCCAAATCACAGTCATTGTATAAAATTTAAACTTTAGAAATAAAAGCCATGTATCTGAAGATATAAACTTCAGATTATTGCTGGGAGTGATAGAAATTTAGACAGTTACTGTGATTCTTCCTAGAGAAGGTAACAATTTTGATTACAGTGAGCCAAGTTAAGTTAGTGACTGGTTAGGATAAGAAATTGACCAGATTACAAGGCAATAGAGCCGTGGTATGCCAGTCCATCATGAGAACTCCTTAACAATTTTTCCTATTACCATATATGCATAATGTTATAAGTACAGCTATATACTGACTTATTCTATAGGCGTATACATACATATCATGCTATTGAAAGAATCAGACCAATAAACAGATTTTCCTGATATGAATAGCCTTGTTTATATTTGATAATACATATCTATATATTTATATCTCTCTATCTATCTACCTATCTGTCAATCTTCTATCTACTTTACCTGCCTACAGAATTAAAGGGAAAGAGAAATTGTTGTCTCCTACAAAATATATTTTCTGAATCTAAGTATTTGTATGATTCTATAGTTTTACCAAAGTTTACTTAGTAACACTAGAATATCTACCTCATGTTAAAGTATCTAACTACGTAGATACGTGCATGTACCCCCAAATTCTCTCCACAGGCCGTCGTTTCAGTTTGACAAATACATAAAACCTTAACAGATACAACTGACAAATACAACTGCTTTCTCCACAGTCTATCAAAATTATAGACTTCTGTAAATTTTCATGCAGTATTTTGAAGGAGAAATTGAAAATCTGGAATGTAACTCCTTGAAAACAGTGTGTATAGCCATAGTGACGGGTACCTTAGTATATAAGGAACAAATGGAAATTTCATAGTGAACAAAATGATACTTGGAAGAACAAGATATACTTTATAAAATACTTAGAAAATTTCTGTAAGTGAACATAGAGAATTTGCTAAAGTATACATTTAGAACTGCAGATTGGGAGATTATGTGCAAAGGTGCGTAGGAATGTCTGGCAGCATTTCTGAGTAACTTGCCAAAGATTTGAAAATAAGGGAAATCAGAACAATTTTGCTAGATAAAGGCAACACATATGGCATCATTATAGATATTGAAATTTATCTTAATGAAATAAAACATTTGTCAAGATAGAACTAATTTTGCTCATAATCTAGTTACTTAAATTAACAAAACTGTCTGAAAGCAAAAAGATTATTAGCAATAAATGCCCAAAGAGAATATGAATCAAGACTTTTCTCTTGAACTGTTATCTTTTCAATGGACATAATTGTAACCTAAACAGATATGAGAAAAGACATATTTTTTTCACAAAACTTTAAAGGGATCACTAGGTGTGCTGACTGTTTCAAGAATTATTGCATCTCTGGACATCAGAGAATGCCATTTCGCTTCTAGCTTTGTCTGTAGAGCCTTTGGATTATGTTTACCTTCAGATTACATATGACATTTGTCATTACAGTAAACATGATGGATATCAGCTTAGCAACTCTACCCTTAAAATTTGGAAGCATGGTACTAGGCACCTGCAAGCAGGTGCAGGGGCCAGTGGTTCAATCCCCCAGGGCCTGTTGTGTAAGTCCCAACCCCTGGCGTGCTGAGATGGCAATTGAGACTGGGTGCGGTGGCACATGCCTGCAAACCCAGCTCTTGGGAGGCTGTAAACAGGCAGATCACTATGAATCTGATCTAATAGTGAGACCCTGAACACCCTGCAGATAATTCCCTAAAATACAAAACAAAACAAAACACGATGCTAGAGCTTATGCCTAGAGGTCCTGCCAAAATCACATGTGCTTAAAGGCAGTATTTTTGAGAGACAGCTGGATTGGGGTGTGCTAACTGGATTATGGGTATTATAGCTGGACTAATGCACTGATAGATTTAGCATGCTGGGGTGGATCATGGGAAGGCCCTCTCTGGGTGAGATGGGCACCAACCTGTAGGTGTACAGCCTGCATGGAACAAAAAGGAAAGGAAGCCTGCTGTTTTGCTGCCTGCTATGCCATGGACTGCTTCAGCTCTGTCAAGATTTCTGCCACACCTTTTTGTCTTTGAGACAGCTGCTGACTAATAAACTTTGAGCTAAAATAAACCTTTTCTGTGTGAACGTGTGAGTGTCTAATGTTTTGTATCAGGAATGAGCAAGTAATTAAGAGCCATGAGGACAAAGGCAAGTTCAATTTTTTCTCCAAATATGTAAACATTGCAGTGTACTCTGAATGAACATTTCTGGATCTCCACCTCTCCTCGCAGCCAGTACTGAAAATATGATACTAGGTTGTGTGTATCAAGAATTCTAAAACAGAAAAATATCATAATCCGATACATTTAAATGAAAATGATTTTGTTAAAATCTCTGTTCTGTACACTTCACCTTCTTACATAAATCACACATTTTTATGAAACGATTTCAAAAGGCCAAGTTGACTGAATTAAATTGAAAGGAGTTTGTATTTCAAAGAATTAAAAACAATGGGAATATTTGGTATCCTGAAAGGATTCATCAGTAGGAGAATGAGTGGGTTTGCCATAAATAAAGACCAATGGGAAAAGATCATTTTATGAGTCTGAAAAGAAGAGAGAGGAAAATGAAGAAAGGGGTGAGCTATCTTGAGCTGCACAGTTTTTATTGACATTCATGAATGCAAATATTGAATAATGTAACTTTACCCTTTGCAAGGAAGCGTTACCATTAAAAATTTTTATTCAAATACTGAATTTGGCCTCCAAACAATATGGCAAGAACTATACATGTTTGACTTTAGAAAGAAAGAATTTGGGTTTTTCACAAATCAGATTCTCTAAATATACCTTCTCTATTTACTTTTTTGATATTGAATATCAGTTTATTTTTATTTAATTTTAAAAACTTATTTATTTGTTTGGTACAGGGTCTCGCTGCATACCTCAGACTCGTACTGATCCTACTCTCTCAGCCTCCCCAGGGCTGGGATTACAAGTGTGCAGAACCACCTCAAGTTTCAGGTTTGGCACAGCATGCCTTGGATTCTGGGGATTCCTGCATGGCATGTGGTACCAGGGATCGAACTCAGATCCTTGCACTTGCCAGGCAGGCACTTAGCATGCAAAGCTATCTCTCCATCTCCTCCCCCAGCTTATTTATTTTGCTTTTGCTTTTGGGTTTTTAATATAGTTGGTACAGGGTGCCCTTATGCAGCTTGGACTCACTGAGATCCTCCTGTTTTTCAACCTCCCCATTGCTGGGATTACAGGCCAGTACCACCACACCGGGATTGGGTCACTGGTTCAGTGCACCCAGAGGTGGGGCTGGTGTGGCATATGGTGCCTGTCCCTGCACTTGCCTAAGCAGGTACTTAGTCTGCTGAACTATTTCCCAGCCCTACAGGTATTTGGTCCTATTAAGTGACACTCCTAATTTAAGGACAAAGTGCAGAGTAAAGTTATAAGCAGTCCAATATTTTTTATTTTTACCATTCATAGTTTTATTGAAGTATAATTAATGCATCCAGCACACTTTGTATATGAATTTCATGAATTTGCACAACTCTAATATTAGCACCATAATCAGAATACTAAATATATCCATCACTTCCAAAACTTTTTTTCAGTTCTTTTTGTACATGCATGGGTACTCATATGTCCCCAGAAAGGGCCCAAGATTGAAATCTATCCTCCTAAAATTTTAATTGCTGAATACTACACTGTAAGTTCAGATATACATTGTGCATTAGCAAGTATGTAATATTATATCATGAAGTACAGACATGTTGTGCACTAGACTGTGTCTGTCTTGAGTAATTTATCTCAGTTGAACAATAATCTCACTTTCTTTCTTGTCCAAGTCTCTGCTACAAACTACCATAGTCTGTTTTAATTATACTGATGTTTAAATTCCTGAGACATGTAAAATTATCCAGGGTCTTTCCTGCTGAGGGTAGGTCATTTCATTTAACTGAAGGTGCTTTAACTCATTTATGCTGTCTTAAAATGCAGAAGAGTGTTACTGAAATGAACTCTTTGTTGGAACAAAAATAGACTTGCTTTCTTTGTATTATTGTTACATTTTTTAATACTAGAAAGACCATCACTTTGTGATATTTTGAAATCATAGCATATTTTATTTCTGATGAGAAACAAACTAGAAAACCAAAATTGACCTTACATTCATTCCCTTTCCCCAGTATCTAGTGTGCCCTTCAGATTCAATTTTTCTCTTTTAGGTTCTTACACAAGGAGACAATATGTCTGTACATGCAGGTCTGATTTATTACACTTAATGGGATGTCACTAGTTGCATCCAATGACCCACACAAGACTCAAATTTATCCTGTTTGGTAGCTGAATAACACTCCATTGTGTAAAATTACCACATCTTCATTATCTTTATCTTCATCTTATAGGCATCTACAAATTGCACTGCTATAAACATGGGTGTACATATATTACTGTGGTATGAGGTTGTCAGTTCTTCTGGAAAAATACCCAGGAGGGGAGTAGCTGGCTTGAATGGGATCTCCAATCTCAGGGTTTTTTTTTAAGGATTCTCCTTACTGAATTCCATAGTGGTTGTATCACTCTGCACTCCAGTAGTGAAAAAGGGTTCCTTTTCCTCCACAGTCTCTCCAGAATTTGTTATTGGTTGACTTCTTTCTATTAGTCATTCCTTCTGGGGTGAGATGGAATCTCAGTTTGTTTTAATGTGTATTTCTTGAATGACCAATGATGTTGAACATTTTTTCATATATTTACTTGGCATTTGTATTTCTTCCTCTGAGAACCATATATTCATCTAAGATTCATCTCATTTTTGAGTTGGGTATATGAATTGAGGGGAGTCTTTGAATTGGGTCTTTGAATTTTTTTTTTTAATTATTTTATGTTCTACATAGAAAGTTTTGTTGGAGGGACAGTTGGCCATCTTCTGTTTATTTGTTTGTTTCACAGTTTGTGTGTTTTCTTTTTACTCTGTTGAACATTTTCTTTGAAGTGAAGAAACTTTTCAAAAGATGAAATGCCAAGGGGCCGGGGAGATGGCTCAGTGGAATAAGCGCTTCCCTGGCAAGTGCAAGGGCCTGAGTTTAATCCCCGGTTCCACCAAAAAAAAAAAAAAAAAAAAAAAAAAAAAAAAAAAAAAAAAAGATGAAAAGGCTTAAAAGCTTTGGAAGAATAGAATTCTCTCATACATACATTTTCTTGTGTGTAGTTTCATTAATTAGCACAATTAATTCCACGGAGAAAATAAAATAAGAATGTACACCTGCCACACAATTAAAAAAAACTATGATACTTTGTATTCCCTTGAGAAGAGCATTTTCACATGAAGTATTTGTACAAAAAACTATAATAAATGCTTTGTCAGATTGCCCAGGCTTTTTGACTGAAGATAACCTCTAACAGCATTTTCTTTTGTGGTTTAATATTTTTTAATCAATTTAAACTCAATGACCAAAGTTGTCAGACTATAAGCCTAACTGACACAGAAAAATGTCTAAGATAATGTTAATATTATTAACATTACATAAGACAGATCTGTGGCAAAATAGCTCTATTATTTGAGATAATTAGCGACAGAACCTAAATGATATCAGATTTATACTTTTATCTTTTCAAAGAATGCAACAATGTTCAAGATCTAATCTCAACAGCAAAGGGAAATTAATAGGTGTCCTATTCATTCCAAAGTCAGATACATTCCAGTACAGCGAAGCATTGTTTCCTGCCTTTGCTAGAAACAAAAGAAAAGATTCTGGTAATAATTGAGTAGGCGTAGCTCTTAAGAAGGGGCGAAATTGTGAAGAAAAGGCATGACTGCAGGAGCAGGAGTTGCCACGATTATATTACAAATGTTTCCAAATAATTATAAGTTAATTATATCAGAGTTTATCCTCCCATTAAAAAATCTTACAGAATAACCCTATGTGCATACATGATGCTAAGAGGAATGGAACAAGGTAAATGCCTAAATGTATCTCATTCATTTGACGATGCTCATTGTTTACAAGGATTGCCCCACTTGATAAAAGGAACTTTTAGGGGCATAAAATT
>NW_004524577.1:19142212-19144418 GCF_000260255.1 Octodon degus
TCATGAAGCAGAGTCAAAGAGATATAGAGGAATTTAAAATCTCAATCACAAGCTTGCAAAACCATTTAAGTGAAAGTGAAGACAGTTTCAGATCTTGAAGACACTGGTGCATCTAGTGAAAAGGTAAGAAACGATCTCTTAAAAACAACTAGGATGCAGGAAAAAATAATCCATCATCTGCAAGATGATGTAAAGATGAACAATGTGAGACTAATAGGCATCAATGAGAAAGTAGTCAATACAAATCAGCACAGTCATTTTGAAGCATGTAAGTTTATTTGTCAGAGAAAGTCATTTCCTATTCCTTTGCTCTGATTTTGACATATTTATTTTTGTGGGACTGGGTAATGAACCCAGGGCCTTTCGGTTGAGCCCTTTCTAATTGTACACTTAGAGACAACTCAGATTTTTATTTTCTTTTTTACTTGCATCAGTTACTTACATAGTTTGGATATTTGTGTCTGTTGGACATAGTATTTGCAAATATTTTCTTCCATTTTATAGAAAAATAAAATAAAAAGTAAAACATTTTTAATTTGGATATTGTCCAAATTGTTTATTTTCCCCTGCATTGATTGTATTTCTTGCTGTATACCTGTTCAAGCATTTCAACAATCAATGTTAAGGACTTTTTCCCTATATTTTCTTTTAAGATTTGTGTCATTTCTGTCCTTACACACAAGTGTTTCCTATACTTTGATTTGATTTTGTGTATAGTGAGAAATAGAGGCTGGATTACATTATTCTGAAAGTAGGCATCCAGATGTCACCATCTAATTTAGTAAGGACATTATCTTTTTATTTTTTGTCTCTTCTGACCCTAATAATAGAATTGTAATGTACCACTTTCAAACTGGGAGAGCTTAGAATAAGATTTGTATAAAAATGGTAAAGCATATTACCTCAACCCAAAGGAATCAATAAACAGCAATGTAAGCATGGTAATTAGAGCTACATAAGCAATCAATTACCAGGAAAGAAAACACTTGCTTAAGTAGAGTAGAAAACTCTAATGGTTTTTATAAAATCCTTACAAAATCTGTTTCACTTTTAATTCATGTACAAGTTTGATAGAATAAAACATAAATTTAAAAAGAGTAGGCGTATACATTTTCATTTCCAAAACTTGAAATTGTAGTAACTCACTCTCCAAGTACTTGCCAGATCGGTGTTAAAACAGAATTAATTTATTTCAGACATTCTTTATCCTTTCTCTTTAATTCTCCCTCAGTCTCCCCAGTTCATCATTAATTCTGCTTTGCTAGTTCCACCCAGCTATCAAAGGGAAATGAATATAAATCCTCTCACGGCTGCTGTGCCTGGAATCATGGAGCATCTGAAAAGAATCCACATCCCCTCGTGCTGCCAGCAGTTCAAGGCAGCCAGCATGTTCTCTCTCTAACTATGCCTGCTTGGACATGAAGCCAAGCAAAGCAACATGGAATTGTTTCTTCTTTTCTTCTATCATTGAGATGTTTCTTCTAATACATTTAGTTTTTGTAAGTAAACCCAGCACTTCTACCTACTGACTATGATCATGGATAGCTGCTGATGTGCCCCTGGGGGATTTAAAGGAGGCTCTTCTTGCAGACACCACTCTTTCCCAGTTCTGGGGTGAGTTTCTTTCAGGATACTGAAATTAGTGGCATGAGACCTGCTAAGAAAAACCATGGAAACATGAAACACCAGACAGAAGGTCTTTTACCGTCATGAAAGCTATGGCAAGGACTGGGAAGTATTTGAGAGAAAGGCAACACTCTTCTATTTTTAGGTTTTGAGATGGTGTCTTATTATGTTGTCCACCCCAGCAGTTTTTCTGCCTCAGCCTTCTGAGATCTAGGCAGTGAAATTACAGGCAAAAGGGGCTGGGAAGATAGGTTGGCGGTCTAAGCGACTGCTTAGCAAGCAGAAAGGCCAGGATTCAATTCCCAGAACCAAGTGCTGTGCCAGCCCGGTGCCAAGCCGGCCACTAGAACCAGGCATGCTGGTGCGCACCTATAATCCCAGCCCTGGGAGGACTGAGACAGGAAGATCAATACAAGTCCAAGCTGCATAGTGAGACCCTGTACCAAATCAATCAATCTATCAATAAATGAAAAACAAATTAAAAATAAAAATTCTAAAAGTCCAAAGTATTAAAAAAAAGTTACAGGCAAGAGCCACTGCTCTGAGTTTGAAAATATAAATTTTGGGGGGCATATTTTAT
>NW_004524577.1:19145538-19146504 GCF_000260255.1 Octodon degus
TATTAGATAATTCATTTCCATAAAAAACTACCCCAAAGCAGAATGTGTACACCAACATCTGAGGGTTTCTGATAAAACACTGAATTCTCTCAAAATACTTTACACTCATTAAAATATGCGACTCATATACTGAATGTTTCTATTTAATTTTAGTGGTTTCACTTATATGTATTTATGCATACAGTGCATTTCACAATGGTGAGGTTGTCTCCAAAGTGAAAATGGTCAAATGAAATCCAGAACAAATATACATGTTTCTTAGAACAGCAATAACAGCAATCTAAAACGGAAATAGTTAAAATACCACCTCACTAAAAGTGTCGGAATGCTTTCAAATAAATAACGAGAAAGCAAACACATGCTGTTCATTCTTTTGACTCACAAAAGCAAATTATATATTAGAATATTAAAAACAAGGTTGAAAATTTGGAGAGTGGAACAAGTGGATGAATTAGGAACAATTACTTTCTATTCAGCTCATGAGTTCCTAAATGAAAAGTTCACAGAATTCACAGTATTTTTCAGTATTTATGCCTTTGTTTTTGTCTTTAGTCTTTAAAATAAAAATAAAAATAAATTTAAAAATATAAAGTAAAAAGGACAAGAAAAACATTAAAGTTTTTTAAAAAGCAGAGTGAACGTTTAATTGTTTGATCAGTCTGGAATATCTATATTTGCTAGTTTGAGCAACAAATTTGATGATAGCAATATATAATGTAACAACTATTATTAATATTCCATTACTGTTCTAAAAATCTGAATTATTTGTACTGTACTATATTGCTTTGTTTCGGTCTTTGTTCTCATTACTTTCTTTCATTTTGGTTTTTGATTTTCTCTTTAAAATACAAAAAAAGATTTTATTTTTTTTCTTTCAAAGTTTTATTGATAAACATATAGCAATGAGACAGTTTCAAATCAAATTGAAAGTACAGTTTCAACAAATAATACACTGCATATATTCTT
>NW_004524577.1:19147062-19152788 GCF_000260255.1 Octodon degus
CTCTCCAGGGCAGGGATTACAGGTGTGCAGCATCAGGCCCTGTCTCTATCCCTGGTTCGGCATGCCTTGGGGGGGTGGGGGCTGGCACGGCATGTGGGACCAGGAATTGAGCCCCAGTCCCTGCTCTTGCCTAAGCAGGCACTTCATCCACTGAGCTGTCTTGCCGCCAGCCCGCTATCTAGAATTTTTTAATTTGGCCATAAACGCCATATCTCCTCGAGTCTTACAGTGTTTGCCTATTTTGCCTAGAACATTCAGTCAGCTAGATTCTGCATCAACATACTGTTTTGACTGCCGGGACTGTGGAGAGATTTCAAAAAATGCATGTTTCATTCATTCTGCAAACGACGGAGAGGAAGAGGATGGCTTCAAGGACTAGGATTATCTCCTTCCTACTTGAGGAAAGGCCGTCTGCCCATCCATGCATACCTGACAGCTTTTGTCTCCCAGAAGATAAGAACTATGATCTCCTGAGTTTTGAGAACGATGCCCAGGTGAAGGTCAGAACTCATTAATTAGTTTTGGTATATGCCTGTTCACTTGTGTCTTGTCTCTCCAAGATTCACGGGCTCACAGGTAGAAGTTGGAGGAGGGGCCGGATTGAGGGTGTGTGGTAATGGAATGAAATCGTGTGATGCTGGGGTGAAACTGTGTGATGCTGAGATCAAGGTTATGTGATTATGCAACCAACCCACAGATTGGTTTGGCAAAGTCTGGAAGTGGATAAGGAGAAGGTCGATCCTGGGTGTGGATGGAACTGCATGAAAGCCAGAGGAATGAATGTACTGCTGGTGTTTGGAAAGGAGCCCTTATGGTTTAAATTTTTTTGGAAATTTCATTCTTTTTTTTCCCTTTTGAATTTTTACAATTTTTGTTATTGTTTTGTTTTCTCTTTAAATGCAAGGGCTGGCCAAATAGCTCAGTGGATTAAAGCACCCGCAAGCAGGTAGAGGGGCTAGGGTACAGTCCTCAGGCCTGCCATGCCGGCCCCACCCCTGGGGTGTGCTGAGAGGGCCATTGAGATTGGGCATAGTGGTGTGTAACTGTAATCCCAGCTCTTGGGAGGCTGTAGACAGGAGATCACTATGAGTCCAATCTAGTAGTGAGACCCTGAACACCCTACAGACCCTTTCCTAAAATACAGAAAAAACAATATAAATAAATAAATAAATAAATAAATAAATAAATAAATAAATAAATAAATAAATAAATCTTGCATATTTATACCTGGTAGCCTGAGCAACTAATTTGAGGATAGTATCATGTAATACAGCAACCATTATTGAACCCCTATGACTTTATTTAGTGAAATTTTTTATCATTTCCAATGCTGTGGTTTTTCTTTCCCCTTATCATTGTTTTGGATTCTTTAAAAAATAAAAAAGCTTGTAAAAAACAAACTGCAAGGGATCAAAGAGAGTGGTGTTTGCTGCTTCTGCTGCTGCCTGCTTGCTGCGTTGCCTTTTGCTGCTGGCTTGCTGTGGAGGTTTCTCCTGTAGGTTCTCTGTGATGCCGTCCTGACCTAGAGCCAGCTGAGTATGGACTGAAAGCTCTACAAACTGTGAGCCACAATGCACTTTCCTTCCTTTAACTTTGGGTAGTGAGGATTTTGTTTCAGGAATGAGAAAAAGTATCTAAGACAATACCTATGTGCAGTTTTTCAATGTTTTATTGCTGAAAATAAGATATTTTACATAACTATATCTGTTAATCTGAGCAACAGATCTGATGATGAAAATAGATAATATATCAACAATTGTTAATCAGTTACTCTTGTTTTGAAAATCTGTAGCATATGCCTTTGTATGCTACCCTGTTTCTGTCTTTTTTCTGAATTTTGTTCTTGCTTTTGCAAAAATAAATAATAAATAAATATATCTATGTTTCTCATCTCAAACACGTGCACAGATCTTTCTTGCCAATCTGTCTGATTTCATTCAAAAATGGAAATGCGATTTTTGCTATGGTTTGCATTTATGTAAAAGTTTCTCTTACTTAAAATTCTCTATTACCATATTAACCTCTAGAACTGGCTGCCCAGGAGATGTATAAGATGAACCATAAGTAGACTTTCATATATAAGTGACTATTTTATAACTTCTCTAAATGAAAAATTAAAATCGACAAGGAACATTTGTTTTATATTTTGTATTTTGAGTATAAAACTTAGATCCACCTGGAATAACTAAAATATGGAAGTTCTGTGGCCACCTGTGTTAAAACTGGTAAATGTAAACACTGGAAATAAAAGTTGCTTTGGTGAAAAAATAATTTTTATATTTTATTTTGACCAATTTATATGCATTTTACTAAAAATACAATTTCTAGCTATATTGCAAGTGTCCTAACATAAAAGAGATAGTAACTGTCATGTGAAGTACAACAGCTCTAGAATATAGAATCCCCAGCAAAAGTTTTCCTGGCGTGTACTTTTTCATCATATTGATTCCTCTCTTTAAAAAACAATTTCCCAACTAATATTTGATATGTTTCAAATTAGAAGAAAACATGTTTTCTCAGTGTATTAAAATGAACTGTAGCTTAAATCCTATTCCACTATGTTTAGTGTGGTAGTTATTTAAATGCCTCAAATCTTAATGTCCTGTATTTTTCTTTCCAAATACATACATAATTAAAAAATAACACTCCTAAAAACATATAATCAAATCCATAGATCCTTTACTAATACTGGAGATATGTTTGGTATAACAGATATTTTAAAATGAAAAGAAACAGATTTTAAGGATTAAACAATGAAGAGGAGAGAAAGGAGGAAAGATAGGAAAAATGGTTGAGATGATTTACTAGGAATTTCCATCAGTGTTTTTGAAAATAGCAGTCATTGTGTAGAATTCAACCTTGACTAGCTCTGTATGTTGTTATCCGCCTCTAAGCAACTACATTGAGGACAGCAATGTGCAAACAAAATCTATGCGTGAATGCCTGTCGTCTTGGTCTTCTGATTGTGTACCATTTCTAACGTCATATCAATTATTACGATACTCTCTTTAAAATAAATTTTAAGAAAGATAAGAGAGAAAAAATAACAAAACTTTAAGGTTTTTTGAAAACACAAATATATTTTAAAGGCTAAATAATATTGTAACACTTAGGTGTAGGCAATCAAATACTTTAAGAAAGCAGGGATCATAGCTTATACCCAACTATAATGGAATGATACAGAAAGAGGGAAAATTTTGCATAGCAAATATTGAAGTGGATTTTGAGGGTTAACCTACACAATACTGCAGTGGAGTGTGAATCACGCAAGGTGAAGACATAAGAAATCCAAGTCTATAAGACTTAGATACTGCCTGTGTTTTATAACTTCCAATGTAACTAAGGGGAAAATATATATATTTCCCCTTTCTCTATATATTGCAGAGACTTTGAAAATAAAATGCAAAACAAAACACAGGCTGAAAAGAGAGATAGACAATGAAATGACTGTAGTCCTGCTAATTTAAAGTGCAGATTTAAATAGATGAAAAATTCTAAAAATAAAACAAAAGGAATTGAGTTGGGGAATGAGTACATAGTTAAAGGGAATTTTTTTAGTATATGTTTGGTTGCAATCAAATTTTAAAAAGGAAAGCTGAGAAAATAATACTGAAGAAAAGTTTAAAAGTTGTAATCAATGATACATATTTTGGAACTATTTTCACAGAAATAACAATAATAATTTAAAAGTCAACTATTTTCTTAAGATATACATGTGAAACTGAAGAACCAGCAGTCACAGTATGCTCTAATTTCTTAATTCAGTAGATAAAGTAATACAGATGAGTATGTTTCATGTGTGAGGGGCATTAATATTACCGGAAAAAGCCTACACACAAAGCTCCAAGTGTTGCACAATTCTTGGGACTTATAGTTCTGTCGAAGAAAGTACTACTTTCAAGGCTATAATCTAGTGACCATAGATCAGAGAACTAGGCTGAGAGATATCGAATAATTGATAAAAGATGAATAATTGATAAAATAATCTTTGCCTGAAGTGATTATAATATGTCCTTAAGATAGCTTCAGGTACAGTTCTCTACAACACAGTACCCTACTATGATTTTATATTTGCACTAAAAAATACATAATTTTGTCTAATAGAATTAACAAAGCTGGGGACAACCCGCTCAGGGCCTCCCTCCTTTCCCTCTGTCGGACAGAAGTTTTCTCTCCCTCAATAAATATATTCTGCCCATAACCTCCATTTGTTCCTAAAATTCATTCTTTGCTTTTAGAGACCACGAACTCGTCCCAGGTACCTTTCAGGTCTGGAGTTCCATTTTTCCCCTATAGCATTTGGAGGTTCCCACTAAGATCATAGGATGGAGGTATGATTTGCTTTTTTTTCATAAACTCTGGATTGGGACTTGCTTAGGTAACAAATTTTTATGCTTCAAAATTCGATATGTCTTTGCCATTGCTCATAATTGTTCATGTTTTGCTTCATACAGCTTTGTCTCATATAGCCAGGTTAAAATTGCTTACAAATGCTCATGCTTTGTCTTTTATACGGATTTGTTAAAATGTTGGTCAAAATGTCGTTGGTAAATCTAAGTTGAAACATGTAAATGTTATGAGGTTATGTTCTCTAATAGGATATTTTTATGACTGTTTTGTACTTTATATGTTGGATTGGAACTAGATTCTAAATGTACTGCTATTCCTTGTTTGTCTTCAAAAAGAAGTGATAGAAAGAGTAACATTAGTAAGCCTCCAAGTGGACTTTATATAAACTTCTGTAAAATGGGACTTTTTAAATCTAGCTCAGACTTAGAAAATATACGTGCCTGTATATGAAACACACAGCTCCTTTTGCCAACTAAATGATATTAGGTTGAAAACCACTGTTAAACACTTGGGGCCAGGGAGATAGCTCAGTAGAATAAGTGCCTGCCTGGCAAGCACAAGGTCCTGAGTTCAATCCTTGGTACTGGAAAAAGACTTGGAGGACAGGCTTCAATGGGACAGACTGGCTCTGATCCCCCTCTACATGCTAGAGAAAATGTCAGGCCTGTTGAATGTCAGTTTTCTTTCTTTGACTTTACTCCTAATTTTCCCTTCTTTGTACTTTCATTTTTAGAAGCATGTAAAATTAGGAAAACTCTAGACTAAGTGAAGCCCTTAGAAAATGAGTGTTTGTTAATGCCAAAGACAGGGAAGTCATTTTTTTAGAAAATGACACATACCCCATCTCTGGGTCAGATGAGACAAAAAGGAGCTATGCCTGTCCGAGAGGACACATATAAAAGCCATGTCCCATCTTAGTGTTCTGTGTAGGGCTGCTTTGGAGACTAAACCTGAGACACAGTGGAGAGAACCAATTTCTGGGTAACACCAGAAGGAGCTAGCTCCAAAAGCAGCACACTTATGGGACCAGAACACATTTAGTATAAGGGAGAATCTCAACCTTTGCTCCTAGGTCTAGGTATCATTTAGGTGCATAAGAGACAAGTTCTAGACTTTAAAACCTTTACTGTAAAGTGTTAGGTAATCTTGTTCAGGCTTTTAACTATCTTTATAGAACTTGGACAAATAATGCTTACTCTTCCAGCTAGTAAATGCTCCTAGAGCAGCTGCCACTCTTTGAAGCAGAGGACAGTTTTCCCCAGCTGTTCTTTGGTGAATCCCCTTTGAAGCCTATGGCTGATGGAGTGTTGACCAGAGACAGCTGGATTTCTTTCTGGAGACTGATCTCTGGTTGTGTGGGCCAACAGAAACTGACC
>NW_004524577.1:19152993-19155578 GCF_000260255.1 Octodon degus
ACAGTGGCAAAATCACTGAAATAAAATGATACATAGGGACATGGAAATAATCTTTTTGGTGCAAAGCAAATTTTATTATTCTATCTTCATCTTAATAACACAGAGTGATTCAGCCAATACAAAACTAATCCTACTATTCCTTGAGTATTTTAAAAGTTTAATTAATTGATTTTATTTATTTATTTTTAATGTATTTGGTTGATATAGGGTCTCACTATGCATCTTGGACTTGTGGTGATCCTCCTGCTTTCAGTCTCCAAAGCGCTGGAATTACAGTCATGCACCACTATGCCAGGACTCTGGCCAGTGTAGCTCACTCTGGGTGCAGGGCTGGTGTCATGTGGTGCTAGGAATCAAATCATGGTCCCTATGTTTGCTTAAGCTTGCCTAAGCAGACACTTGAATCCACTGAGCTATCCTGTTGGCCCCTAAAATTTAATATTAATGCTTATGCTAGTTATACATCATCATAATAGTCTTGGGGATTCTGTGCATATATGTGTAACATCTTGATTATTTTTCCCCTGTCCTTCTTCCATGACCTGAAAAGTCATTTCTCTCACTTGCAGAAAGCTGAAGTTTCAGTTCCTTTTCTATTTAATACTACCTGCTCTTTAAGTAATAATACTATTGTGACTTTATCCATATTTGAGAGAAATACCACTTCAATCTTTTGGTCAAGTACGGGCACTTGTCAAAGTGGTGTTTTCAGTTGCATTTTTTTTTCTTTGAAACTCCTTATGCTAAAGGCTCATTTATCTTTTTTCCTGTCCCTAATTGAATGTAATGAGAGGATTTGGCTCATTCTGGGCACACTGTGGTCTCTACAGGGATGTTTCTCAATGCATTTTAATATCCTAAAAGAAAACCCTATTATCGGAAGATAACTTTTAGATTAAAATGTAAACACGCCAGTCTATTTCCTTACCTTGCTTACAAACCCAATGGTCGGTCATTAGAGAAAAATTTGTAATGTCTGATATGAGCATCTCTGAAATAAACATGATGAACTTGGCCTCATAGAGAATAAACCCCACCCCCAAGTGAATAACTTTCCTCCTCTGGCTAGAGAGGCTATTTACAATTTATCATAGTCATTTAATTCACTTTCATATTCTGGCTGTAGAAAAGGAGATAAGAAAAGACTCTTTGGAGGACATAAATGGATTTTAGCAAACTCAATAAGCTAGAAACTGTTGGAAAGTCAAATAGGGCTAAGCAAGAGTCAAGATTTTATGGGTCTGGATGAACCCCGGGGCTAAATTATGATAAAGGATATTGTGAAATAATGAAGAAATTGAATGCAAGGAAGATGGAAATGAAATCATGAAGCATAATAAATGCTAAAACTAACCTAAGTGCATAAACAAGGGTTTGTGAGCGAGAGAACTGCCTATAAGCTTGTAGAGCAGCCCAGCAGTTAGAGGTAAAAGTAATGAAGAAAAACAGATGACAAAAGAAGAATGGGAGTTTCTGTTAGCAGAAAAAAAATCCAACTTGGTGAGAGGGTTTTATCAGGCACACATGTGTCCACAGAGAGGTACATCTTGGCATATTTTGGTCTTAGTGTCTCAGAAGCTTCTCAAAATTGAAGTTAGTCTTGGTTTTGAGATAGCTGAGACCTGCCAAGATTATCTGAGTAAATCGTTTTGGGTTGCTTCTTCATTTGTTTGGTTTACATAATGTTAACTGGGGAAAAAAATCCTAGGAGAATTAATTATTTTGGGGAAAATAATTCTTTTGAGAAATTCCCTGGAAGTACTGTCTATGGTAGTTCCATTGCTAACTTCAGAACTTGAGGCTTTAGTGCAGCATTCATTTCTAAGATATCTCTGGAAGGGCTTAACTCTTCCTATCTTCACCTGAAAAAAGTCTCAGTGCTCTGGATGAGCTCAACAGTTAGTTTAAGTGAAGGCCAGCACACCAAGTAGAGACAGTGTAAATTTCTAAGTGGATCAATTGGATTGAAGCCTTGTGAAAATTCAAATCTCCATGGATAGGTAATCGTGGATTCTGAGTTAAGAACTCTGGTGGACAAATGTGAACACCAGTGGGGCAAGGAAGACTAAATATTGTCTATTTTTCAACTAACTTTGAAAAACACACTGACAATTTGCACCTAATTATTTAGTCTTGATTCATACAGCTTTATGTATGTATCGTGTATGATATTTTTACTGTACATTAGCCTTTATTCTATGAAACTGATTTAAAATGGGCATAGCTACATTCATACTTTCTAGAAGTCAAATTCGGAACATATTAGAAATGAATAATTTAATATTCCCAGCAACAATTTTATATAATTTCATTAAATCTTCATTGTCGGAAAACATCTAGGCATCTGCAAATACACAAGTTTGGGCTTATGGTTATTTATAAAAATCTGTATAGGCACCCAGAGATAGTTCAGCAGACTAAGTGCCTATTTAGGAAAGTGCAAGGACCAGGATTTGATCTCAGTTACCGCATGCTTCACAGGCCCTGCCCCCGAGTTGCTAAGCTGGCCATCATGACCAAGTGTGGGGGCACATACCTGTAATCCCAGCGCTGGAGAGGCTCAAAACAGAACGATCACTATGAGT
>NW_004524577.1:19156273-19157739 GCF_000260255.1 Octodon degus
AGAGTGGAAAGAAGAGATGGTAGTGGTGGTGTGGGGAAGGTTGGGTATCTCAGTAACAAAATTAAGGAACTCTGAGGATAACACCAGCCCGTATTTAGAAAGCCCTAAAACCTCAACAAAACACTGCTAAAGTAATAAATAGCCTCATAAATTTATGGATGCAAAATCATACAAGGGATTTCTAGTTATATATTCTACCACAGAACTATTTGAAAATAAATTAAGAAAAAATTGCATTCATATTATCATCAAAACTTTCAAAGTACTGAGGAATAAACTTAAGCAAGAAGGGTAAATATTTGTACACTGACAATTACAAAACAGGAAAGAAAATGAAGGAAGGGCAGATAAATGGAAAAATATGCATTTGTGAATTAAGCAGAACATCATAAGAGTTAAAAAGTATATGTTATACAAAGCAACCTACTACATCTGTGCAGTACTATTTTTACTGGGTACTGAAGTAATTGTAAAATCACCACAAAATTTATATAGCAACACAATAGAACTGTAGAAGATTGCTTTGAGTAGACAAAGCAGTACTGAGAAAACAAAACTGGAGGCATCTACTTTTTGATTTCAATATATTGTGAAACTACACCAGGTACCAGTTTAAAACTGATATAGAAAGAAATATGAATAAAGTAATAGAGTAAGATAGACAAAACAAATTTATATATGTGCTGTCTACTATATTTTGGCAAAGCTGCAAAAATTATACAATGGAAAAAGGCTTATTTCCATAAATCATGTTGGGAAAACTGTATATCCACATACAAAAGCATGAAATTAGACACTTTCTTTCTACTACACAGAAAAATTAACTGAAGATTGATTAAGGACTTACATAAAACCTGAAGCTCTAAAACTCTAGAAGAAACTATGGTAAGAAAGTTTTGTAATCTTAGCTGAGCAAAGATTTCTTAGAATCAAGAGGAAAAAAAAAAAGGAAGACTGAATATATATCAAACTAAAATTCTTGTTCACAGTGAAGAAATACCGAGATGAAAAAGGTAACATATATTTTGGGAAAAAGTATTTGCACACCAGGCATGAAAACATTGATATCTAAAATTTGGAGGAACTAACATAATCCGATTGCACCAAATAACCTACTTTCAGAATAGACAGAGGAAAACTAGCATGTACTGCCCATTTATAATCTCATTAATCTGGGGGAACAACACAGAAAGATCTGCTGATGGTGTCCTGTCTGAGCAGTTTAGCTACTTAGTGATTCCCTATCACAAAATAAAAAGTACAAAAGCATATGGTTGTATGCTGGTCTACAAGCTTTGTGTTCAATGCCAAGTACTGGAGAAAAATTGAAGTGAACAGGCGGCTTGCTACAGAACACAAATATCCAGTGTCTTTATGAAAGATCCTCATCAAGCAGCAAGGAAATACCCACCAAAATGCAACGAGACACCTCGTCACACCTGCGATGAGGATAGGTATTAAAATAA
>NW_004524577.1:19158534-19173262 GCF_000260255.1 Octodon degus
ATTAAAAAATACTAAGTTAATAATTATAAATAATGTATCTTCAAGCATTACTTTGTATTTTAGTTAAAATACTTTCTGTATGATATACTATCCCTATCTTTACTTAAAATAAATGTACATAAATCTGTATTTGTTATCTTACTTTAACAATTTAAATTGATTTTTATAACCAAAGATTTTTAATGTATTTACTCTTTGATATGAATTTAACATCATTAATTTTCTTTGCAATGGATCTTATTTGCCAGTTTTGAAGAATATTTTAAACTTGTCTTTCTTAACCTCGGTCTAAATTAATTATCATTAAAATATATTAGTTCTTTTAGTTGAATTAACCATCTGTGTATTGTTCTTTCTTTAAATTAAATATATTTTTGTGAATATACATTTTTAGCAACACTTTCAAGGAAGATAAACATTTATATTGGTGTGACAAAAATAAAGGTATATATTATTTACGTCTTAAATGATATGTTTTCTATTTTCTCTAAGAATTTAAGCTGATACCCTAGTGTCTTTCCCAAAATTTATATTAAACTTGGGCAAATTTTATTGAACTCTTGATATTATTTATAAATTATTCTGTGATTTCCTTGTTGTTTTTAATATTTTCTCATTTACTTACTAGTTTTAAGTGCCTTATAATGCCTCCTTGTATCGCTCATACTGACTCTGCTTTGAATGTCTTTCCAAGTTACGACCTCGTGTCTTTCTTCACTTCAGAGAAGCGATAGATCATCTGTATTTAAATATGGTCTCAGTTATTTCAGATGTTCTTGACTTCTGGAGCGCCTATTAAATTTGCATAAACCTGTCTTTAATGAATACACTGTAGAGGTGATGTCAATTACTTAGATATTTTATGTTTCTAGCATATTTTTCATGCTTGCTTGTTATCTACTCATGCTTGCTCTTCAGTCACCTCTGGTCTTTTGTTATGGACATAATTATTCCTTTTAAAATTGGGAAACTTAGACACACACAAAATGTGCATTCAATATTACATTAAACTTGTATCTTCTTTAGAGGTAAATTTTTCAATTTATTGACTTGGGCTGACTTGGTAGCATTTTCCATCACACCCTCTCCTGAGTTTTTAATTTTTATTCTGTGAGTTTCTCTTTTCAAGTAATTATGCCTGTCTCTCTCTATCTGTCTCTCTGTCTGTCTCTCTGTCTCTCTGTCTCTGTCTCTGTCTCTCTCTCTCTCTCTCTCTCTCTCTCTCTCTCTCTCTCTCTCTCTGTCACTGTCTCTCTATCTCTGTTTCTGTTTCTTTCTTTCTTTCTTTCTTTCTTTCTTTCTTTCTTTGTCTGTCTGTCTGTCTGTCTGTCTGTCTGTCTGTCTGTCTCTTCTCTCTGTCTCTCTGTCTCTGTCTCTCTCCCCCATCCATATGGACAACCCTCCCTTACATCCTATTCTTCTGTTCAGGAAAGTCTGTGCAGAAAAGCCACCTTATGTGCTGAGCTACTGATAGCATGTCGGATGTTCCATGCTGGTTCCCACAGTTCTCTCACCGGATCTCACAGGACAGTTCTTTTTTTCTATAACCTGAGGTGGTGGCTCTTTAATCTGAGCTTGGTCCTGGAGAGCATTTGCACTTTCAGATCTATTGCATAGGCAGTGATCGTACTTAGACCTGCAATCTTCATCTTACTAGTTCAACAGCTTGATACCATGCTACATTTAATCTTCTAGTATTTATGGACACCAGGTACCTCATTTGTTTGACACATTCATTTCATACAGAATTTTACCTTTTTGATGCAGATGACAGTGGCTTTGTGATCCTCCATAATTAATTCCATTATTTGACCAGAATCACAGAAATATGTGTATAAAATTTTGTTTGAAAACATAACTTTTCCCTTTTGTATGACAGAGAGTGTAAAAGCTGGACTAACAAGGAGTTCCTCTGTAGTACTACCTTCATCTCTTTGTTTCAGGTCTCTGCTGCTGGGAGTCCCGTGAACACCATGCACCAGGTGCAACACCCTGTGAAGCTGCCCCATACGTGCTCTGCCCAGAATGAAATAAACCCCAAATTATTCCAGTCATTACTCTCTTAATGAGTAAAATCTGACTTCATTAACAAAATGTCTTTTCTAATATATCTGTTTTCACTGAAACTATGAAAATTGAAACATTCCTTAATATCTCAAGATTTATGTCATGAGTAATTCTTATGAGCATGAATGTAATTCACACACACACACACACACACACACACACACACATTTACCTTGCTAGGTATGGTGGTTCACATCCATAATCCCAGAAACCTGGGAGACTGAGGAAGGAAGATTGTAAATTCAAGGACATTTTTGTCTACTTAGTGCCTTAGAAAGAGTTTGAAAGAGAGAGACAGAGAGAGAGAGAGAAAGAGGCAGAGAGAAAGACAGAGACAGAGACAGACAGAGAAGAGAGATAGATAGAAAAGCAGATAGATAGATAGATGATAGAGGGGCCGGGTATCTGGCTTAGTGGAATAAGTACTTCCCTGGCAAGTGCAAGGGTCTGAGTTTAATCCCTAGTTCTGGAAAAAAAAAAAGATAGATGATAGATAGCTAAATATATGAAGAAAGAAGAATGAAAGAACGAAAGAACGAAAGAACGAAAGGAAGAAAGGAAGAAAGAAAGAAAGAAAGAAAGAAAGAAAGAAAGAAAGAAAGAAAGAAAGAAAGAAAGAAAGAAAGGAAGGAAGGAAGTTACCTTGGCATTTCAGTGCAAATGCTCTAGATTTAATGCCCAAAGCCTTAAAAAGACAGACAGACATACAGTTATTACTGCTTAAAAGTGTATTACTTCCTGAAACCAAATAAGGTATTTAGAGTGCAATACAAATTTTGTATTGCTTCATAGAGTAACATAAACTTTCAGCTTTTGTATTTTAGATAAATTAGTGGCTAGTATTATTGATTATCACACACACACACACACACACACACACACACACAGATGTATGCATATGCAGGTATCTATGAAACACACTTTCTCCTTTGAGAATTCAGCACTGTCTGCAACTCTTTTGTGATCATCACTCAGCATTTTTATGGTGTAATAAACAAAGATGTTGTACGAATCAGGAATTAGTGTGACTACAGACCAAACCACAGAGGAAGAAAATTGAAGGAAAACTAACAGAACTGTCTTACCTCCATGTCTCAAAAATGTAAAGATAACTGCCTGGAAGTGCTTGCTGGAACAGTCTTATTAAACACATTGTTTCAGATGACTACCAACTGGAAGAGTAGGATGGGAGAATCTTGAAGGAAAGAAAGGGATGGATCCAGTTAAAAGGAATATCTGAGTAGAGCTTACCAGAAAATCTTTTGTAATGCCGCTACCTAGAGTTTATAATATTAATCAAAACTAAATATTAATATTCTTTCCTACTTTTACATCTAGAACTTGGATTCAGTTTCATTTTCAAAGGTAATCTCATATTCACAAGCCTTATTAAAATTAATTGTTCTTTTCATTTTTAACTTTCAGTCAAAATTGTGGTTTCTGAAATAAATCTTTCCTATTTGCTCTTACTTTGGAACAGAGAACATGGAAATTTAAGAGTGCTGTCAAAGAAAAAACACTTAAAAAAGAAAAATTACTGAGTATGGCTTAAAATAATGATCAACTAAAACAATCTCTTTTTACACCCTGGTGGTATTTTATGTATCTAGAATTCAGCAAACTATATTTAAAATACATTCAACGTACACTATGTAGTCTGTGATACTTTCCATAAAATTTAAAAACCATTTTAGAAAGTTTACTTATATTGCAATCAATTTTCACTCTATAAATTTGAATTAATGCTGTTGAAAATTGGAAGACTTACTTCATCATTGGGAAATCTAATAAATTGTCTTATCTTCATAATAGGTGGGTTTTTATCACCTGACTCACTGACCACCACCAGAGACAAGTTACTTTAAAATGGTTTCAAGTCTGGTAACACTACTTTCTCAATTAAATAAACCTTAAAGTGCTCTTTATCATCTTTAGAATAAAATTAATCTTCATATTAAACTCATATGTGCTTTTATTGCAATGCCCTTTCTGCATTTTATATTTTTTATTTATATAATGAATATTTTATAATGCTTAATATCTTAGTACAATTCCAAGGGCTTTAGGATAACCTACCTTATTTATAAATAAAGTAGGTATTGTCGCTTCTATTCAGGAGCTGAAGAAGTTGAGGTCCACACCTTCAGCATCATCATAAAATTATTGCTCTCCAGAGTCTGCTTCTGCATTCAGGGTCTCTGGACCCCTGATCTTCCCTCCTGATCACCTCCATCCTGCCATGCTTATTCTTCTTCATAGAGAAATTAACCACAGTTGCTAGCCATGCAGACACATGACTGTAATCCCAGTGCTTGGAAAATAGACAGGAGAATCATTGGGTGTTTGAGACCAGCCTGGGCTACAAAATGAGCTCAAGGCCAGCCTGAACTACATAGCAAAACCCTGTCTCAAAAGAAGAAAAGGAAGAAGAGGAAGAAGAAAAGGAAGAAGAAACAATGAAAGAAATTAACCACATTCAAAACCTCTCCCTGGGATTATTTCCACTATGTTATCTTATATTTCCTTTATCTGGATGCCTGAAAATACGCAAATGTTCTGTGCCTTCTACCTGAAACACACCCTGTGCATAACTGTGTCTGCATTGTGTTTATCTGTATGTGTACTTTACCCCTACTACAAAACATACTCAAAAAAGAATATGTCCCAACTCTAAATGTCAATTGTTTTCTGAATTTTTTTTTGTTGGTTACTTGGCTCCTTTTAGTAAAAACTCTGTCATTATATATGTAAAATACTAATATGTAATAATATAAAATATTATATATAATAGATATAGATATAGATATAGAAAGAAGGATAAAAAGAGGGACTTTTTTTGAAAAAAAAGGAAAACTGTTCATGCAATTACTTAAGTCCATGGAGGACAATATAGTACCACTCAGACATTTTGAAGCATGAACAATAAAAGCAATGACAACAGTCTCAATGGAAGCAACAAATTTAACATCTCAGATGAATGTAGATTTTAATGAAGAGAAAATTTCATACCAGGTGAACAGTGTGGGAAAGCCTCCTGGAGTGGCGCAGAGGCCGCTGCAGCCTTTCTGGAAGACTTCACACAAGAGCAACGTGGCTGGAACCAGCTTAGAGCTTCTTCCTTGGAGACAGTGGCGTAGGTGCGCAGACCTCATGACCTCAACACCTTCGTGACTACCTTTGGGTCTCAGGATCGCGGTTCGCAGAGCACGGCTGGAAGGTAAAAACAGGGGAGGCTCGCTGATGTAGTGCTCATGAGCCCCAGGCCTGAGGACTGAAAGGCTGGAGCATGGAGCTGCTGATGCGAAATGAAGGCTCCTAGAGGACAGCATTTAGTGTGCACTCAGGGCTGGAGAGATCTCTCGCTTCAAGGCTGTTATCTGTAAATTAATTATCAAAATATTCACGTCCATTTCTGATTACTTAAGCAGAGAGAATGTGTAGGGAATTACAGTGAACAATGTTAAGGTTCGTGGGTGTCAAAAACTAATACATACTAAGACCAGACAGAAAATTAAAACTTTTCCAAATGTTTTATTTCTAGCTTCACTAATTTAGCATATTTTCTCCCATTTTGTTATATCTTCTTACTCTAGGAAATAAACTGTTACAGATTTGGATTTCTTTTAAATGTTCAACTCATGTGAATATTTCCAGAAGCTCTGATGCAGATTTTGTTACATCCCCAATAGGGGATGAAATTATCCAAAGGAAGAGAAACTTGTGGTATTTTGGTCAGTTAAAGCAAATTAATTTCAATGAATGACAAATTGGGTAGCAATTATAAGTTTAGCCATTAACAGTTTCTTTTATTCCATTTACATAGTACAAAATTAAAATATTTGTTATTGGTCAATTAAAGCAAATTAATTTCAATGAATGGCATCTTGGGCAGCAACTATCAGTTTAGTTATTGCCAGTCTCTTTTATTCCATTTAAATAGTATGAAATCTAAATATTTGTTGTTAGTGCACACACATTGGTCCCTGTTTTCTTATTACAGGTTCTGACATTGCAAGCAGAATGTCAGTACTATGCTCTCCCTTTGAAAGTGATTATTAAACATAACTAGGTATGCCAAAGGAGAAAAGGAGGATATTACCGTGAATCATTTATAATGGTGTGAAAATTTGTTATTCCCATTCCAAGCCATCATAGTGTTTCTATTTCCAGTGTTATAAAAGTCTAAATATCTGAACTATTCATATCACACTTAAACAACTGAGCATGCGGGTTGTCATGTATGCAGCAATGGGATGGAAAAAGTAAGATAAACTCCAGAAATAAATTTAAAAAGCAATTTGTAAAGCTAAGGGCTAAGAAAATAGGCCCACTTCTTTGCTACAGGAAAGGATATAGTTTGTTCTTCTTTTGCCACCTGGTGAGACACGAACAGGAGAAGAAAGAGATGTCACCCTATGTATCAGGAGCCAACATAAAACTATTTCTAGTCTCTGTAAAAAGGTGAACTAGAATTAAGCTTAACCTTGAGAAGTTAAAATTAAGGAAATTGCCTGAGTTGAATTTGGCTCTGTGGGCAGGGAAAAATATCTCTTTAAAAGTTCAACTATAAATTCCACCTCCTGAATTTTTATAGTACAAATGCAAAAAGTTTGTTCTAAAAAACAATAAAAACAAAAACTGTCTCCAAGAGTAAAAATATGCATTACTGGGCAAAGAACAATGATACAAGCCTTTATAAGTGCGAATCTTCATCAAGGGAGACCTTGTCCTCAGATGTAAAGATGTCCACCTGCTGCGGAAATGTGGCATTATGAATGATGGAAAGTGGATCCTAAAATAAAATTGTCACACACTTGCTTTAGCATAAGTATTTAGAATGAGAACTTATTATGGATCATGATTGGAGAAGAGACTGTGGGGGAGATATGCACTTTCATTTTTTTTTTTTTTTTTTTTTTTGTTGGAACCGGGGATTGAACTCAGGTCCTTGTGCTTGCTATGCAAGCGCTTATTCTACTGTGCTATCTCCCTGGCCCCATACACTTTCATTAAGAAGCTCACTAACTGGCCTTTAACCTTAGCAGTACTTTCTAGTTTCACTCTATTAGCACATGAAGTAGGGACAAAGTGACAGCAAAGGAAGGTACGCTGTCACAGATAAATAAAATGAAGCAAGTAGGAATCTTTATATCAAAGATGCCTTCTACTCACAAATAGTACAGTTTAGGTTTCCATTTTAAGGTCTTACGTATAGTGGAGCACATTTCTCTGTATGAATCATGCACTGTTCCCATCAGAAGATTCTGTGATAATTTTTGTTTATTTTAGGGGTAGCATAAACTATTTTTAATTCAACAACTTCTTTCAGTACTTCAAATATTCGACATAAATGTACAAAATTCATTTTAAATAAGGAGTGATGATACAAAGAATGCAGATGAAATAAAATCATTTTCTAATGCAAGAATATGACCAAAATTTCAGACATAGATTCTATACAATAATTATCTATGACATCAAAAATACAAATGGAATTCTGAATTTTGATGCTTTCCATTTCTTTTCTTTTTTAAAAAATGCATATAATATAATGATACAAAAGAATAGCATTACACATAATACATAATTTCACTGAACAAAGTGATAGAAATTCAACATTGGTTGCTGTATTACATGATGCTATCTTAAAATTATTTGCTCAGGTTACCAGGTATAAACATGCAAATTTCATTTAAAGAAGAAGCAAAGCAAAATGATAACAAAAAAAGTTGTAAGAAATTCAAAACAAGAAGAAAGACTAAAAAGAAAAACAATTTAAGGATTAACTGCTCCTTCCAAAAGACCAACAGAAGCAGACAATTATCCAAACCATTCTACATATATGCTAAATATCTTTTTCTGTCTTTCATTTGTCCATTTCCCTTTCCCAGTAGCTATTGTACCTTTTAAATTTTAATTATTATTTCAAGTTCTCATACTAGCAAGGTAGTATTATGTTTGCACAATATAGTCTACAGCTGTACCCATTGCCATGCAAAAACTTCAAATTTATCTTTTTATAGATGAATCATATTCCATTGTGTAAAACTATCATAACTTCTCTCCATTCCTCAGTTGATGGTCATTTGGGTTATTTCCAAAGTTTAGCTATGACAAATTGTGCTTCTATACACATTCTATAGATGGCTGTGGTATGTGTTTGCAGTTTTTTTTGTAAAAATACCTAGGAGGTGAATAGCTGACTCCAATGGGACCTCAAATCCTACCTTTTTCAGGAATCTCTGTATTGATTTCCATAATGGTTTTATCAGCCAGAACTCTAACCAACAGTGGAGAAGGGTTCCTTTTCCCTCTCAGTCTGTCTAGCATTTTTTATTGGTTGACTTCTTGATGACAGCTATTCTTTCTGGTATAAGATTATATCTCAGCATTGTTTTAATTTGCAATGATGTTGAACATGTTTTCAATTTTTTTTTTAAATTTAGTAGTGTCTACAGGATCTGACTACACAAATCAGACTCATAGTGATTCTCTTCTTTTCAGCCTCCCAAGAACTGGGATTATAGGCATGCACCACTACCCCTAGTCTCAATTGCTTTCTCAGCATACCCCAGGAGCAGGACCAGCATGACGCACTGGGGGTGGAACCCTGGTCCCTGTATCTGTTTAATGAGGTGCTTTAATCCACTGAGCTATACAGACAGCCTTCCATTTTTTCAAATATTTATTTGCCATTTGTATCTCTTCATTTGTGAAATGTATATTCATCTCAGGTGGTTATCTGTGTAATGGGTCTTTGAATTTTGTAGGTCTTATTTTTTAACATACTTCATATGTTCTCAATAGGAGTTCTTTTTCTGAAGGACAGTATGCTATAATTTTTTCCCAGTTTGTGGGTTTTATTTTTACTCTGTTGTGATTTCTCTTGAGATGCAGAAATGTTTCATAAAGGTGAGTTTCCAATTGTTGATTCTTTGAAGTATTCTTGTAGTTTGACATTTTTTCATGAAATCTTTACCTACCCCACACACTTAAGATTTCTGTGTACTTTAGAATATTTAGTATTTCAGTTTTAATATTTAATCTTTGATTCATTTTGAGTGCAGTTGTGTGCATAGACATAGGTATACTGTAAGCCTTTGGTATGTGGAAAGCCAGTACTTTCAGCCCTATTTGTGCATAAATACTATCCTGTCACTGGCTACTTTGTCAAAGGTAAGATAACTGAGTGTGTTTGTCATTATGTCTACATTTTCTAATCTGTTCCATAGATCCTCAGGTTTGTATTATTCTTTGCCAGTACCATGCTGATTTTAGCATAGTTGCTTTGTAGCATAATTTCAAATCAAGGATTGTGATGCCTCCTGCCTTTCCTTTCTTACCCAGGATTGCTTTTGCTATTCTCAGTCTCTTTAATTGGGATTGCTTTGAATATGTAAAATAATTTTGGGAGTAAAACCATTTTCTCAATGTTGGGTCTTCCTATCCAGGAGCAAGGCACATCTTTCCAATTTCTGAAATCCTTTTATCAGAGTACTATAAATTTAATTGCAGAAAATTTTACTTTCTTTGTAAGATTATTTCCTAAGTGTTTTATTTTGGAGGGGTGTTATTGTGAAAGGTATAGTTTCCATAATTACTATCTGTCTGCATTCATCAATTGTGTACAAAATACTATCAAGTTTTGAGGGTTGTCTTTGTATTCTCTCATGCTACTGACTATGTTTATTAAATCTGCAAGTCACTTAGTGGAGTTTTTGGGGTCTTTTATGTACAGTATCATGTCATCTTCAAACAAAGATAATTTTACTTCATTCTTTCCTATTGTGATTCCTTTTGTTTTTCTTCTATAATTGTCCTGGCTAATGTTTTCAGAACTACACCGAACAGGAGTGCTGACAGTGTACATTCTTGTCTTGTTTCTGATTTTAAAGTGAAGGCTTTTAATTTTTGTCTATGTAGTATGAAATTGGCTGTTGGCTTTTTTGTAAATGGCTTTTCTCAGGTTAATATAAAGACCATCTATTCCAATGTTCTGTAGGGTTTTTATTATGAATGAGTATTGGATTTTGTCAAAAGCCTTTTCTGCATGCATTGAAATGATTGAGTGAATTTTGTCTTCGAATCTTTTGATACAGTGCATTACATTTATGGTTTTGTGTATGCTAAACCACCCTTGAATTCCTGGGATGAAGCCCACTTGGTCATGATGTATAATTTTCTTGATGATTTGATGCAATGTTTTTGCTAGTTTTTTGCTGAGGATTATTGCAACCATGTTCATTCGGGAAATTGGCGTGAGGTTCTCTTTGTTTTGGTTGGATCCTTCTCTAATTTTGCTATCAGAGTAATACTTGCCTCCCTGAATAAGTTTCTGAGCATTGCGTTCCTTCCAATTTCATTGAAGAGTTTCAGAAGAGTTGGTTTTAGGTCCTCTCTAAATTTCTTGGGGGAGTCAACTGTGATTCATTCAGGACCTGTGCTTTTCTTGGTTGGAGGGATTTGATTATATTTTCAATGGCATTGACTGATATTGCATTATTCAGAATTTTTATATCTTCTTGATTTAGCTATGATAGTTTGTATCTGGGAATCTATCCATTTCTTCTGTATTTTACATTCTGTGAGAGTAAAGATTTTGATAATAAGTACTAATAATCTTCTGAATTTCTATAGTGGCCCTAGTGATTTCACCCTATTTATTCCTCATTGCATGAATTTGAATATGTTCTTTCCATTTTTTAGTGAAGTTTCCTAGGACTTTATCAATTTTATTTATTCTTTAAACAAACAAATGCTTTGACTCATCAGTCAATTGAATTGTCTTTTTTTTTTTTTTTTTTTTTTTTTTTGTCTCCACTGCATTTATTTCTTCTCTGACCTTTATAATTTTCTGTCTTCTTTGGGCTTTGAGTTTGACTTACTCTTCTTTCTCTAGGAGTTGGAGGTGCAGCATCAGATTATTTATTTGGCCTTGGTCTGTTTTCCTGATTTGAGAATGTATCACTATAAATTTTCCTCTTAAGATAGCTTTCATGGCATCCCACAAATTCCAGTAAGTTGTATGTCTTTGTAAATATTGTTTAATTTCTTGTTTAATTTGATTGATGACCCATTCATTGTTTAGGATGGTATTATTTAGTTTCCATGTGTTTATAGAGTTTTTGCTGTTTCTTTTGTCAATAATTTCCAGTTTCATTGTACTATGGTCAGGTAATATGCATGGGATAGATTCAATTCCTTTGCATTTAGTTAAGCATGTTCTATGTGTTAGTGCATGATCTATTTTGTGAATATCCCATGTGTAGCTGAGAAAAAAGGGTATTCTAATGCTGTTGAGTGGAACACTCCATAAACATCTATTAAGTCCATTTCTTCACAAGTTTTGTTTAGTTCTGTTATTTCTTTGCTCATTTTGTTTTACACAATTGAACCACCTCTTTGTGTCAGTGTGGTGTTAAAGTCTCCCAGTACAATTATGTTAATATCCATTAGAATTTGAATGTCTTAAAATTTGCCTTATACAGTTGGGTGTGCCAACACTAGGATATACATATTTATAATCGTTACACTTTCTCTTAAAGTTTTCCCCTAACAAGTATGTAATGACCTTCTTTGTCTCTTTTAACAACTTTGGTTTAAAATTGATACTGTCAGGAACTAGAATAGCTAGCTACTCTGGCCTTTTTTCAGGGTTCCTACTGCATGGAGTATTATTTTTCATCCTTTGACATTCAGCCTATTTATTTCTTTTAGTTAAATGTGTTTTTTGCATGTAGCATATTGTTGGATTTTGTTTCTTGATCCACTCTTCCATTTTGCTTCTTTTGATAGGTGAATTGAGGCTGTTTGCATGGATAATCATAGTTGATATGTATTGTCTTATCTTTTTCACTGTTTTTGAAGTTGGCGTCATTTTTCTCTCTTTTTAAAATATCTGTTAGTACTCTTTGTAGGTTTTGCTTGTTGGTCATGAAATTCTTCTTCTGTTCTCTATCACAAAAATATCTAATCTCTCCATTAAATTTGGTAGATAGTTTTGTAGGACACACCAATCTGAGTTAAAAGTTGTTTTTTCTCAGGCCCTCAAATATCCCACTCAAAGCTCTTCATGATTTGGTTTTATGTGTTGGAAAATCTGCCATAATTCTTATAGGCTTTCCATTATATCAGATCCGTTTTCTTCTTTCTTACAGTTTTTAATATTGTGTTCTTTTGCTGAATTTCTGGAACCTTGAGTGTCATGTGTCTGGGTGAAAATCTATCTTAATTATAGCCTGCTGTATATACTTAACTGTATATCAGATTCTTTTCTCATGCTTGGGAAATTTTCCGCTACTACTTCTGCAAACTCTCTTTTTATATTTTTTATTTTTTTATATTTTGGTTGTTGTTGCTGTTAACGCCAGCTGTTTTGTAGATACCTGTTTAACTTACATTATTTTTCTTTGCATCAACTTGCAGCTGTTGCATTGTTATTTCCTGTATTTTTGCTTATTATTTTTAAGAGATGTTTCCTTTCATATTCACTAGCTTGAATGCTATCTTCAAGGTCCAAAATTTTATCTTCCATTTCATTCAAGAGGTTTTGCCAGATTTCAGTGGAATTTTCAATATCCCGGATATCTGTTTGAATTTGTTTCATGCATTCTAGTTCTTTCCTGTATTGTTCCTTCAATGTTTCCATAATTTTCCTATTCTCTTCTCATCTTTTTAATCTATGTCTTCCTTAAATGTATCAAGTAATTCTTCCATGATTGTTATCCTTTCCTTTTCACCTGAGAAATTATTTCTGTTCAGATATTCTCCATAGCCTGATGGGGTTGTTTCTTTACTTCAGTTGCTATCATCTCAGAAATTTCAGGTGTGTCATTATCAAGTTCTTATATGACCTTGTCTCCTGGACTTATTCTGGTGTGCTTGAGGTCTGAGTTTGCCTTTTACTCTTTCTTTTGTAATTTTTGAAGTTTCCAATGTTCTCCTTGACTCTGCAGTGATGGTAGGTGGGAAGGGTGCAGGTGAGCAAGGCTCTAAGGAAAGTGGAAAGGCAGGGTAGGCTTGTCAGAGTTCCTGCTCTTTGGGGCTCAATGTGGCTTTCATCTTATTGAGGGGAGGGAGTGTGTTGCAGCCCAAGAAAGATCTAATGATGATGAGTACAGTACAAAGTTCTACAAAGCCCTCTCAATGTGGGGTGGCCCAGGGTAGGGCTACCCAAGGCTCCTGCAAGTTCCTGTGGTAGTCAGGTCTCCACAGTAGTCTTTAGAGTGAGGAGGAGGTGCCAGCCTCAGGGGACCACTGGCAAGCTGGCTGATGGACAAGGCTAGGGCTGTAGAATCTCCCTGATAGTTCTTAGGGCAAGGATGTTGGCCAAGCTCTTACTTTATTTTCTATGAGTTTCAAACACATACTATATGTATATGCCCTAAAGATTGTATTTGTTCTGGTTCTTTTCTTCTTTCTTTCTTTCTTTCTTTTTTTTTTTTTGGTGGAACTGGAGATTGAACTCAGGCCCTTGTGCTATCTCTCCAGCCCTCTTGTTCTGTTTCTTTAACTGCATTTTGAATTACTCATACAGTACTGTTCTACTGACAGTCTTCTTGTACTTCTCTTTTTAGATTGTTATTATGCTTTTAAGAATCATATGTTATTGTTGCTTATGGTTTATATTTCCTTACTTTTCTTGGTTTAGGATATTGCATAGAGTAACTGCATGTGAAGAAGGACTGTCATAGTATATACCTAGCATTTTAATACATTTATGAAGTCATTGAATGACTATAAATATATAGTTTACATTCAGTTCAGTGTATCAATAGCTTTTATTACTATTGGTGTTCTATTTATTAAAGAATTTCATACTTGTCCAAGAAAATATATTCTTCATCATTTGTTCAGAAAAGTTAAAGATAATCTTTTCTTCTCTTTTGTTAATTTTATTGAGAAACAAATAGCAATGAAAGAAACAAATAACAATCAAAACCTATTAGTAGG
Source organism: Octodon degus (assembly GCF_000260255.1). NCBI lineage: Eukaryota > Metazoa > Chordata > Mammalia > Rodentia > Octodontidae > Octodon > Octodon degus. Next base: position 19,172,554 of record NW_004524577.1, read on the forward strand.
ACAGTTTCAATAATTAATATATTGCATATTGTTGTCTTTGTAGTGGTTACTCATAGTACAAGATAAAATAATCTTTTCTTAAAGACATTTTTGTAATACATTTATGTATAACTCATATTTATGATAGCAATCAAATTCTGTGATTTTGACATACAGAAAACCAGTGTTTTCTATCTCATTTATTCAATAAGTCCTTCAGTGTCTGACTATACTTTCATATCGTGTCAATTATATACCAAATATCTATTTGAGCATTGTCTTTTTTCTAGAAATTCCATTTTAACATCTCTGTGTTTTTTTTCTATTATTATAGTAATAGTGCTCTAAAAGAACAGCCCTTGTGTCTTGAAGCCAAGTAGGTATGCACCTTCATTCTTCTCCAGAAGACATTTAATTCCTCCAAGGAATATCTTCTCTTTATTCCTTTGAAATTAGCTCTCCACTTTAATTTATTATGTCCTGTTTTCTGAAAGAATTTTTTACTCACAAACACCATTTTCAGATTACTGTGGAATAATAATATCTAGTTCTAAAGGGCCAGTGAGATATCTCAGTGGTTTAAGCACCTGCTTAGGCAAGAACAGGGACAGGGGTTTGATCCCCAGCACCACATGCCATGGAAGCCCTGTTCCTGGCACACTCAGTTGGCCCCTGAAACCGCACGTGGTGGCACACACCTGCAATCCCAGGACTGGGGAGACTGAGACAG
>NW_004524577.1:19173362-19175209 GCF_000260255.1 Octodon degus
AAAAAAAAAAAAAAAAAGATGTTAACATGTTCTCTTTCTTTCAGAGAAATTCAATATTAACAACACAACAGTCTAGATGTTCACTTTTCCAACAAGTTAGGTGTGAAAAGAGAGACCATGCCTTAGTTCCTCTATGACAGATTCTTTTAGAGTACCCTGGGGAGACACGCGTAAAAACAAATGTCCCCGTCTTGGCTGGTTCACATAGTGCAGACAGTGACGTTGTTCCCATATTACTGGGGCTCACGTGGGGCTTGGCATTCTGTTGCCTTCAGAAGAAGCGTGGAGACTAAAGTAAGACTGCTCCAGGGAGCCAGGGCCACAAATAGACGCGGAGTGTTGATTGCGAGAGTGCAGCTTTAACCTCTGGAGCTCGTTCTCCGGGGGAAGCCACACCTGGCTGCAGGAAGGAGTATGAATGGCCGGAGATGGAGCTGCTAAAAATGCTCGATGGTTTACACCTGCTTCGGGTTCTTGGTCTCTATCGTTTTACTGTTATGTGTCTCCAGCGTCCTCTTGGCTGCAATATAGAATTTTGACAAACAAAAATGAGCTTCCCGTGCATTCCTCAGAGTTTGTTTGGTAATACTGAAAAAGCAGCATGACTACTTGATAATATGCTCTGACTTACACAGCGGTCCTGGGGCAGTTTCTCTTCCGATTTCGCAGTACACGTTCTCTGAGCACAAAATTTATCTCCTCGGGACAGATAAGCTATTCAAAGCTACATAAAGTAATGTAATGGAGCAGTTCCTATGTTTTTGTTTTGATTCAGAAGTTAGTACACCATTTTCTTTGTTTTTTCTTACTCTGGAGAGGTAGAAAGGAACAAGGCAGTGTCAGTGACAGTGCCAGTAATTTGGGGAAGACATGCCCCATTAAGTTTCAGCACTGAATAGAAATGCGTGAAGTGAAAGAGTGATTTTTAAATTTTTATTCTCCTTTTTTTCTTCTATTCTTAGTACTAGTTGCTCACATTACATAATGATTCCACTCTTGTGTGGAGTCGGTCCATATCACAACACACAAGTCATCCCAGCCCTCCTTCCATTCCCTCTCCTCTCTTGGATTATACTCCTAGTCATTTATTTATATTTGTAGGGAAGGGTCCACAGGGTGTTCAGGGTCTCACTACTAGATCAGACTCATAGTGATCCGCCTGTTTACAGCCTCCCAGGAGCTGGGATTACAGATGCGTGCCACCACACCCAGTCCCAGTCTCAATTGCCATCTCAGCGTGCCCTAAGGGTGGGGCTGGCACGACAGGCACCACAGGGACCAAATCTCTCTCCTTTGCACTTGCTTGCAGATGCTTTAATCTACTGAGCTATTTGGTTGGCCGCCCTCCTCCCACTTGTAAACAATCTTTCCACTTGCTATAATCTTTCTTTGATTTGCTACTTTTCATATTTTTGTTTGTTACGTAACAGAGGGAAATAAAAGATTATTTTGGATGAAATATGGATGGCAAGAGAAAGACAAGAGAATGAGACTTTTCTTCAATAAAATGATACTGAAAGTGGGTTGGAAAAGTAAATAATTAGATTAGGCCCAAATATAGAAGGGACTAGTCTATAAACATCCTGGGGTAAGTTCAAATCCAAAGAGAAGAGAATTTTGAACAATGCAAAAGCAAGGAACCTTAAGCATCTGATTGTAGGTGAGCGTGGCTAAGCTTAGCTCCTCTCCATGGGAGTGAACACTCACTGTCAGTTTATAACGCTTCTTTTTGGTACTCCAGGAGCCAGAATTCAAGGGAAGAAAAAGCTTGACAGAGTTCATTGGAAGTCTGGGGAAAAGGAACAAGCATCTGAGATTAGGACAAGGCACAAGGGAGTGAAGGACTC
>NW_004524577.1:19175309-19178486 GCF_000260255.1 Octodon degus
TGCTTTAATCTACTGAGCTATTTGGTTGGCCGCCCTCCTCCCACTTGTAAACAATCTTTCCACTTGCTATAATCTTTCTTTGATTTGCTACTTTTCATATTTTTGTTTGTTACATAACAGAGGGAAATAAAAGATTATTTTGGATGAAATATGGATGGCAAGAGAAAGACAAGAGAATGAGACTTTTCTTCAATAAAATGATACTGAAAGTGGGTTGGAAAAGTAAATAATTAGATTAGGCCCAAATATAGAAGGGACTAGTCTATAAACATCCTGGGGTAAGTTCAAATCCAAAGAGAAGAGAATTTTGAACAATGCAAAAGCAAGGAACCTTAAGCATCTGATTGTAGGTGAGCGTGGCTAAGCTTAGCTCCTCTCCATGGGAGTGAACACTCACTGTCAGTTTATAACGCTTCTTTTTGGTACTCCAGGAGCCAGAATTCAAGGGAAGAAAAAGCTTGACAGAGTTCATTGGAAGTCTGGGGAAAAGGAACAAGCATCTGAGATTAGGACAAGGCACAAGGGAGTGAAGGACTCCATTTTGGAGCAATCACCAGTGATGCTGAAATTAGTTGGGATAGAGCTATGAAAGAAATCAAACCACTGAGGACGTTGGTTAGGTTTGTTGTGTTGTCCATGTAACGATGAAGGAAAAGCTGAAGAAATACTTGCAGTGAAGTTGGAGGACAATTTTTGTAACAGAGTTGTTAATATTGAGATGCTTTGATAAAAGTCCCAGCAAATATTATGTTGCTATGACTACTTGTAATTTGCAGCAGTTAAAATTTCTCATAATTTTTGTCTGTAAAAGTGTCATTTCTTTCATTTTTACTTTAAAAAATTCTGCAAAACTTATAAGAATAAAATTTATCCTGAGTCATTACTTTTATGAAATAATGTATAGAAATATGTGTATATGGAGTAGAAGACAGCATTATAATTTATTGAGTGGATAATTTACTGGGATTATATTCTGTCATCTATTGGCCATATAAATACTATGCATATTTATTTACCACACACAATTTTCAAATAAGAAGGATACTAACATTTGACTTCCTAAAGTCATTGTGAAATGAAATGTATTAATGCAGTAGAAAATTTAGGAATAATGGCATTTAGAAATAATTAATGAACAGGAATGATTATTGTTGTCATTTTATGGATGTTTTTGTTAAAGCTGCACAGAATAAACATTTGTTAGACAATTGACATATACTTGGTATCTATTGTTAACTATAACATACTGAAATATTCTTGAGAAAATTATACCAAGATCAATTAAAATAATTCTAGAATCATATTATAGTGTAATGGATAATTTGTGAATTATATGATCTATAGGAAAACTGCACATGCATTTTATTTCAATTAAGTTCTCACAAAATAATTGGTTCTAAAGTTTTAGCAAAGAATGTTCTGGATATTGAATTTCTAGCAATAAAAATTGGATGAGAGGACACTGTGAAGCGTTCTCTTTGGTGATATATTCCTGCATTTTGACACAGAATTGTATCAGACCTCACAGCTGAGTGTGGGAGGCGTCCAGCATGAGGAAAAGTGACCTCTACAGTCTCAAGGGCCTCACATGTATCAAAGATGCATGATTTTAATGTCTAGGGTCCAATTTCCTGGGTAATCTCTTGATTCTTCATGAATTGTATTTATTTCTGAGCAAATTTTTATAAAATGGTCTTGGATATTAACAGTACACATGCTCTAAAAAAGATGAACAAGATGAAACATTGTGAAATAACAAAGCTAGTCTTATCTCTATTTCTGCCATAGCCCAAAAAATACCTTAGACATGTTCTGGTATTTCTTGCTCAATTGCTAAAGAAAATATTGGACTATGATGATTCTTAAAGTCTTTTAACTTCTGCCAACACATAACCCTGAACATGCCTTATTCTCTCTAAAGTCCCTTTAAGTTTGAATTATAAGTATCATCACATATTATCATATATTTTAATATTCATATACATAGAATAAAATATGGTTTTCCCAGACCAAGCCATGTCTATGTGTATTAAACATTTTGAATAAACAAATGAACAATTATCCTCATCATTTCTATTCCTCTTGTGAACCAGGTATTATTTTTTTGAGAACAGCAGTGAGGATCAATTTTATAGCTTTTTATTTCAGGGCCAATGTTCCTTTGCATATCACCTGCAGATATTCATTAGTGAAAACTGAATGTGCATGCTGAGCTCTTGACCAAAATAAGGTTGTAACACGCAATGCTCAACTCTGACATTTCCTCAACAAGGACACGGTATTAACCTCCCACACAATATAATAGTTCCACCTAATTTCCCAGAATGAGCTCTTAATTTAATTGGTCATTTGAAGTGCATCTATGTATAAAGAGGCTATTTCTTACTTGAAAGGAGGAAACCGCTTGTGGATTAAAATTTTTATTATCAAACGGAAATGTAAGATGAATATTGATAGAATTAGTGAAGATTAAGAAGAAAATGTCACCTAAAATCAGGTTGTTGAAAGGCACCAGGACAACCACCAGTTCAGAGATTATAATGTACATTTAATGAAGTTACTTAGAGAATGAGAAACAGCTCATTTAAATTGAAATTTTAAATAGCTCAGGTACAAAATTGTAAGGAACTTAATATTAATTTTATTATAATAGTGGTTAGAATGCCTACTGTAAAATGCTGTGATTCAATTTACCTACCTTTCACATCCTTAGAAGAAAAAACACTCTTCTTAAAAAAGAGACAGAAAGCAAGAATAAAAAGAGAACAATCTATAATACTGGGCACCATTAACATTAAGATACAATAAATATGACAAATAAAGAAACACTCAATTCTGGTTTCGATTTACATGTTGAGGTGCTGCATATGAATTTTTTTAAGGCAGAGGAATTTGTTTTGAAGTATATCCTCCCCTAGTAAAATGCTTCATGAAGGCTTAGATTCTTTTTTTTTTTCCTAGTGGAACCAGGGATTGAACCTCCCCTTGCGCTTGCCAGGGAAGCGCTTATTTCACTGAGCCATCTCCCAGGCCCCAAAGCCTTAGATTCTGACATCACACATGCATATTTTAGTCTTGTATGTTAAAACTATATTGAATTTGCTTTTCCAACTTCTTATCATGTATTATGTTCAAGAAATCTGATTCATTCCTCTTAGCCTTTCATCAAACGTGTGA
>NW_004524577.1:19178586-19183766 GCF_000260255.1 Octodon degus
ATTGTGAAATAATTTAATTCTCTACTTGTCTTCCTCATAAAATTAGAAGTACTTTTCATTTTTATGTTATATTTACATATGTAGTAACCAACCTATTTGATTTGACAACCTCCATTTCAAGTCACCTTTATGGGATTATTTGATTTTCTTTGTGATCTTACTCCTCAACTCTTTGGGCATTTCTGTGAATGGCAAATTTTCATAAGTTTAGATGAAAACTGTATCTTGGTTGTGGACAGTGGAAGTTAGTTATTGTATCTCATGATTTCTACTATCTCCTAAAATGATCAAATACATTTTACATATAAATGCTTTAGAGCTAAAAGTCTCCAAATAGCTAAATTTTACATTATTATAATATTAAAAGTTGTAATTTAATTTTCATGTTTTCCCAAGAAAACTTTGTGTCCCTAAATAGCTTATATAAGTCATTAAATATAGCATGTTATTATTGACTTCTTGGGTATTAGTAGAGGAAAAAAATAATTTTTATATTAAGAATAAAATTGCTTTCTCTTTCATGTATACATATTTTTATACAGATTCAAAAGTAACATTGCCTCACATGGGTGGGATATTTTATAGATTTAATATACCCTGGAATTAGTGTAACAGAATAACATAAGTCTGCTAATATGTTCCTCAAATTTGAGAATTCCAACTGTGAGAAATAATCTTAAAAAGAGAATATGACAGATGAACATTATAGTCCATATTGGTGGCAAAGTATGGTCTCCCTGTTTAAAAGACCATGATATGTATATTCTATACAGAATGCTCAGAAATAAAAAATAGCATTAATCCATGTGGTTGCTTTTGGTTATATTTTTAGTTTTCTTTTGAAGCTTTGATCATAATTCTTATAGTAGAAATGTCTTTAGGAAAAAATAACAATCAAAGGCCAACTGATGTTAAATTTGAAAATAGTAAAACTCATGAAAATTATGGCTGAAATCAGGATCCTAATTCACATAATGGGTGTGAATGGATATATTAGGTCACATGCCAAAGTGGACTAAGTTTGCTGATAGAATTAAGGTTATTAATCAACTATTTTTGTGATAAAGTAGTAACTTAGATAATTGAAGGGGAAGTGTTACAACATAAGGAGAATAAGGGGACAGAATTGTCCAAATATATCTGACAAAGAAGGTAAGGTGAGAGTGAACCAATTTGATCCACCCCTTCTAGGTTTGAAGGGGGTGGTAAAGGATCATGATGTACAGAATGTGAGTGACCTCTAGAAGCAGAAAATGCCAGGAAATGGATGCTTCCCTAGAACTTCTAGAAGACCCTTCAATTTTTCTAACACCATGATTTTAGTTTAGAATGAATTTCATATTACAAAAGCCAATACAAAAAAAAAAACTAGTGCCAGGGATGTCTTTGATGTCATAACTTAAACCTTGTGGAACACAGCTTTCGAAACTAGTTTGTGATGAGAATTTGAAAAAGTTTGAAGAACTAGGGTGGAGAAAGCTTGGAAAGTTGTAAGCAAAACCAGATGTGCAAAGTCAGAAGACAAGAACGCTAGTAGGAGTGGGGACAGTAGAGGTCAGGCTCATGGGTTTCAATTGGGAATGAAGACTCACTTGGGAGAGGGACCAGATGTCATGCATACAGTGTCTTCATCAAAAATGCCTACTTTTTGCCTGAGACTGCCAGAGGCTGATATGAGGAGAAATAGACTAATTAACCTGGTGGAATAATTTCAAAACATCTCGCATTCAAGCTAGTGCTTGGACTCTGCTGGATACCCCCAGCCAAATTCATTTTAAGAACTGGTACTAAAAGGTGGAACTCACTAATCAAAAAAAGGTCATAAAATTTGACCTAAATAAAAAAAATTAATTTGGAGCTGAAGACTGTATGGTTCCTCAAGAAATTAGCATCATTCAATGTAAATGAAGCTCATTATTTATACAAGGTCAAGAAGGAATTTTCCTAGGGAGCATCTCAGAAATAAGTAAGACCCTTTCCCATAACAGGTTTAATGGTATAAAACTGAGAACAGAGTCCCTGGGACCCATGCTCTCCAATAGTATCTTACAGCATTAGTTCCCTGGACTTCATTTTACTGTGTTCCGCCCTCCTGGCACTCAGGGGCTACCATCACCATGGCTCAGGGGAACCAGGCTACCTTCAGAGCCAGTGCCAGGCTCAGGCATCATGCACTTGATGTTTATGTTGTTGGGATGGAGGATGCCAGACTTACGGTTTCATGGAGTTTTTCACAGAGATTTCAAAGGGAGACCTGGAAGTCCAGCAAAGACATCCGTGACAGAGCAAATATGAAGCTACAACAATCAAAACAAAGGTGCATTGGAGTCTATGAAAAGTTGTAAATATTAGTACTACGGAGCATCTGCTGAAAAGCACCAAAGATAGAGAGTGGAGTCAGCCAAGGAGAGAGGTGATATGGGCTGAAACATGCAAGGCCAGGGAGGTGGGGCCGCCCAAGATCTCTAGAATTCAGATCTTGCCATTGTGTAGATACTAGACTTGGAACTACGTGACTTAAATGTTTTCCCTGCTGAGTTTCTGGCCTGTTTTGGTCCCTTACTTTTCTTTCTAGCCAGGCCTTTTGGAGTAGTAATATGTACCAGGTTACAGTATATCATGGGATTATGTAATGTGTTTTGGTTTTCTTTTATCTTTACAGAGATTCACAGCTAAGAGCTTGCCTTCTGATTTTTTTTATTAGATACAGGATTTCACTACACAGTTCAGACTCATAGTGACACTCTTGCCTCAGCCTCCCCAGCACTGGGATTACAGGCATATGGCACCATACCCAGATTCAGAGTTTCTGGGTCCAGCAGGGCATACAATACCAGGGATCAAACTCAGGTCCTTGTGCTTGCCAGGCAGGTACTTACACTGTTGAGCTATCACCTCCCCAACCCCAAGACTTTGCCTTTTATTTCAAAGGAAACATGGGTGTTCAAGAAATATTGAGATTTTAGGGAAGCATTGTTGGTCTCTAAGTTGTACAAAGAATAGTTATGAAGTGTTAGGCAGATTTATAAACTTGTTATTGTGTTTATTTGGAGATTGTGATTTATGAAATTGTGTATGGGTGTGAAGTTGACAAAGGGCAGAAAGTAGTTAAACTTCATTGCATGAATTATTGGTCTTAGTAACCATCAAGGTGATTAACGACTCACATATCTGGTTGTATCTGCCAGAGCCATAGAAGATCAACCTTGGGGATTATAGTTGATCCCACTCCCCTGCTCCATTTCCTGGCCACCAAGAACTAAGCAGCTTTCTTCCCCAACAGCCTCTATGAAGTTCTTGCCTGAATACCAGCCTGGAACCCATGGATAGGATCCTCTGAAACTGTGAGTCATGTTCAATCTAACCTCCTTTAACATTTGGTGTCAGGAATTGTGCCCCAGCAATGAAAATCAAACTACCTCAAAAGATAAGCAGAAATGTTATTTGATGACATGTCACCTTTCATTGGCATTGAATCTTTGCAGATGAGATTTGGAATAAGAAAAGACTGGTGCTGCTGCTGCAGCTGCTGCTAATGATAATGATAATGATAATAATGAAATGGGAAGGAGGAGGAGTTCGTCCTTTAAATGACTATAGGATCTAGAATTAAACAAAAGGATACTACAATGTATTTTTTATAAAAGTGTCAGCATGGCTTCAAAATAAAGAAATAAGGCGTTTCAAAAGCAATTAATATCCAAGCACATGCATAAGCCATGAGCAACAGAAGAAAATAATATTACATTGCTGTCACAATATATTTAAAAACTTTTGCCTTTTCTTTAGACAAGCACATCTGAAATGATGGTGGATATCAATATATGAATATTTTGTGAGCCTCTCTGTTGTTTGTTTTGGGTCTGTTTTGCAGTTAACATGTTCCCTGTCATAATGTCTCCAAAAGAAAAGAAGAAGGAACTATGTGTTTGGAAAAAAAAAAAACTGATAAATGCAAAAACAACATAAATCTTCATTGTTGAAGCAACAAAAGTTTTTAGAAAAAAATTACGTATTCAAGATAACAAAGAAAAATGATTAAGAAAACTCTACCCTCCATGCATATCTGATTTTGTAATGATACAAATAAGTTATAATAGCTAGTACAAAGTTATTTCAAAGAATTATATTGTGCAGATATTGTGAACAGAAATAGACTTTCACATCAAAATATAGGTTTTTAATGTTGCTTATAACTGCTCTGAGTCTACATTAGACATTAAGTGTGTTTTAATTCTGTTCAAATTTTTCCTTAAAGACCAAGAGATATGAGGCATAAGTTCATATAATTTTAGTACTAGAATAAAAATACAAAAAGAAAAAAAAATTTCCTACCACAGTGTATCTTTAAAAAAATCTTAAAAAATAAATAAAATAAAAAGTTCTAGTGAAAAATGGAGGTTACCATGGCTCCTAAATTGGGGAGAAATCCTATTGGGCAGGGTATAAAATTTTTTGTAGATTTGGTAATTGGAAGTGACTTGATGTCATTCTTTGTTTCAGAGAAGCTAATTATTTTCTATTTGTGACATGAGGAGTAAATTGAATTTAGGATTAAAAGAAGGCTACTGTTTTTCTCCTTCCTGATTTCTTCATCTTCTCCCTGGATGCAGAGTTATAAGTCCTTCCCAGGGTCCTCTTCAGTGAAAGGTCTCCAGGTGGCTGAACTTCTCCTGCAAAAGGAGATTAGAAGAGACAGAGCTGCTTCTAGGTCTCATCTATGATTTTATACAAAAATTCCAGGCAATTGGAGCTGTATGTAGCAATGAAGAATATCACCAAATAAAAATAATATGGAAAAATGAGTAAGCAACTTGGCAAAGAGTTGCTTTTTCATAAAAATTGCATCAGCTCACCGAGCTCATAGGTTTTGTCTACAGCAGCAAGCACTGTAACACAACTGACACAAGGAGCCAATATAGAATATTATACTTCATCATTAATGATTTAAGATCTCCAGGTAGAAATGAGCAAACTACTTGAGAATTATATAATAATTATAAAATCAAACTTGGTGTGCATTTTGGCCTTTTATGACCTTTACTAACTTAAATGTAAGAATAATCAGAAAATTATTAATCATCTCTTCTACTGAATTTTCGAGGTGTCTGGATTCCAAACTATGTGTGAAATTATTGTTATTCATTTCAGTAGAGTAGTCAAAGTGTTGCTTGTTTACA
>NW_004524577.1:19193231-19193796 GCF_000260255.1 Octodon degus
TTAAAACTATATTGAATTTGCTTTTCCAACTTCTTATCATGTATTATGTTCAAGAAATCTGATTCATTCCTCTTAGCCTTTCATCAAACGTGTGAACAGATATTATGATCTTCTTCTTTTGGTATTCCTTCTACCAAAGCCTTTCCAGCACCTGTCATTCACTGCCTCAGCTGCTCGTTCCGGCCCCCCGGGCAGCTTCTGGTTAAGCTACATGCAGCTCAACCCTTTAAAAGTGTCTTCACTTGTGAGCAAACACACAGCCCTTACTTGCATTTCTGTTTCTGGCTTACTTCGCATAATGGCTTCTGTTCTATTTTACTATAAACAACAGATCGTATGTTTTTTTCATAGCTACCCAATACTCCACTGTGTATATATAAAACATAATTTCTTTATCAACTTATACTTGGATGGATGCTAAGTTTAATTCCCTATCTTGAATATCATCAATACAGCTACAATAAGTAGGCAAGTGTGGTGCTTTGATACGGCAATTTGATTTTCTTTGATATATTCCCAAAGTGGAAGTGGAGACGCTGAATCACATCACAGATCAGTTATCAAG
>NW_004524577.1:19193896-19203531 GCF_000260255.1 Octodon degus
TTTAGTTATCAAGTTTCTTAATAAAAAAATAATAAACAGCATTGTTTTCCATAATGGCTGCACTAAATTACCTTGGTACCAATAGTGTACAAGACTTCTTCCTTCATTTCCTCATCGCATTTCTTTGCATTTTTCATAAAAGCAGTATGTTGGCATCTTATTCTTTTCTGACTAGTATTTCCTGGGATGTTATTGATATTGAATCTTCTTTTATTTATTTATTTATTTTGTATTTTCGGGAAGGGTCTACAAGGTGTTCACGGTCTCACTACTAGATCACACTTGTAGTGATCCACCTGTTTACAGCCTCCCAAGAGCTGGGATTACAGGTGCATGCCACCATGCCCAGGCTCAATTTCCATCTCACCATGCCCTGGCATGGCAGGCCCAGGGATCAAACTCCCAGCCCCTGTGCCTGATTGCAGGTGCTTTAACCCACTGAGCTATTTGGCTGGCACTTGCATTTTAAAAATAATTTTATTGAGGAATAATAGCAATGGACAGTTTTAAAACTGATTAGTAGGACAGTTTCAATAATTAATACATTGTATATTGTTGTCTTAGTTGTTATTCCTTGTACAAGATGCAGAAATATTTATTTGGTCAGTGTTTCACTACTCGAACTCCTAGTGATCCTCCTGTCTCAGCCTCCCCAGTTCTGGGATTACCACACCTGTTACCCATGGCCAGAATGGTGTGCTGGGGGCTTGGGGCCAGCGTGCCATGCAGTACCAAGGATAGAACTTTGGTCTTTGGCTTGCCAGGGAGGTGCTTAGCCCAATGAGGTATCTCCCCAGCCCTATATGCTTTTGTATTTATTGGCCATTTGTATTTCTTCCCTTACAAAACATCTAGTGAACTCATTTGCCTACTTCATTTTTATATTACTTCATATTAGTCACAGAGAATAATGAATTTCATTTTTGCATATGCAGGCATATGTAACATTGTGATTCATTCTCATTAGCAAGTCATTTGAAATTAATGGGGGTTGATTTTTGGTGGTTGATTTAGCCTTATATATTTGTGATATTAATCCTTCATCTGATTAATTGTTTGCAAATAGTTTCTCCCATTCTGTAAACTGTCATTTAGTCTTCTGATTGTTATCTTTGATGACTAAAAGATTCATTTATTAGTATCTCATTTGTCTGGTTTATTGTTATTTTTCCCCCTTGCTTGTGGAGTTGCCTAAGAAAAGAAATGAATCTTTTAGTCATCAAAGTAGCGTTTTCCCTATTAGTTTAGATACTTTATAGCTTCAGGTTGAAGATTTGCACCAGAGTCTAACGTCTGTTTTTCAGAATTTTTTTTTTTTTTGTTTTGTTGTTTTGAATGAGAGATAGGCGTCAGGCATATGCTTATGCAGTTTTCCTAATGCTATTTAGTTAAGAGAATGTCTTTCTTCACTATAAGAGCTTATTTCTGCTAGAGGACATCTGTATCATTGGTTTATGTGTTCATTTTTATGCCAATAACATGCTGCTTTGGTTTCTATAGTTCTAACTCTTTATCTCAGGCATCATGATGAATACAGTTTTGAGAGTTTTTTGTCAGGATTGCTTTTGCTACAGGCATGAACATGTCCTGTCATGTGCTTCCAAGTGAATTTGAAGATTATTTTCTTCTACTTCTGTGAATAATATAATTGGCAATGTTATGAGAATTTCATTTAAACTATAAAGTGCTTTGAAAATTATGGACATAATTTTTATTTAAAAATAAATTTTTTAAAGTTAATATTTAATTTAGCTACTGTCTAGAATTATCTATAAAACTCAAATATTATATAGGTTAGAAACACAATAATTATTTCTAAAATAAACTCTAAAGTAATATTTTTCTAAAGAAAAGTTGTTTTTAATTTTCTGTTCTAGGACCACAAGTTCCCAAATTAAATGATATAAATGTCACTGTTGGAAGACTCAGTATCACACATATAAAAGATTTTTTATTCTCATGTCATTTTATTAAAGAAAAATAATAGGTAGCTCCTTATCACAAACAAACAAACAAACAAACAAAAAAAATGGTCTCACTCTTGCTGACCAATTAACTTCATCCTCTCATTTCCAGGGTCGCCTCAGCCACTCTCGAAAGGCTTCAACATTTAAACTCGGTCACACACACATCCATTGTTCCCTTGTTTCTCTCGGCTGTATCTCTTTCACATATGTAGGCAGTTCTGCTACTCTGACAGGCCCTTTTGATTTAAGTAGATACTTAGTGATTCTCAGTGAATCATAGGCAAGAAAGTTCTCTGATGTTTTTGAGGCTTGTTCTTTGTTTTTTAGATTCATTTGGTATAGGGTCTTGCTACGCAGCTCAGCTCATACTGATTCTCCTGTCTCAGCCTCCCCAGGACTGAGATTATAAGCGTGTGCCACCATGCCTGGTTTCAGTGGCCAGGTCAGTGCTCCCTCCACCCCCTTAGCTCTGGGTGCAGTGCCGGGACAGCATGCAGTACCAGGGATTGAATCTGGGTCCTTCTGCTTGCCAGGCAGGCATTTAGACAGCTGAGCTATCTCACTGGCCCACTAATGTTTTATATACTGCATGATTTACTTAGCTTGTCTAAGCATAGCACCTTGCAGAGTGCTGTCCAACCATGAGTCACTCTTACATGCATATCCAAATTAATTTTGGTGATGTGCAGCATAAATGCAAAGTGGTATTTACACTTATGTTTTCTATATCCCAATAGGAAAACAGTACCAGATATTTTTAGATTTTCTAATTTAGCATTCAACTGAATATCCTTTTATTTGGTCCCTGAGATCTTGACCATTAAACTTTGTTATGTTAAATTTCTACCAAAAGCTAGTCTTTGACAAATTATTTTCTTAAGTAGATAATAATTCATTGAAAACCTCCTGGAATATGTTCAGAAGGAGATACTACTTTGGTACAGGTTTCTATTAGCTGCTGTATGAGCTGGGACATTGGTGACACTTTGTGCATACAACCTACACAAAAGTTCCTTAGTCAAATGAAGGAGACTTGAGTGTTATGTTGGTAGAAAGTTCAGGGGAAGATCTCTGGTTCTTGTGGAGGATGAACAAAGAATCAGAGATTGCATGCAATGGTAAGGCAAAAGCAGAGAAGTCTAAGTTCAAAAGTTGAATGTGTTGGGCCGGAAAGGTGACTCAGGGGAACAAGTGCTTCCCTGGCAAGCGCATGGGCCTGAGTTCAATCCCCTGGTTCCACCAAAAAAAAAAAAAAAAAAAAAAAAAGTTGAATGTGTGCTAAAAATTATAGTCTTCAAACTAGGGCCAAAGAAAGTGGTGTGAGCACAGGCAGCGGCAGGATGAAGGAGTGAAATGTTGCCACCCTTCCAGAGCACCTTCCATTGAGTCTTTCTGAGTGTGATTCACATTGTGATTGATGGGGCTTTGCGTACTAGCAGTAGTGTCTACTGCACATGTCTTATCCCATAATTCAGTGTGATTATGATTGGATCTGTTAAATGAAATAAACAAGACACACCACCCAGGTTGAGCTATCATGTTTTTCTATTGTGTCATAAAACCAAGGCATAAATGAGGAGCGAAACAGAGGACAGATATTTGGGAAGGGGTAGTTGGGAGAACAAGCTCAAAGGGAGGGGATCAAAGGTGAGGGAAAGGGACTGAGAAAGAGAATGGGAGACAAAAATAAAAACAAAGCTTTTGTAAATGGGGAGGGGTCAAAGGGCTGCATAAAGCAAAAGAGAACGGGAGAAAGGAATTAAGACACATTAGGTGCGAATTTCCTATGATGAATGTGATCCGTATGTATGGTATGCATACTAAGAGAAATTGAAAATAAACATCAAAAAGGAATGAAGGATGCTTGCAGGCTCACAAATAAAAATATTTGGGTGCATGATCCAATCAACACTGTCAATGAATGAACCTTTAAAGAGTTTCTAGTAAAGAAATGTTGTTAGGTCAAGCAGGCAGGTGCAGTACCCACGGGTCTTTGGTTGGGACTTCAGAGTTTCCAAGGCAGGCTCAGGGGCCTCTGTCTTAGCTCTGCCTCCAGTTCCTGGGATTTAGGGCAGTGTGCCACCATGCCCTGCTCAGGACACAGAACAGGAAAGCTGGTCCTGAGGGAGATGAGTGGAGGGGAGTGTCCCCGAGCCCCATGTGTGCTTTCCGTATAAGGGGTCCTGCTTGGAACAGGCCTTAACAGTTAGGAAACTGGAAGCTCACGGGTCAAGTTCCCTCCTGGGTCTTCAGGTAAAGTGCTGCCACATGAATAGAAATTCCAGGCTCCCACATGAGTTCCCCCTTTTTTTTTTAACCCAAATGCATTTGGCTTTATTCAAACCAGGGTCATACTGGTCAGTGGGAAGTGTCCTGAAGCCACAGACCCGAGGAAGGTGGCCTTCCAGCAAGGCCTTGCCTACTATGCGGGGTCCATGCCACCAGTGTCAGTGTTGACACTTGGACCAGGCGGCCTGCAGGAAGTCACTTGCCTACAGATGCCACCAGGCAACCAACTGACAAAGGCAATGAATAAACAAAAAACAAAAACACACTTGGTAGATTTCTTCTTTAGCTCCCAAAGTTTCTGGACTAACAAGTCCCAACCCCCAACCAGGAATGAGAAGGTTAAAAATGCCCCCACCTGCCAGTGCCAGCCAAACCCTATTTTAAATTTAAAAATAAGCCAGTAGAAAATTTCTCTTAAAAATCTTACAATTTGTAAATGTATATTTTTAACATAAAAGTTTACAATATACTGTAAAACAAAAGGCTCAGGAAAATAAATCTCATAATAAAGGAAGGAAAAGAAACCTGAGGTCTTGAATTAAAGCTGAAGACAAATCCTGCTCACATGGCGTTGTCCTAGTGTCCATAGGGGTGGAATCCTTGCACATTATGGTTCTGACCTAGCCCAAAGCCACTGGCAGGGGGGCCTCCTGCACCAGGAACTGAAAGGCCCCCATAGGAGGGTGACTGCTGGCTGGGGTCAGAGAAGACCTGTCCAAAGCCACTCAAGTCAGGCCTGCAACCATACTACTGACTGTAGGGGAACTCTAACTGAGCAGCCTGAGATGGAGGAGGCGGAAAGGCCAGAGACGCTGCCCCAGGTGTGGCAGGCAGAGGAGGGACAAACTGATCCTGTGGAGGGGGGCACCATAGCCCTGTAGGAAGCCCTGAGGAGGAGACAAGCCTCCAGGAGAGGTAGACAGGATGTAGGAAGCAAAAGGCGGAGGTGATGGTGGGGCTCCTCTCCCTGCCTCCTGGCTCGTTCCTTCCATTTTTTGTAATTCTTTTTCCTTTCCTTCTTTGTTGCCCTTTGACACTGAAGCTCTCAAAATTTTTTTTTTCTTTTTCTATCCATTTAACTAGGAAATTTTAATGCTATCCCTCTGTAAAGAAAACTAGCAAAGAATAGAATATCAATAAATAAGCCAGATTATTTAGAAAGATTCCTATGTGCACAAGAACAAAGGTACTCATTCTTTTCCTGTCATTTTGCCTTTGTGCCTCTTAAAGAGAAATCTGTGTTTATGGTTAGTAACACCTTAAATTAAGAAAAAAAATTATAGTTGGTAACCACACTCTTGTTAGAAACTGATCTACATGAAAGTCTTCAGGAACAGAAAGGGCAAAAACAGACAAATGCTTACCCTGCCCCACCATGCAGCCCTAGGTGAGGAGGGATCAACAGAGCGGTTGTTGCGTGAGAGGTGACTGACCACATTATTGCAGGACAGCACAGTGGCCAGTGATTCCAGGATCTTTTTGTCCAATCCAAAGAATTGATGCAGACATCTGATAAATCAATAAATATGAATTTTATGTAAGGTAAAAGAGAAAAAGTGAAGAGAAATAGAAGGAGAAAAGAAAACAGTTAAGAAAGGAGAAGTGCAAGAAGGGATACGTCAGTGCAGGGGAGACTGATCAGCAGTCGAGGCGCCTGCCTACCAAGCTCAAGGACCTGGGTTTGATCCCTGGTATCACATCCGGTGCCAGCCCTGGAAATGGGCCTGGTGGCACACATCTGTAACTCCAGCACTGGGGAGCCTGAGACAGGATGATCGCTATGAGTCCAAGCAGTAGAGAGAAACCCTGTACCAAATTATTAATTAATAGACAAATAAATAAATAAATAAATAAATAAATAAATAAATGATTTTTTTAAATTCAAGAAATGTCCCACAGCAGAGCAGGCCACAGCAAAGGTAGGAGGACAGGAAAGCGAGCGATCACAATGACAGGGACTCGAGTCTACCTCCGCTTACGCCCTCCCAGATGCTGTTGATTGGTCGTTGTTCTGACCCTGTGTCCTGGCTGAGTGACAGGACATATCCTGTTGCTCAGACTCTCTCTCTCTCCCCCCCCCCCTAATTTTCATGTATTTGGTACAGGCTTTCACTATGCAGCCAGGGGCAGGTCTGGCACTGCATGTGGTGCCATGGATCGAAGCCGGGTCTTTGAGCTTGCCGGGTAGGCACTTAAACACCTGAACTCTCTTGCAGGCCCATTGCCTCAGCTCTTTTGTGGCTCAGGTTACATCCAACATCCTGCTTCCTGCCAGTCTGCTTTTCCCTAATCTTCTGCTTTACCAAGCCAGGTAGTGGTCACGTAGAGAATCACTTGTGAAGAACAGACACTGTTCTGGATTATAAAGAGCTCTAACTAGAAAGGTGTAAATAAGGAGCCGGAACCCTAAACCTTGAGCTCAATCCCTCAACACTGCAGACTTTCTGAGACAGGAAAAAGGAGACAACGATCCTATTGCTGACATGGAATCATAATAAACTTAAAAAAATTGCTTTTTCTCCATAACATTTTCCTTACACAAACTTGCTCCAGCCAATACATAGACCTGTTAAGATTTTGGTGTCTACTAGAAAACTGGTCACTCAAGTTCACTTGCTGATTATGCTGGTTCACCCTAAAAAAAACGGAAAGGTTAAAACTTGGGATTGAAAATGAAAGTGTTGGGCCAGTGAGATAGCTCAGCTGACTAAGTACCTGCTTAGGCAAGCACAGGGAACAGGGCCACATCCATTCTCACCTTCTCTGGGCTTGTTGGGCCAGCCACTGAGCCCCAGCGAGGTGGCACATGGTTGTATTCTCAGTGCTGGGATGGCTGAAACAGAAAGATCACTATGAGTCTGAGATGTGTAGCAAGACCCTGTAACAAAGACATAAATTAAAAAAAAAAAAAAAAAAAAAGGGATGTAGTTTAATGTGACGGATCAATCCCTTGTATTGCAAAAAGAAGAAAAAAAAAAAAAAAAAAAAAAAAAAAAAAAAAAAAAAAAAAAAGACCTGGGGTCCAGCGAGATAGCTCAGTTGAATAAGTGCTTTCCTAGCAATTACATGGGCCTGAGTTGAATCCCTGGCTCCACAAAAAAGGAAAAAAAAAAAAAAAAAAGCTGAATTTACAACAATGGGAAAAAATTTTATCTTACTAAAATTAGGATTAATTTGTTCAAATTTTAAAGCATTTTCATGGACTGTTCCAAATGAATATTTAAGATATTCAGGCAGGAAACAGTCATTAAGTGGGAAGTTAAGAGATGTAAAAATTTATTGCTATTGGGATATTCTTAGTAAGATCATTTAAATGACACAGAAATGCTTCTGGATAGAAAAGGATTTCATATTTAAAGAAAGATTCTATGAATATTTAAACAGATATGTGAAAGCTTAAAAGACTATTTTTTAGAAAAATATTTAGAAAATGAAGTTTTTCTTTAGGTGTTTATCTGGTCTTAGTAATAATTTACAAAAGCTATTTTGATCAAGATGATTCTGATCGGGGCCAGGAAGATGGCTCAGTAGAATAAGAGCTTCTCTGGCAAGCCCAAGGGCCTGAGTTCAACCCCCAGTTCTGCCAAAAAAAAAAAAAAAAAAAAAAAAAAAAGATGATTCTGATGGTCATATTTTAAATTACAACTTATTTAAATATCTATTGTTTTAGAATCACTTTAGGATTCTGTTAAACAAACAAGTGTTTTAGAAAACATTAGGATATTTGATACAATATGTATCTGGGATGTGTTACCCATCTGAGGACTAACTGTGCTCTATGCCTGTGCTTTGCCGTAATGTGTGAAAATTTGCAAAACTAAATAGGCAGAAGTTCAATGCATACGAAGTCACCCATACATACTTTCTTCATATGATATACCTTGCATTTGGACCTTAATAATATAAAATAGTCCATAAGATAGTTATCATTTTGCCCATTTATATTTTTCTCCCAAACACAGTACTGCCATTGAATACCAAGTTAACATTTACTGTCTTTAACTCAGTAAGCATGTGTCCCCTTTAGTCTTAAATTTATCGGTTTTATGAGTTTATGTGTTCAGTACACAAAGATCACATCTATCAAGTGAACCTGTACGTGTCCATAGGAAAATTTTTGTTTCTTCCCTCTCCCTTGGCTCCAAAACTCCCTGACATTTACAAAATTTCCATTGTCATGTTTTCTTCAATTTTGTTGTACTCCTTTTGCCTGCTTGCTTTCCTGCCCCCTCCCTGATCTCTCCTTCCCACTTGAAAAATTTCTTCCTGCTTCCTAATGTTGAGCCGCTGTTCTTTTTTTTTCTTGAAATACTTTGGATTTTTCACACAAAGGAAATAATGAGGTATTTAAAATTGAGTGTCGGGTGTATTTTATTTAAGATTATGTTCCCATGGTACACCCATGTACTGAAAAATGCCTCAAATTTTCCTGATTTATAGCACAGTAGTGCTCCATTCTATAGTGAAAGTGTAAACTGACACAATCCTGTGGAAATCAGTATGGAGAGTCCTCAAAAAGTCTAAATCTAGAATGGCTGTCATCCAGAAGTCTACTAATAAGAGCCACTGTAGAGATTGTGGGGAAAAAGTAACTCTTCTCTATTCTTGGAGGAGTGCAGGCAGGTACAACCATTATGGAAATCAGTATGGAGATTCCTCACAAGTCAGTGATTGCCTTACTAAGTATCTTTCCAAAAGAATTGAAATCATCATACCACCATAATATATGATTGCCCATGTTTAGAGGCACAACTTGCCATAGCTAAATCTTGGAAACAACCAAAATACCCAAGAACTGAGGAATGGATAAAAAATATGTATTTTTGGGCCAGCCAAATAGCTCAGTGGATTAAAATGCCTGCAAGCAGGCTCAGGGGCCAAGGGTTCGATCCCTGGGCCTGCCATGCCAACCCCGCCTCCCAGGTTGAGCTGAGACAGCAATTGAGACTGTGCATGGTGTTGTGCACCTGTAATCCCAGCTCTTGGGAGGCTGTGAACAGGTGGCTCACTCTGAGTCCAATCTAGTAGTGAGACCCTGAACACCCTGTAGACGCTTCCCTAAATTGCAGAAAAGAAAAAAAGATATTGTTTTTACACAATCGAGTATTATTCAGCTTTAGAAAAGATAAATTCAAGGCTTTTGTAGACAAATGGATGCAACTAGAAACTGTACTGGTAAGTGATATAAATCAGACCCACATGTGCAAACATATTGTCTTACAAGTAGGAGACCATGAAAGAGCAAATAAAATCTGAAAGGCACAATAGATACTGTGTAAGGGAAAGAATTTATTCAATGGGAAGGAAAAACTGTGATGACAAAAAAGGACAAATGAAAGAAGAGAAAAAGATAAGTAAATACATGCACACACACATACA
>NW_004524577.1:19203631-19223716 GCF_000260255.1 Octodon degus
AGAAACGGGGATTGTACTCAGATCCCTGTGCTTGCCAGGAAAGCACTTATTCCACTGAGCTATCTTCCCAGCCCTCTACTGGTCTCTTGAAAGGAGCAGTTAATATTTAAGATTTTTATCTTTTTATTCTTATTATTTTCCTTTTATTTTCTTTTAACTTTTTGTGAAGCAATTTTGCACATTTATATCTGGTAAGAAAAACAACTAATTTGAAAATAACATCATGCAATACAGCAATCGTTGTTCAATTGCTATTACTTTGTTTTGTGAAAGTTTGTATCATTTGTAATGCTGTTATTTTATTATTACTTTGTATTCTTTAAAAATAAATAAAAATAAAAATAAAATAAATCTAGGGATTCCATTTAACTTAGCTATTTGCCTTGTAGGTATCTTCCTGAAACAATTAAAGTCCACATAACACTGTGACACATGCGTATCCATGTTTATAGAAACAGAATCATAATTGCTAAATCTTGGAAACATTCAGTCTGCTCATTGCAGACAAATGAACAATGAGAACATATATATAGTGTTATCTTTTTTATTGTACAGTTGAGTTAAATTCTATTTTTAGGTAACGAGAGTATTTGTGGCCAATAGTACTTTTTCTAAACTCATAGGAGAGAAAAATCTGTTTTTTGCACTTATCAATGTCTTTATTTCGTATTTTATTGTACATATTTGCAATATATAATGTTTACAATCCTTGTGAAAAATTTGTACATACACAAATTTTAACATGTGAAGAATTTTTTTTTAATTTTATTTTTTTAAAGAGTAAAAACAAAAACAAATAGCAAAAATAAAGCCAAAAGTAAAGTAACATGCAACAATTCATATGGCACATATTTTCAAAACAAGAATAGCAAACAAAATGGTTGTTACATTGCATATTTTTAACCTCGAATCTGTTGCTCAGGTTAAGATATAGGTTTGCAGGATTGGACAAATAATTGAACATTTATGCTTATTTTCAAAAAACTTTAATAGTGTTTTTATTGACCTTTTTGCTTTGGTATATTTTAAAAAGCGTATGACAAAAATTGACAAGATATTAGAAATGGTGTGCATTTAGAAGAATGAGATGAGAGGGATTCAACCAGGGTTTTTGTATTGCAGATTGCTGTCTTCAATGTAGTTGCTCCCAATGCAAATATTAGCATATAGAGTTAGTCAAAGTGAAAATTTTAATCATAAACTCCTATGTCTCAGTTACTTTTTACCCAAGGCTGGGACAAAACACCAACACCTAACATTAAGAAAGTAAAGGTTTATTTGGCTTACAGGTAGTTCACAGTTCAGTCCATACTCTTATGGCTCTAAGGCAGACAGCAGTAGTTCATGACAGCAGAAAACAACAAAGAGGAGCAGCAGGCATCTATCAAGCCTCTCTGTCTTCCTTCCATACTCCCTGGGAAGATCAGAGCTCCTTCAAGGAAGTGGAAATTGCACATACAGAAGCCTTTCTCAACCCATTTATATACCCTTTTTGTGCTGAGTCATTCTAGGACAGGCACTCCTCACTCTAGGGTGGGTTCTCCATACCCCAGGGTGTGGTATCACCAAAGCTGATGCAGCCAACCTGGACTTCCAATATCCCAAGTTTACAGGATATATCAACCACCACAATCCACCCCTTGCCAACTGGGCAGCTAGACATACTTCTTTAAACCAATCTCCACGTGCAAACACATGCTTATTAATATTTCACAACTTGGACATAATAACACAGCTTTAGCAATCTTGTAAATCACTATTAAGCCTATCAGCATTATATTACATGAGGACCATAACGTTTTGCCCCTGGGCCCCCCAAAGACTCGTGCACATTCCTTCACGTAAAGGCACTTAGTCTACCTGCAAGACTTTCCAAAGTTCTAACAGTTTCAGTATTGCTGAAAGATCCAAGTCCCAAGATCTAGGGCAAACACTTAGCTGTGAGCTCCTGTAAAAATGAAAAGTTAAACACTTCCAACATGTAAATGCACAAGATAGACATTACCATTCCAAAAGGTACACACAGCAGGATACAAACCATTGGGATCAAAATTGGTCCATAATCCAGAAGGGCAAACATTAAGTCCTATAGTTAAATGTGGAACATGCAAAGCAACCTATAAAGAATTGTGAGCTTAAAAAGCCTTACATGGCTCTAGCCCTATGGCACTTGTGCTGGTACCTCCCATGGCTTTTCTCTCAGGCCTGTATTGCTCCATTTTTGCACCTTTCCTTAGACACCTTATGTTCCTGGGTTTTTCAAACTTCTGAGGTTTCCACAAAAGGGCTTTTCACTCACAGCTTTACACACTACCCTCTCAGGGCCACATTGCCTGGCCTCAGGCCTTCTAAAATCTAGGTGCAGCCTTTGTAACCTCATAAATCCTTCACTGTGAATGCACCTAAAGCCAAAGTCATGAGGATGATGTCAAGGGCTGCCAGCTGGAGCAGTAGCTAGGCTCTGGTTGTATGGATTGAGTGTTTGGATTACTGAACAATCTGACCCTGATTCCAAGGAACAAATTCTCTATGCCACTGGCATTCTGGAATCTGGTGTGGCCTCTGCCTCTGTTCTGGAACACAGAGCTCTGCAGCTTTCTTCTCCTAGCTAAGTCCCTCACTCTTGTGATTCTGAGACTGCAAAGGGCAAGAACAAGCCACCTCCTATGAAGCCCTCAGGACATCTTTTCTACTCTCCTGTTCCTCCTGGGCAATGGAGATCTCAGTTCTGTGTTTGTAGTCCACAGCCTTCCCTGGTGCTTCTTTTATGGCCGAACTCCCACTTTAAGTCATCCTGCTGGACTCTTTTCTCGTGACTCTCAACATGCATCTGACTAAAAGCCCCTAACAATAATATCCAGGTCACTGCCTCAACATTCGACTGTCTTGAGATTTCTTTCACAAGATTAACTAGTCCACTGTGCTTACTCTCAGTCTTTTCCTGCTCAGAGATTCTTGTTTTGTGTGTGTCCCAATATTTTGCCTTCTCTGTTGATTGAGTGAGGTGTCCTCCATCCTTCAGTACAGGACTTTGGTGAGGTTATTACCCAAGCACCTTCCAAAATTATTACCTAAAGGAAAACATGTTGTTAAGGCAGGCATGGTTTCCTATTTAGAGTAGTTCAACTAGAAATACTAATAACAGCTAATAAAATTTAAAAATTACCAAACTTTTGTAACTGATGGCAACAGGCAAACATTATAGGTATATGTCTTAGTTATTCTTCTCTCGTTGCTGGGACAAATACCCAACACTCAAAATGATGGAAGGAAAGGTTTATTTAGCTCACAGTTACTGGAGGTTTCAGTCCATACTCATCTGGGTCCAATGCAGAGCAGAACAGAGCAGAAAGCAACTTTTCATGGTGGCGGCAAAGAGCAAGAGTGCAGGGGAGGGGTAGCAGCAGCTCAAGCAGTTAGTTTCTCTTCCCACCTTACACTGTAATGCAAATTACCTGCCCCAGGGTAGGGGAAGTACTCACACCTATGGGTACTTCCCAGTACTTACCCACCTATGGGTAATCCCAGCAGTACTAAAACCCTTAATCCCAGCCTTGGATCACACATAATCCCAGTGGATCATGAGTTAACATAAACTCTAGAAGTCCTCACCCCATGACTGCATGAGGCTTTGGGGGAACAACTAGATACAAACCATAACAGTATATAAGAAAATAGTTTGCAAATTGGGAGTGTGGATCTAAATTAGTTCCCCTGAGTTCTGTCTGGGCACATCCTCTTCATGTGCCTGGAGTCTTCCAGGCAGACTAGCTCACCTACATTGTCTCCTGTCACCCCCATGCAGCGGGGATCCTCCCCGTAGGCCTGGGCCTCGGTCTGAGCCATGCTGGGCCCAGCAGTGTGCTTCAGCTCACCTATTGTAGTTCTACCAAATTCAGACTCAACCAACTGGGCCTGGGTTCTGGACTTGGCTCCTTCAAGAACGGTTAAATGATTTGAAATTTCATCTCACAAGTAAAAGCTTGGTTAATATGTAAATATTTCTGTTTCTGTTATTTCAGTGACCGGGCTTCTTTCCATGGGAAATGTACTTTTGTTTCCCAGACACAGAAGCTTAAAAAAAAAATGTAAAGTTTAAGTGAACACCTTACATGACATTGTCTTTCGAAACTAAAATTGTGATGATAGAATTTTTCAGGCTTCATTGTTCTTAATTATATTGTGACAACTAAATATGCCCAAATACCATGCATGCTAAATAGTAGTGCTACTATAATTATTAAAATTAAGCGTTAGTTATCTAAAAAGTACACCTCTATACAAGTCTACTCTACTTGTAAACAAAGCTGCTTTATTTTTAAACATTCTATTTGTTCTTCAAAATGGGCAAATGTAAATACAAATTTGTGAATGACATTTAATAATTTATGAGTCAGTGACAATATAAATGTTTTAATGTACGAAAGCATTAATGTTAGATATGGTAGTTTTTGTACTAAGATGGAAATAAATGCAGTATTTGGAGAAATAAAGTTCCTTGTATGTTTCAAAATGATCCTAATGTCCTGAGGAAAATTTATTAGAATAAAATTCACTACGTTAATCACAAGACCAGTAAAACTCGTTTTCTGGGTGTCCAATCCTGAAGCTTGGAGATCAAAGCAAAGAAGATGAAAAAAAAAAAAAAATACAAAGAGAGCCAACATGTGGCCCTTGCCCCCTGTGGTCAGCCAATACCCAGAGAATGGCAACAGTCTTCTACAAAGGTACCTGGAAGATTAAGGAGTTACCCAATATGAGCATCAGTGCTATTGTGAGGAACCCAGAAACCAGGAACCAGCCAGTGCTCTTTCTGCAAAGTGGAGGGTTAGTGGAAGGAGGGGTGTCCCATACCTCCAAGGAAGCCATGTGGTCAGAGAGACCTTGACCCTTCCCAAGGGACACCACAGAAAATGGAAGAAGATCTAAAAGAGCCTAGAAGCTACTTCTATGTGTTAACATTTAACCTATAAGGATTGTACATTGACCATGAGCAGGAAGAAGGGATGTTAGTTTCGATTGATACAGATTTTATTGTGACTTACACTTAAACACAGCAAAAAAAAAAAAAAGATTGACATATAATACAAAAATACTGAGATCATGACAGAGTTTAACAATGTACCAGTAGTACTCAAGGAAAAGTACCAATGGGCAGCTTTCATTTAAAAAGCTTAGATTTCCAACTCAGCTTTCTCCAGCTTGTCTGTGTCTTCCTAACCTGCCTTTGGAAACGGTTTGGATTCCTAGACACAAGTTGGTTTTCTAAAAATGTATCCTTCATCCTGCCTTAGTGTATTGTCATTATGATGTACATTCAAGTATCTCTTTGGTAAAGATTTGGCTTCTTATGTAGGCCTCTCTGTAGAATAAAAATATCAATATAAATATTCTAGCTGTTAAGCATGCTGCATTAGTCATATAGAGTGACTTTCTTTTTCAGCTTTGGGCCAAGCCTTAGCTCTTGAGCATAATAATAAGAGTTTTAATGGTCCAATAATACAAGAACATAGCCAGTATCATTTGTATTATTTTGAGGGCTTTTATAACTTTTAATTTTTAATATAGGTAGACATGAAATTTTATTGACAAAATGAGGATGTCTCTGTGTGCTCTTAAACTTCTTGTGTTATAATTTGATAAAAATCTCACGTCCCGGGGGGCCTGCTGGTTGTTAGCTCAGTTGTTTAAGAGCCTATTTATGCAAATGCAGTCAGGTGCAGGATACCGTGGTTCCATCCCCAGCTCCACATGCCTTACCAGATCCTCCCTTAAGGTAGCCTGAGCCAGCCCTAATTAATAATAATAATAATAATAATAATGTCTCAACTTTTTGAGCCAGGGAGATAGCTCAGTAGTGTAAGTGCTTACCTGGCAAGCTCAAAGTCCTGAGTTCAATCCCAGGTACAAAAAAAAAAAAAAAACAAAAATCCTCATATGCCATGTATGTTAATAGTGAGTAAATATTTACACAAATATAGCCAAAAAGGATTTAATAAAAGGCTGATGTTGGAGGTGGCATGATTTTACTTGGTTTCTACCACTGTCCACTTTCTGAGCCACTATTCTCCATGATGCTACTTTTGGTTACTGGTGATAACATAATTAACGTGTGTTTATATTTTCCTCTCTCAGAGGTCATGATTTCCGAATCAGGCTGATGCTCACTTAGGGCTTTCAACCCAGTCCAGAAGAGCAACTCTGTCTTATCCATCCTATCTTCATTAAACCAGGCAGTGAGAGATCTTGAGGAATAAGTCACTTAATCTTGAGCAATATGGCATTTAAATGCCAGCCTGACAGAATTATACAAGACATTTCCCCTTGTCCCTCCTTAAGGTTAAAAATGATTTAATCTGTCAGGACAGAGGTTTGTTGGGTTCTAATCCATGAAGATGGGAGACTTTTGCCAATGAAAAAGAAGACATGCCCTTTATTTCTATCCTCCCTTGATAACAACTTATAGAATGGCCTTCTCTTCAAGTACTAGGCCTTAGATAGATATGTTTTTTTTTTCTTTTTGTTGATACAGGGTCTCAATATGCAGATAGGATTCCTAGTAATCCTCCTGTCTTAGCCTCCCAGCACTGGGATTACAGTTGTAGGTCACCAGGCCAGCTTTCGGGGCCGGCACGGTACGTGGTACTGGAGCTCAAACTAAGGACCTTGCACTTGCCAGGCAGGAGATTATGCCGCTGAAATATCTCCTCAGCCAGCAAGTACTGGTCTTATCATTGCCAGGGCAAAGCATACTATATCAGCAAGGAGACACCATACTGTGTTAAAATATGAAAATAGTTGCAGATCCACATGTTACATTAGGAGCAGACCCCTAATACATCAGAATGAAGTCTCCAAAAGTGTCACACTCTGACCAAATAGACAATAACCAGCCCAATGCCTACCCAGGGAATACCATAATCTAGACCTATTACTAATTATAGGGTCATCTTGAGCTTCATTCTATTGGTGTCTCATTCAACTATTCTACAAAGATTGTAATCTCATCTCTATTTTCTTTTCTTTCAAAACAAAAAATTTTAACTGGAAATTTGAGCTTCTGTGCCAGTTTTAATTTCTAGTATTGTTCCTGTGCAGGTGTTGTACCAGTCACCAAAGCCTGAGGGACCAAATGGGCAGTACACCGGCGAGGTGCTGTTCAAATGGTACAAGATTCTGGATAGAAGGAATACATTTTAGAGGAGCATTTCATAACATACAGACTACAGTTAAGAAAACGTGTCATACATTGGAAAGTTGCTTACAGTGTAGATTTTAAGTTTCCTCATTACAAAGGTGAGGTAATGGAGTGGGGAGAGAGAGAAAGGGGGGGAGAGAGAGAGAGAGAGAGAGAGAGAGAGAGAGAGAGAGAGAGAGAGGGGAGGGAGAGAGAGGATTGTATGAATTATTCAAAATTGAACTTAAATTGCACATGTATTCAAAATAAATGGAGGACAAACATATGCATTTTTTATTTATGTGGTACAGAGTCTCACCGTGCAGCTCAGATTCTTAGTAAGTGTCCTGTCTCAGCTTCCCCAGCTCTGGGATTACTGGTGTGCGCCACCCCACCCTATCTAGTAGCCAACACTGTGTGCCTGGGACTCTGGGGCAGGCATGGCATGTGATACCAAGGGTTGAACCCAGATCCTTATGTTCACCAGGTGGGTGCTTAGAACAATGAGCTATCTTCCCAGTCATATATGCATATTTTAACACTTTTATTTTGAGTTTGTTGTTATCCGAACTATTTTTCTGTTTTTCTCAGGAATGTAAACACTGAATTAGGCTCTATTCTTGAAGCTAGTTTTTTAAGCTTTACATGGTGAGAGATAGTTGATAATAAAATATCAGTGGAATTTTTGGTCAATATCCTTGAAGCAAATGACGGTAATTTTTCCCCCTCCTAGAGATCAAATTCCAGATCTTGTGGCTTACCAGGCAGGCGCTTAGTGCCACTAAGCCAGATCCCTGCCCTCAGTAATATAAAGCTTAATATGGTATTGGAGACATTTTCATGTATTTTTTCTTTATTTTTGGTTAAAAAAAAAAGAATGCCAAATAGTGATAGAAAAAGAAAACAAGCCAAAACATTAGAAACAATTCAAGGGCCAGCCAAGTAACTCAGTGGTTTCAAACGTCTGCAAGCAGGTGCAGGGGCCAGGGGTTCGATCCTCGGCTTGCTATGCTGGCCCCGCCCCTGGGCTGAGCTGAGATGGCAATTGAGACTGGGCATGGTGGCATGTGCTTGTAATCCCAGCCCTGGGAGGCTGTAAAGGAGGATCACTTCTAGTCCCATCTAGTGATGAGATCCTGAGCACCCTGTAGACCCATCCCTGAAATACAGAAAGAAAAAAAGAAATGATTCAAGAATTCCCTAAACAAAGTAATAGGAATTCAACAATGATACTTTTAAAAAAAAATGTTTATGCTGTGGAAAGTTAAAAGAATGACTGAATCTTCAGTCATCATCTCATATAACACAAAAGAGGCCAAAAACTTAGTAGGTAATGGAGAAAACTGCAAAAACAAAAACAAAAACAAACAAACACAAAAACAACTTGATTTTCTTTTACATTAGAAAGTCTAGCCCAGCACACATAGACTGGATTTGTTTAAATATGCATCCTCTGTCGATATTCATTCAGATCTCATTTTTGGAATAAAATTAACTTTAATGTAGCCAAATGCTTGACACATGACAGCTTTACACTGCTTTGGAGGGGCCTAGAGGTAAGGTGCTGGCCAACAGCACAGAAAGCGATACCAATGGGTTTGAGCAGAATAAACATTTCTGAAAACAAAGAAAATCATCATGACAGTAAAAATATCACTTACAGAACAGGTGAAATATTTGCAAGTTATCATCTGGCAAAGAATTTAAATCTGGAACATGTAAGGAACTTGAGCAACTTAAACAGAGAGTAACTAAATTAAAGGGGTGAATGATTGGAAAATACATTTTTCTTTTTTTTTATTAATTTTGTTGAGAAAAAAATAGCAATGAGACAGTTTCAAAACCAATTAGTAGGACAGTTTCAATAATTAATACATTGCATATTGTTGTCTTCATTGTGGTTATTCATAGTACAAGATGCAGACAGGATATCCTGTCTAAACACTATTAGTACAAACCTTTCTTCTCACTGAATTAAGAGAAAGTAGTTGTATAACTATCCTGTTTTGTATATACAAATACAAAAAGATACTTCATTTTTTGTTTAGTTTTGTCAGAGAAGGGTATTCCATTGGCATTTAAATATTGTAGGTGTCTGAATTCAGCAAAATAATGAATATAGTCCAGTATTCCGTAATAGTAGTGGGTTATGCATACCACTGGCAATGTCAGAGGTTGTTGACTTGAGGATTTTCCAGCTCAGCATATGAATACAGCTTTATTTCTATACCTCATTTTTATACTTTTCTCCTGGATGGTTAAGACCAAGATAAAGCAAGAACTCTATAACAAGAAATGTAACTTTTGTATCTGATAAGGTCAGTCAAATCCTCTCAGGATTTACCCTGAAAGCCTGAAAACCCTGTACCACAGTTTTACTTAAGCAGAGGTTGTTCCTGAATATTTTTTTTTGTTTCACCACTCATACATGTAGGAAATACATGCAATATTACAGTCTCAGATTTCAAAAAATGAGATGAATTTTGGGATATAAATGTGTAATATTTACTTTAGAGAAGTGCTGTGTATATTCTCCTTAAGGAAATAAGTGTGAGCTTCACTTCTTTATGTCATTATGAAGGACAACTGTGTCTGAATCTATTAAATCTTACTTAATATCCATTTGTTTCTTTATAATTTTGAAATGCAACCCTTTGAGTTTGAACTGGGTATATGGCTACCTAGAATAAAGACTACTTTTCCTGGATTCTTAAAAGCCATGAATAATTACACAACTAAGTTCTAGCTAATGAATTAGAATAATATACAAAGTATAAAATACCCAGGAAGATTACTTAAAAGTACATGAACTACTGTTTGTACTGCTTTCTTTTGTTAAACCTATGCCACAATGATTAGATGTTCAGACACTTTACTGGATCTTATTTTGAAAATCCGTATGCAAATGTTGACAGGAAATCTTTCATGTCACTAGATAATTTAGAATGAAAGTTTTTTTTAATGTATTTGGTACAGGGTCTCACTACATACCTGGGACTCATAGTGATCCTCCTGTTTTCAGCATCTCCAGCACTGGGATTATAAGCATGCGCAACCACCCCAGAACTAAGCTCAGTGCCCCAGGGGTGGAGCTGGCACAGCGTGTGAGGATGAAAGTACTGCTTTAAAAAGTTCACTACCTTTATTTACATCTTGGAATACAATGTAAGATACATCAAGATCTTTTAAGATTCAAACTACTGCTAGGAGACTGAAATCTGTGAAAATGACTCACAAGATATACATGAACATTATTGTTCAATCCTAGCTTTCTTCAAACTCAACTGAACAAGAAAATTTGATTTGGGCAGGGGAGATAGCTCCGTAGAATAAGCACTTGGCTGGCAAGTGCAAGGGCCTGAGTTCAATTCCTGGTTCCACCAAAAAATAAATAAATAAATAAATAAATAAATAAAAGAGTAATGTTAGCACATAGCTATTTAGTACCTTGTCACTTATTTGTCACTTTCATCTGATCAATAGAACAGAGTAATATTTAGCAGAATAAAGATGGCACATACCTTGCAGATTTTCCTACCAAATGCCTAAGGTCTACAGCTTTCTGTTCATCAGTGACATTTCGGAAAATGATAATTATCTGTATTTTAATGTGTTCAATGCTAGCATGAAGTATAAAACAATGTGTGAATCTAAATTACAAAATATTTCAGTTTTAAAATGTCTCCCTGGAAGTGAGGAAGCTATCAGAGTGAATAGCTTTTGTATTTAATATATTTGATAAGATAATAACTTCTAGATTATTTCATTCTTGACCATTGTAGAGCTGAACATAATTTTCATTCTTTAAGTTTATGGCCTTTTATGATAGAAGTTAGTTTTAGTCTTCTACTTTGAGCCTGAAAGAATAAAATGTTATCTACTCTGTTCAGGGATACTATGAAGTGAGAAAGAAAGAAGAATGAATTTCTAAAATTATGTTTCGTATTACTCAAAAACGAAGGAATCGCCCTGTAAGAGATAGTCTCAATATATGTGACCTTTCATTTCCTTTTAACAGATTTTGATTTTTAGCTCTTCTAACCACTATGTAGGTCAAGGATTATAATATTTTGCTTTCTTTTTTCTCTAAATCTTTTCTCAGTCTCTTGCAGTTTACCTTTTTAATGATGAGGAGATATTCCAGTGTTCAGCAAGATGAAATCAGTGGCTTTAAGAACACCAAGAAAAATGAAAAAAAAATAAAAAACAAAAAACAAAACAAAGCAATGACGTTAACACAGATATTTTATTCGTGTGCTTTATCCCAACTGCAGATTTGAAACTTAAAAATTTGAAGTGCATGAATATACGTATTTCTTTGCAAATGGCACTGGTTCCAGGTGTTTTTCCAGACTGTTTAGAAAGTAAAATGATAATAATAATATAATATAGGCTAAAGAGCTAACAAAAAGTCTTCAAATCTGTAATTGCCATTACTTTTATCTTAAGATACACCATAGCGCGTATCTAGACTACGCTTCCACATGTGCTTCTGACGACAGCCACAAAGGCCTGTTTCCTTGCTAGAGTTGCTGTGAAAAGCACCAGCGAAAGCTGGCATTCAGGGCTCACCTTCACAGACTGGCTGCTCCATTGCTTTGGAAACGCACCCACAAGTGGAATAACTGATTGCACAAGAGTTTGTTTGCTTTCAGGGCCTGGGATGCTATTTTACAAGGTGACTACACTAATTTGTATTCCCACATTCTCACCTGAACTTATTTCTTTAGCAATAGTCATTCTTTTATCTTTTTAATTTTTTAGCGTATTCACGCTGTTTAAGAAATAATATTAATTATTGTATTGTGTAAATTAGTCAATCTGAATGAATCAGTGGCCTAAGGATATTAATAATTCTTACTACACATCCAGCCAGTGGTCTTCGAGGAGCTAGTGGTCCCCCTCCTTGGTAGCCCACATGCTCCTCTGGGTTCTGGCCTTATTCTAGAAAAGAATGAAGGGCTGAGGTAAGACTGGCCCTGCATCAGTGCCTCCAGTAGAGAATGTGGAAGAAAGGGGAGGATGGGAAAAGAAGAAATCAAGATTGGAGTGAGACACCAAGAAAGTTCGTTTGTGGTGTGGTAAAGGTAACAAAGAAGCTACAATAGGGCAAGAGCGCAGCTACCCATCACAGGGGTGGACACTCACGTGGAAAATCTGGCTTCTAAAAGGAACTGTTCACTGATTGGTATTATCTAGGCCAATCGGGATTTTGCCTTTTGTTTCTGGGTGAAATGGAGACCAGTAATCCAAGGACAAACAGTAAGCGAATTTCCTCAACACACACTGCACAATGAGAGTGTGGCCATTTCATGACACTCCGATGTCCAACTCACGCCCTAACCCACCCTTGTAAGCTCTGCTAGCCTGTCCCTACAATAAGAGCTTAAAGGCATTAAACTTTGTAGGGTGACACTATTAAATTATCAGCAATAGCTACTCCTCAAAGATTTTTCTTAATAAGATTAAATAAAGTTAATATTTTATTTTCCTTTCCAGAGAAATTGTAGAACTATTAAATAGACAAGTTTATCTCATTTTAAAAAGTAAAGGAGGGTGGGATGACCATACTACTTTAAACCACATGTAAATGTAGTACCTACTGCTCTTTGATTATTGTGAAAAATACAAGTGAAAATAGTTTTTCCCTTAATCTCATGATTAAAACCATACCAGAAAAATAGCCCCTAAATAATACCCAAGTAATTTGGAGAAGGTCCAAATAGTAATACACATAATAGCAAGTCGATATTCAGATAAGCATTTTTTAAAGCCTAAGAAAGTGAAGGAAGAGCTTTTTATTTTAAAATGGTAAACTAAAAAAAGCAAAAAATGTTTCAAGTAGAAATGTCATTTTTAGAATGATAAATACATATCTGTATCAGCATTCATAATTTATTAGTTCATTCCTTATGTAGTCATACAAATGGAATTGAATCTGATTTAGAATCTATGGCTTCGTATCTGAGAATGAATTAAATTTAGAAAGGAGAATGTGTGTGTAAGCACACCTGTACTCAAACCTTAGAGAGACAATTGATGTCCACATTTATTTATCCATATTTATATATGCACACACATGTATTTAAGGCAGTATGGTATAAATCTAAGTTCAAGGTGACAGTTTCCAAGATGGAAATCGACAGTGACTGCATCTAAGATAATAGACAGAGAAATCTGAGACACAAACATGAACACTGAATCTACTAGAAAAACCATAGAGAAAACGCATTGTGACACTGGACCAGATATAGATTTTGGGATTAAGAACTCAAAAGTCTAGGCAACCAAAGGAAAAAAAATGAATAAATAAGATTATGTCAAACTCAAAATTTTCTGCACGACAAAGGAAATGATCATCAGACTGTGAATTGACAAACTACAGAATGGAAAAATAATATTTGCAAACAATATTTCTGAAAATGTATGAACACCCAGAATTCATAAGAAATTGAGCCAACTACATATCAAAAAAAACACATTAAAATTATTTGAATGGCTTTGTTTTGCCAAAAAGGACATAACTGGCTAGTAAGCACAGCAAATACTCTATATATTAATAATATCAAGAAAAGGAAACCGTAATCAAAACCACAATAAGGTATCACCTTTCTTGTTTCAGAATGGCTATTGACAAAATATGAAAGAGTTGACCAGAATGTGCCGGAGAATAGATCCTTTGCACAGTGTGGACGTGAAAGTACCTTATTGCCAGTAGTATAGTAAACCCCACGAAGCTCCTTCAAACTACTAACTAAAATTTCCATGTAATCTATGAATACCTCTGCTGGGCATACAGGTGAAAGGAATGCAGTCAATATGTGGGAGAGACACTTGTGTCCCGGGTCCTTGTGGCAGTCTTTACAGTAGTTGTTATTATTATTTCTAATTGTATTTATTTTCGGAGTGTGTGTGTGTATTTAGTACAGGGTATACAGAGTCTACAAGGTCCACAGGGTCTCACTACATAGATCAGACTTCGTAGTGATCTTGCTGTGTTCAGGTTCCCAAGAGCTGGGATTACAGGTGTGCACCACCATGCTCAGTCTCAGTCCTCTCAGTGCACCCCAGGGGTGGGCCAGCACAGACCACAGGGCATCGATCCCAGGCCATTGCTACGGTGGTTAAGGGGGAATCTACCTAAACATTCATGGTGGGTACACACATAAAGAAACACATTGTTCATGGCAGAATGCTATTTAGCCATACAAACATAAATTCCACACTTTTTATAATATGGGTGGAATTGGAGGTATTAAATTAAGCAAAACATGAAAATTAGAAACTAGGTAAGGGATTTCCTGAGACCAGATAGAGGTTGAGGATAGGACAGTGTTCATAGTGGGGATGTGGAATGGTTTGCCATGTTTACTACATTTCTTCTTAGGATGATGAAAATGGTATTTTAAATGCCTTGCTGTGATTGCTCTCTATGAAACCTACTGGAGCCATTGAGAAAAATGGAAATGCAGTAACATAAAAGAAACATAGATCTAGAATTTAACCTTGCTGTTAGGAAATAAATTGTAGCAATGCATTGTAGAAGTAAAGATATATTATTTGTAACGCTATTATGAATGCCATAAAAGAAGAAGAGATGGTTTATAAGCAACAAGAACGTTTTTAAGAGACATACTGGAGGATAAATTCCTTCCATCACCACTAAAAGAACAAGGACACCAACTCCATCACGCACATGGGTCATGGAAATGTTCTTCCAAGGATTTCTGCACAATATTTACATCATGGCAATGCTCAGGTGACAGTTTACCTTCCTACACATTACTTCTCACATTTTTGTCTTAGTCTTTCTTATGCATCAGATTTTTCCACATCCTATAATGATCTCAAGGTTAGAATAATGTGGATTACTTTCTCTGGCTAGCCTTCTATTGACGCAGTACTGATAACTCATTATCTGTGCTCTCTGTCTTAGATATCAGACATGAATGTTGAAGTTATGCTTCCTTTAAATTCTAAAAAAGTAAAACGTCAAAGTAACATCATGTGTTTAGTAAATACAATGTCTGATTTCATCATTTCTATTCTTACTCTTTGCACTTAGAACCATGTAACATATGTATTTTATATACGTATATAATATATGTATTATACACATAGTATATATGTATATTATATACATATTATACATACATATAATACACACACATTCTACTTGCCATTTTGTAAATTCAAGCGTGACAATGAAAATGAAAAAAGTTATATATACATATTTTCACATTTGTATTCAAATTGTGCCCTTATAAACAATGTCTTCTTGCATGTAAAATTTGTACTGCATTTATTACAGCTCAGGATTTTGTAGTTTTTTTAATGATAGGATCCAACTGGCAGATATTTACATTTAATATTGTTTTACTCCCACATTTAAACCAAAGTTGTAGGTTATGAACTTACCAGGGAGCCTATTGAAAAGCAATAGACAATGACAGTTCGTCCAAAGCATTTTCTTAAATGGCTTGTTTTTTATCTTAAGTATAAAAACCACTTCAGTAATATATTTCTTTAGGCAGTTCAGATGGTTTTATGATAATCTGATTTATAAAACCACACAATATTAAACAGAAAGTAGGGAATCATACACCTTGTGAGACGTGTAATTCTTCGCTACATTAATGCCCAGATAGTGTTTTTTTTCCTTATGTAGATTTTTAAATAACAAATAAATCATTCAACTACTGTGGTATTTTTACTCTGACCTTAATGTTTACTAAAGTGTATTAATATAGTAATAGTCTTTTCTAAATACTACATGATACATACATTTTATATGTTGATATAACACATTACTTTCCAACCTAGAAGTTCTAGGTTTCATTTTTCTAGATTTTCTTTGCTTTTCGTTTAAGTAATATGATAAGCAATGTTTGAATTTCCTTCTGGGTTTAGGTATACTATCCACTTTTACTCCAAAGAATTCAATAAATACTTTTTTTTGCAGGACTGGGGATTGAGCTCAGGTCCCTGCACTTACCTGGCAAGCGCTTATTCTACTGAGTTCTCTCCCTGGTCCTCAATAAATACTTTTCTGATACTTCAGTACCTGTCTTTAGTATTACATCTGACTTCTCTGTAGAACCCTAGCACTGATGCTAGAGGGATGTATGACATAGCGTTAGGAAAACATGATTTGAAATCAGATTTGTAACTTAAAACTCAAATCTAACTCTCTCTGTTATCTCAGGCAATATATTTCCTGCTGATCACTTTCTTTCTTTCTTTTTTTTTTTTTTTTTTTTTTCAGCACCGGGGATTGAACTCAGCACCTTGCATTTTCCAGGCAAGCGTTTATTCTACTGAGCTATCTTCCCGGCCTCTGCTGATCACTTTGTGATTTCCTTATAAGACGAGAATTTGAAGTTACAGCTAGTGATATGCTTTGATAATTTTTAACAATATGGCAAATAGCAAATACATGTTATTGTGGATATTTTTATTTTAAATTTGAGGTAAAATGACATATATTAACAAATGATAATCTATCATTTATAACCTAAACTCAGAGTATATGCTTATGACCTATTATTAAACACAAGGACTCGCCAAAACATACATAAAATGACTTTATCACACTAAGATCTGTATATATTTAGCGTTTTGTATGTTTAATTTTAATTGGCTTTACAGAGTTTTAATGGAAAAATAAGGTTATTTATTTCTATAATCATCTGATATAAATTAAAATGGTTGTTTTTCACTTAGAGTATATAAGGACAGCTCAGTTTTTGACTTGTAGAAGCTATATAACTATCCAATAAGTATCCCAACCAATTTGACATTGTCAGTGTAAATTTTTCCCTATTTTTTATAACTAGCAGTAATTATAATCAAGAAGCTTAGACATTTTTATAAATGCTGACAGAAGTGCTCACTTAAAAAACGCATGGCATCTGAGGATTTATGAATGCGTGTGCTAACCAAAAGGTAGTTTGGGCTGAAATAGATGACACTCAACTACTTCCTGTTAGAAGTACAAAAATGTGTTAATTGCATTTAATATAGTTTATTGCATTGTAGTCAACACAAGCCATCTGTCCATAACAGCTGCCTCTGGGTGATTTCAGGAAGGCGAGTGAGTGTATGTATTTTAAGGGCAAGCACAACTGAAATGTTCCAAGCAGCCTTCACTGAGATTGCATTGCATAAGAAGGTGGTAAATAAATTTTAAATAATTATACCAGCATGAATATCTTTTATGCTAAATTTTCTCCTTGAAAATATGACTTCTTTTTAGGAGTTTGTATTGCTAAGTCAGTTACCTGAAAAACAACAGGGTTTTTTTGACCAAAGACAAAAGCAAAACAAAACCAAAAAACTAAGTTTCCTTCACTAATATGTAAGCAGAAATGTGTTTTTATGAAATTTGAGAGCAACAGAGATGAAGTAGCAGGAAAAAATGAAACAAGATGTCAGTATAATGAGAATTACAGATTTGAAATGTGTTGAAGGAGACTTTAGGGAGAAAAATATCAGCTATTCGATATGTTACTAGCACGCTATTAGGGTTTCTGTTCATTAGACGTTTATAATTCTGTTGGTCACACAAGTATCCCACATTTGCTCATTAAAGATGAAGGACAATGCTAGCTGGATTTGGTCAAAGCACAAATGAAATTATGGTGCGATTCAGTCTTTTAAAAGTGAACTAAAGGGAGTGGAAGGAGCTTCTAGAAAGTATGATAATCATGCAGTCATGTGACCAGCTCAGACATCTACAACTACTTTGAGTTGAGCATTCAGCATTCCTCAAGAAGACAAAGCTTCGGTATCATTAGTTGAATTCAGTGCAATTGATCTCTCCGCAGTTAGAACAGGCTTGCTTTACGCCACCTCAGCGGGTACCGCTCTCTGAGGAAAGGCTCCTAGGGCTAAGTATCATTCATTTCAGTACATACTTATTTATGTCATTATTGCATCAGATTTTTAAAGTCATTGTACATGTCACAGTGATATAAGAAGACAAAAGTATTTTTCTAGAGGCTAGAAAAGAAAATATAAGCAGAAATGAGTGAAGCCCTATATGTTATGTGTTGATAAATGTTGTGTGGAATACAAGGATCCAGGTAGTGGTGTGACAGTCATTCAATTTCAATCCGAGCTAAGACTTGAAATGATGATGGCATAAATTGCTGAGAAGTTGGGGTAAAGGGAGGTCTACATGGACTTTGAAAAGCTGAGGTCCAACTTATACTTTGGATTCAAAACACAGGAAAGGGGTCTAAGAGTATCGACTATGGGGTGCCTTGAAACTGCTTTCTTTTATGAATTATGATGAAATTTGTGTTAGCCAAATATTCAGTTTATATTGATTTCCAAAGTGCATTGAAAATTGTTTATCATAACGTGCTTTGTCCTTTATCTTGTACATGGTCATGTATTGATTTGAAATATTACCAAAATCTTACTCTTCTTATTCTTCATGCACAAGTAGAGTTGTTATTTTGGATCCCTGTCACACTTGATGTTATGATTTTGCAGGAGAAGAAACCAAACAATGTGACATATTTCCCGGCCTTTTTATTCTCTATTAAAGTCAGAGTAGAACTGATAGGGTATCCGTATTAAGAGAGAAAAACAAAAAGAAAATATAATTTATTCACCCATTCATTTAACATAATTATCAAACAACAATCATGCACCAGCAGTGCATTAAGCTCTAGAAATATGTTACTATAAAAGCAGGCATGCTTTTGCTCTCTAGAGGAGGGAACTCTAGTAAGTAATTTATGCATTGCATAAAGGATGCCAAAAGAATTTGAAAGAATTTTCTATAGAAACATGAAAGTAGGGACTCCACATTTTTTGCATATCAAGATACTCTCAAATTTACAAAAAACTGTAAAAATAATTATACTACATATTTATATTGGCTTATTGAAAGGAACAGTTAATTCTTAAATTTTTGACCAATTTTACATGTTTCTTTATATCTAGTAATTTGAACAACTACTTTGAAGACAATAATGTGCAGTATAACAACCATTGTTGAATCTCTATCCTTTTGTTGAAATTCTGGTATTGTTTGAAAATTTTTATTATCTTTCATTCTGTTTAAAATAAAAAAGAAATTCAAAAGATTTAAAAACTATTTTTCTGGAGCAAAAAATATTACCCTTACCATAAAAAAACAATCAGTTAATCAGATAGGACAAATAATTTTGGCAATGCCAGTATTACCTTTCTGAAAGCTGAACACAAGGCCGGAGAAATTGAGCATCATTTGTATCTCTAAACTTTATTTGTGATGAAATACTCGGAATGAAAGCCAGTTTGAAGTATATTTATTGTGGGGAACAGAGGACAGGAAATAATGACTGAGAATGTACACAGCTCATTTATGAAGGCTTGTGTTGAATTCTGCCTTTAAAAAGACTTGTACTGAGGAGTCATTAAAATAGATACATTGTTCAGGATTGGAATTAGCATTTTTATGTCTATGACTAAACAAAGGTAAAATTGCTGAGAAGATGTAGACATGGGTTGATGACACCATTGGGTTAATTATGTAAACAAGATGTGAAAAGATTGGCACAGAAGTTGAAGAGTTGGCATTGGACATTTGCCGCGTTAATTTATCGGGATGACAGAAGAGAATACATGTTTTCTCATGCATATAGTTTCATATATGTAAAAAAAGTTAAAACAATGTTCTACTTTCTTCAACTCTCCCAGTGGAAAATGTTAAATTTATCAGCTATGTGTTGCTGTGGGCAGATAAGATTGGAGGACTTATGAAGAGACTATATTTGAAGTAGTTGATGAGCTCAATGGCTCCCTTGAGCATAACAGTAACAAATTTAAATTAAAACTTTCAGATGGCTGTGAAGGGTGTGGATGAGGAAGTAGAGTTAGGACTTGGTTGGGCTAAAGACACCCTAGAAAGTTAG
>NW_004524577.1:19224086-19264338 GCF_000260255.1 Octodon degus
ATATAATTTGGAACAGAAAATCATAATTGTATTCATCTATTTTGTAGTGCTATAACAGAGCACTGTTATGCAGATTGAATAACTAAAACAGAACAGAAATGTATACGTGACAGCTTTGGAGATTGTTCAACCTTTAAGGTCATGTTGGTGGCTTTGAGAGAAGGCATCCTTACTGAGTCCTCATGCAGTAAAGTTTTGGATAAAGAGAAACTATACTTTTTAATTCGAGTCCTAATTCATTTGTGAGTGAGGGTCCTTCATAATTTAATCATCTTTTAACAGGTTCTACATTTCGGTAACATCAATTTGGTGATTAAGTTTTAGCATATTTTTGGGAAAACAGCATATTCAAGCCATTGCAAAGGATTATGGAAAGACCAAAAAAATTATTAGGTGTCCTGAGAAACGAACATGGTTGCATAAATGGATAATACATTCCAGTAGCATCTAAGTGTTAAGTGGAAAAAGCAAATAAATAGACCAGGCTGTAAAGATAGAGTCAATGTTTGGAGAATTAAGTGCTAAAATTGAAATTATAACGGGGCTGCTGGTGCTGAGAAATGTTAGTTAATAAGCAGGGGTGTGTGCTTGTAATCCTAGCTCTCAGGAGGCTGAAGCAGGAAGGTTGCTGTGAGTTCGAGGCCAATCTGGGCTACATAATGATCTCAAGGCCAGAAAAATAGTAATTATAATAACAACCAAGTCACTGGAGTGGTCATCGTGGGAGGAAATTAGATGGAATTTGAAGCCAGAATATAAGATGTATCATCATTATGGATCAGGAAATAGTTGTGAAATATTATGATGTCAATTGTGTAAAAATATTACATATTTCAGCCATAATCTGCATCAAGCCTCATGTGAGCTCCATGGTTTTTTATACATTTGAAGTTTGAGTATCATTCCAGTTTCTTTTGTTTCCACCACATTAAAGGTGGAGGAGACCATGAGTGTTTCCAGGAATGTAGGACTTGGAGGCTGTCATGTCTTATCTCCACTAAATACCCCTCAGTTGTCCTTTGAGAATGATCAAGAAAATCACTTGACTACTAATTCTTTCCATATGCAGCACAAGAGAAGCTTTGGGTGCACATAATTTATTAACTTTTTCTGTTGTGCTGCTGGCCTTGTCCTACTTGGGCAGAACTGAGCATCTGTCAGCAGTGTACTCAATCTCGTGGCTTGTGACACATGTCCAGTGGGGTAGGGATACTGTTACCCACAGCAGTGCACAAGGGACCTGGGGAGCTCACTGCCAGGTACACGGACCCCAGAAGGTTGTTTTCCCAACACAATCCACTGTTTCCTTTTCTGGTTTTGGTACAGGAAATGGAACTCATGAACTCTTACTTGCCAGGCAGGCACTGTGGCACTGAGCTTTGCCACTGGGCTGTTTGCTGTTTTCAAAATGTCTTTTATAAGAGTTATGAAAAATCTCTGGTGTTTGCATCACTAGGCACACATGGTCCTTAAGTTAATTCATCTTATGTTTAATATTCTGGTGAGTTCAAACCTTTATATTAGGAAATACTTTTTGTAAGAGTTTGATGTCAGTTAAAGAACAGTATAACATTAAACAGTATTTTTTTTTTTTTTTTGCAGTACTGGGAATTGAACTCAGCACCCTGCACTTGCCAGGCAAGCGCTTATCCTACTGAGCTATCTCCTTGGCCCCTTTTAAGCAGCATTGATGATGTAATATTTAACGCAATTTCCATCCATGTCAATCTCATTCCTTGTTCTCTTCCCACAGTTAACAATGTTAAACCCAGTAGAAGATTGTAGTTAGAAAAGACGTGGACTCAGAATTGGATTTAGAGCAATGAAGAGTGCTAGCATAGTGAAACCAGAGATTTGGAGGTCAATATCCGGGATCAGGGAAACAATTAGATCATGGAAATAAATACCCGTGAGAAAAGGAAAACTTGCTATCAAAATCAGAAACATAAATTATATTTAGTAGCTAGTAATCATAAATGTGTAGTCTACTTTTGGTACAATTTTAAAATGGGTACCTTAAAAAATTCTCTGTAACTTTCAAACCATTCAGGTCTTAACACATTAATAAGATGTTATTATCAGTAAAAAGAAAGACATTGTATGTTCATAAACAACAGGTACTGGTTTCATTGCAGTATGGTTCTCTACTGTACAAAAATCTTTTTAAAAAGTAGCATCCAGGCCGCAGAGATAGTTTAGCAGTCTAAGCACCAGCTGAGGCAAGTGCAAGGGCCCAGGTTTGATCCCCAGTACTGTATACTATGCTGGCCCTTTCCCAGGCACACTGAGCCTGCCACCATGACTGGCCAAAGCGGCACAGGCCTGTTATCCCAGAGCTGGGAAGGCTGAGCAGGAGGATCACTACAAGTCCTGGCTGCATAGTGAGACCTTGTAGTAAATACATAAATTAAAAAATAAATTATGCTTATTATTCTCTAAGAGAGAACTTGATTGACATAATCAAAATCCTAGGTTTGAGGGTACAACACTCTACAGCACACCGCTTGCCCTCTGGCCTCTTGATCTCACGGCAATGTGCACACCACACTGGAAGGCTGCGCTCTAACCCAGGACTTTTCCTATATTCACTAGCAATGACTTGCCATCCTTGTGGATTCTGTCAGTGAATCTATGTGGGCACAAGGTACTCATTCCCATCAACCTCTTGAGGCTGCTTTTCTTCCAGGAGTGAACCTCTAACAGACAGCCCTGTACCACATTTTAAGTAGAGATTTAAAATTATCTCCTGAGAGAGACATCATTTAGATTAAGTTTTCAAACACTGCTGTAGTGGGGGGTGGCATGCATGCATATAGAGTGATACATGAAAAATATTGGCTTTTCTACCAATTTACATTCAAATTTATTTTCAGAGTAAAGCAAATCGCCATATCATTAATGCACTAAATTTCTGTTGTGTTTATGTTTGTTTCATGTTTAAGTTTACTTTCTAAGCTTGTGTGATTTGATACCTTTTTCTTGATGAAGTTTTTCAATGACATATCTGGTATTTGTTACAAGTGTAAATTATCATGGTTCTTCATAAAACATGTATGTCATGCTGTTTATTTTGCTATGACTATAATTTGTTAATTTTTATATTTGGGAGCTTTTTTCTGGTACTGGAGATTGACCCAAGGCTGGAGAATTCTACTGCTGTATGACTGAGCTATATTCTCTGCTCTCTGATTTATTATTTTTGTACTATTTTTCTTAACGTTATATGTTTTTCTCAC
Organism: Octodon degus; assembly: GCF_000260255.1. Taxonomy (NCBI): domain Eukaryota; kingdom Metazoa; phylum Chordata; class Mammalia; order Rodentia; family Octodontidae; genus Octodon; species Octodon degus. Next base: position 19,227,323 of record NW_004524577.1, read on the forward strand.
ATAAGTTATTATTTTTCGAAAATTTAGATTCAATTAACTATTGATTTCTTTACTTTTTTTTAGAAACATTTCTTCAATTTATGACATCAACTATCTGAAACAAGACCACAAGTTTGGGACAGTTAAATAATTTTGCTGCAGTTATGAAATATTTCTTGCGATTTGGATTTTAATTTTTCTCTTAATGTAATAACTATTATTTTACTTTATTATGTGATAAGCTGTTTTCAATTTTTTTAAATTAAACTTATTATTTCTCCAATTTTTTTGTTTTGATCAACTACAACATAAATGCTATTTTTTTATTAGTTCTGATAATTCCTTTTTTGTTAGTGGTTTTTTTGTTGTTGTTGTATTTTTAGGGAAGGTCTACAGGGTGTTCATATTCTCACTACTAGACTGGATTCACAGTGATTCTCCTGTTTACAGTCTGCCAAGTGCTGGGATTACAGGCGTGTGCCACCATGCCCAGTCTCAATCGCAGTCTCAGTGTGCCCAAACGGTAGGGTCGGCACGGCAATCAGGGGGATTGAACCCCCGGCCCCTGAAACTGCTTGCAGGCACTTTAATCTGCTGAGCTATTTGGTCAGTCCTTAGTGTTGGATATTGATCTCAGGCTTTTACATGTACTAGGCAAGTTCCTTACCATTTGAACCTTATCTCCAGGCTCTCAGTAATTTTAATATTAGTGTGATTAATTTTTTTTTAAAAAAGTAATGATTCCCACTTTGAAATTATTTACATGTAAACTCATCTATTAGATTTGGCTTATCATTATGATGACATAGTTCATCCTGAACTTTAATGTTTGTATTTAATTTTTAGGTTAAATTTGTATATATTATTTATCCTCACTTCTTAACATTTTATATTTTACATAAATTGAATGCTTATATTATTCAGTTTATTTAACTTCTTGATTTCACTGTTACAATCATTGCTCCATCTTCTTGGCAAATCTCTAATTAGGTTACAAAGTGCACAATGTTTACTTAGATATTTTCCTGCAGAAAATTTCCTGTTCATGTATGACTTAAGAAAAATCTCCTAAGGATAGGAGATAGGGAATAGGGACAGATGTCAGCAGTAGCATGTGACATATACGTCAGATACATATATAATCTGATATATATGTGCATATATATATATATCAGATAATATATATGATATATATCAGATAATAAATAAGATAATACATATATTGTTCTACATAAATTAGCATTAAAATATTCTAAGAAATAAATACTGTGCCTGCAAAAACAAGAAGACTTGAACTAACATGATGTATCACATGAAGTTAAGTGTCATAAAATCTATAGAGATTTTACAGCGCTTTAAGAACATTTTATTTACAAAGAAATAATATTTCAGAGAGAACTCTTTATTTTGATGTCTCCGATGGCTTTTCATGAAGGCTTGATTGTAGGCAGCTGTATCACTGCAGTCAGAGTGTCTTTGTAAGTAGTCTGGTTTTAGGTATCTCTCCTGTGTCAGATTCTTGTTTTGTGTGTGTTGCAAGATTTTGCCTTCCTTATGATTTGAGAGTGAAATATTGGTTTTCGTTTGGTACTGTCCTCCATCCTTCATAGTAAGACTTTGGTGAGGTTATTACCCAAGGAAATCTCGATGTTCATACCAAGGGAGAACATGTGGTTAAGGCAGATAGGGTTTCCTTTTTATAATAGCATAACTAGCAATACTAATAGCAGCTACTGAAATTTAGAAATTGACAAACTTTTGTAACTAACAGATTTGTACGTTAGTGCATAGGAGTAAGCATTATAGCTGTATAACAAAGCAGATCTTAAGTTGGGGATTTGTTTTTAAATTAGTTTCCCTGAGTTCTGTCTGGGCATCTCTCCACGCATCTGGAGTCCTCTAGGCAGACTAGCTCACCCCAGTTACTTGCTGCCACTTCTGGGCCATAGGGATGCTCCTGAACGTCTGGGCCTCAGTCTGAAATAAATCAGACCTACGTGCATAAATATGGTATTGTCTCCTTAGTGTAAGAACCTGAAAGAATAAATAAAACGTGAAAGCTATAATAGATATAATAAAATGGAAAGAAACCGAGCTAAGGAATAAACAAACAAAGATGAGAGAAAGGAGAAAAGATAAAAAGAGTGGAAATCATGCAAGCATATATACAGGATGGCTGAAATAATTATACTAATATTTTCCATCAGTTTTTTGAAAATTAGAATTAATATTTAGCATTTTAACTTTGACAAACTCTGCATGCTGATATCTGCAATCAGAGCAACTATGTCAAGGACAGCAATGTGTAGCACAAACCCATGGTTGAATACTTCTCATCTTGGTCTTCTAAATGTGCAGTGGTTCTAATATCTTATCAGTTATTATACTTTCTTTAAAATGATTTTTAAAAGACAGGAATAAAATTGATATTTCTTGAAAGCAAGCTTTAATATTCAATTATTTATGCAATCTTGCATAATGGTATCTGTTAATCTGAGTAACAGATTTATATTAAAAATAGATAATACAACTACCATTGTTAATTAACTATTCCTGTTTTGAAAATCCGCAATGTGTGGTTATATGCTACTCTGTTTTTGATATTTTTTTTCTATTTGATTTTGCTTCTGTTTTTACTCCTCAAAATAAAATTAAATCAAAATTTTTTAAAAGTAATAATAAAATACTTCTAAGAGATATAAACCATAGAACCAAGGGAAAACAGCTAATCATGGAATGGAAAGTATAAAATAAGTAGAATTCAGAAATTGCAGTCATAATATAGCATGTGTGGCTTTATTTTACTCTGTTTCTGATATTGTTTTCTATTTGCTTTTGCTTCTGTCTTTACTCTTCAAAATAACATTAAATCAAAATTTTTTAAAAAGTAATAATAGAGTACTTCTAAGAGATATAAATCATAGAACCAAGGGAAAACAGCTAATCATGGAATGGAAAAAAATAAGTAGAATTCAGAAATTACAGTCATAATATATTCTGACTGAAAGAATAAATTGCTAAATATTGACACCATCCTACATGTCCATCAACAGATACATGGATAAAGAACACATGGCTAACACACAATGACTTACATGTCAGTCATAAAGAAAGAAAAGTTTGAGTCTGCTAAGAAAAATGAATTAGACACAGAAACTTAAATATTCTATTGGTTGTCTTATGCAAGAAACTCAAACTATGAATAATTTAAGAGCAAAATGAATGGTAGATGACCGAAAATGGAGAATATCTTTGTGGAGCTGAGAAGGGATCAGGGGAGAGAGGACATGAGAGGAACTGAAACAGGAAGTAAAGAACATCAATACACTATACATGCATGAATAAATCTCTAGGATGACAGCATTTATCATTGATTGCACACATGTACCAGTAAAAATGAGTAACAAGTGAAAGAGAGTGCATCTGATTCACAGAGGGAAATGGTCAGAGCATTTGAAATTGCACATATGAATTGTGAGACAACAGATAGAAGAGCTAGAGGAAGAGAAAGCGATATATTGGAATGGCCAACAGGAGAGGAATGTAAGTACGATAGATCTCTATGCTGACGGCAAACTGAAACTCCCCCACACAAAGAGGTGGCATCACCACCCGTGTGAACCTTGAAATGTTAAAATGAGTGGAAGAATTTGGGTGAGGAAGAAGAGTATTAGTCTGAAATGCCCTCTTTGGGGATGCATCCTTAAAAACCCAAGATATTTTATGAGATGCCCAGAGGGGAAAAACGGTTGAAAGCATAGAAAAGAGATGAGAAAACAGAAAATGGGTCAGAGCAAAACTAAACTTTCAGTCTTACAACTCAAAAGAGAAAAGTTTCACAGTAGAGAAAGAACAGAACAACATCAAGGAAAGGAGCTTTAAGTCAAGGGCCCAGGCTGTACCATGTTGGAATTCTTCCACATTTCTCCTCATGGGAAGTTTCAAGGAATGTAATATTCATGACAAGCCCTTCTCAAATATGGAATAAAAGAGAGTAAATGAAAAGATGGAAAAAGAAACATGGGAATTAGTCTTCTCTTTCCATTAATATGGTGAAGAAATTCAGAAGATACCATGAAGGACAATACATTTTAAAGTATGAAGAAAATTATTTTAAAGCAAGGAAAAATAAATATCATCGATATCTAATGAAATGTTGACTGAGAAAAAAGTGATACCAAAAGCTTAAGGTGACTCAAAAAAACTCAGTCTATAAATCAAGCAAATGAAAGTGTTAGTGAGCTTTTAAAAATTTAGTTACCTTGGTGATTAAGTGAGGTTCTGGAAGACATTGAAAGTCAGAAGAAGACCTAACCAGACTAAGAAAAAAAAAAAAAATGTCTTTGATACTTTTCCAGTCACAAGGGTACCTCTTCTGTTTGGGGAATGGTTCAAAAGTAACGTCAATGAGAATCTTTAAAATACTAGACTAGCAGTTTGAACATCATTAACTAACAATGTATATGTGTTCAGTCTAATTATATAATCTGTAAAATTAGATGTCCAGATGTTCCATGCTTTGTTTTAGTATGTCTAATAATCACTTCATATTTTTACCATCTTAAAATTGCCTTCAAGTTTTATCAGGTCATTATCAGAGAAAAAGGAACAGATAAAAGTAATCTGACTATAGCTTCCTACTTTCACAGAGCAGGCATTTTATGTATCAATAGCTGCCTTCTGTGCATTAAAGCTGATTTTTATCCTCCTTGGAAGGATGCAAATGTTAAATATTTTGTACTCCATGAATATTTGCAATTAAGAAATCATCATGTTTTGTTACTTTTTGAATGAGCAAATTACATTATATTTAAGGACTACTGATGATTGAATATAAAATACAAAATTAGCTAGTTTTTTACAAGCTTTTCAGTGTGCATGACGAAGGAAATTGGATATTTAGATGTTTCAGTGACTATTTTGGAAAGATTTTGTAAAAAATAGAATAAAACTTATAGTTGAGATTCATGTTATTTTTTTCTTGAATAGTCTAATATATTTTTGAATCTCTAGTATATAGTGGTGTCAACAGTACTCTAACAAATTTATGCCAAGTATTTTTTAATTCTATTCTAGGAACAGAATTTTCAGCAAAGCATATAGACATATATGTACATTTCCCATATGTAGATGATACAGTAATTTTGTGACAATGTGAAAGCATTTATTGTTTTTGTTTTAAAATAAACACAATAGGCCCCTTCACGGGGGCATGCTGAGACAGTGATTGAGATTGGGCGTGGTGACGCGCCTGTAATCCCAGCTCTTGGGAGCCTGTAAGAAGGAGACTCACTACGGAATCCGATCTAGTAGTGAGACCCTGACGTCCTGTAGACCCTTCCTCAAAATACAGGAAAAAAAAGGTTAAAAAGAAATGACTCACTCTGAGCTGTGTGAGTCGGGATATGTGTATGTGATCGACTTCAACCTCAGCACAACTGCATCCTGGTCTTTGTTCTAAGATAAGACCTTTTCTGCTCCCTCCTCCACACAGGTCATTAATTCCAGCCCAGCAATACAAACAGCTCCCTATTTTTAACGCTGCACAAGGTAATATCTTTCATGTTCTCTCTCTCTCTCTCTCTCTCTCTCTGCCTTCATTGGTAAGTGGATGCAACTTGAAGCTATACTCATAAGTGACATAAACAAGACACACATGTGCAAATATTGTATTTTCTCCCTAGTGTAAGAACTCAAAAGAAGAAATAAAAATTGAAAGGGATAACACAGATACATGGAAAGAGAGTACTTAAGGATTAAACAATGAAGAGAGAGAAAGGAGAAAAGTTAGGAAATATGGTAGAGGCAAAACTATGTATATATATAAACAAGATGGTTAAAGCAATGGTCCTAAGAATCTCAGCCAGGCTTTTGAAAATAGCAGTTAATGGGGAGAATTCTCACCCTGAGTCTATATACTGGTATCTGTAAACTAAGCAACTACGTGTGGACAGCAATGTGTAATAATAAGGCCATGCTTAAAATACCTGTCATTTTGATCTAAATTCGTACTTCTTCTAATATAAGGATGTGCATCATATTAGTTATTGTTATTGTCCTATTATTTTGTTATTCAATTTTTTCAGTTATTGCTATACTCTCTTTAAAGTAAATGTTTATAAAAATTAAAGGTAATAATTTCCTCAATTTTTAACCTGCTTTTTCTTTGTTTTCAGTAAAATTTGCATTAAAACTCTGATCTTCATCCTCAAATACCCATCTGTTCCAGTTCTTTATTTCTAGACTTTAATAGTGAATGACATCATTATAATTTCTATGGCAACCAACCACACTGACATGATACAGAATATACAGTCTTCAGATAGTATAAAAAACAGCCGAAGCTTGTGAAGTGTTACGAACAATGTCTTATGCTCATGGAAATGTCTATAATTTTTTTTTAAGAAGGCTTTTGCTGTAACTCTTTCAAGACACTCACAAGCTAAGGCTTCAAAATTCTTTAGTCCAAGAATATATTTCATGTGCTAAAAGTTCTTAAATTTTCTAGTTTGATATTCTCCCAAGCTTTACACAATTTCTCAATTTTTCTAACTTTAGAAAGAAGAATTGGAAGGTAATAAAGCTATATTTTAAAGTGTCACTCAAAAGTTGTAATGTAGATCTCTTGGATTTACTCAACCAGCCTTTTTTCAAATTTTCAGGCTTATATCTTGTACTCTGAATGACTACTTTAAAGATAAAGATGCGCAACGTATTAGTTGTTGTTATTGTCCTATTATTTTGTTACTCAATTTTTTTTTCCCAGAACCGGGGATTGAACTCAGGCCCTTGTACTTGCCAGGGAAAGGTTTATTCTACTGAGCCATCTCCCTGACCACTTTTTATTCAATTTTGTTTTACTTTTTTCCATAAAAATATTAAGGGCACACATAACTAGGTTTCTAAGGTTGTTTCTGATACAAGGGGCTTTGTTAGAATGCAGTATCAGAAGATTAATTCAATAAAAAAATACCCTAGATTTAGAGGATAAAAGAGATAAGTCAGAAAGATGGTTGTACACTTAGTTTTCTTTTGGATCCACATTATTGTTGAAGACACTGTGTGTGTGTGTGTGTGTGTGTGTGTGTGCGTGTGTGTGTAGGAGTTGGTGTGTGTTAGACAATGACATTATGCTGTGAAATGTACTGGGTAATGTACATAAGAATGTCAGAATGGAGCTTTGGAGATAGCTCAGCAGTCTAAGCACCTGCCCAGCAAGTGCAAGGTCGCCAGTTCAATGCCTGATAGCATATGCAATGCTAGCCCTGGAACCCTGAGAATATAGTGCCAGCCCAGAAACTTGGCACAGTGGCACAGCACCTGTAATGGCAGCATTAGGGAGGCTGAGCCAGGAGGATCGCTGTGAGTCTGAACTTTGTAATATGATATGATATGATGTATATCAAATAAATCAATAATTTTTTTTAAAAAAAGATAAATAATGTCAAAACAGTAGAACTTGTTACACTACTAAGATCCTCACCCAGCCCCCAGCCCACAGGTACTGGTTGTGGCTCTCAGTCTCCAATTAGCATTTGCACAATTATAAACCAAAGAGAGGTATTGCATACAATGTGGCCTTGTAGCCCATTCCAAGATTATGTTTCCTAGCAGCACCATGGTAATACATACAAATTGTCCTTGTTGCTTTTCTCCTTGCTGAGACCAGAGTATCTGACATCCAGAGTTAAAAGAGAAAAGGTTTATTCTGGCTCAAAGTTTGCAGAGGTTTCTGTTCATAGCTGGCTTGCTCCAAGACAGGGTGGTTTGCGGAGAAGCATCGCAGAGGAGAACTAGTTCATGGCACAGCAGGGCAGGCAGAAGGCAGCCAGCAGTGACGTGGCAAGCAGCAAGCAGCAAGAGACTAGAGCTGCTGTCTTCTGGTCCCTTGTATTCTACCCATGCTACCTACCCTTAAGGCAGGTAGCACTTACACCCAAGGAGGGCCTTATCCACACCCAGAACTCTTCCAAACCAATCCGTGGACTAATTTAGTCCACACACACCCTCCTTCCCAGAATCATAGGCTCTAGATCCAGCCACCTCTGAAAAGACCAACCCATAACCCCTGAGGCTTTGGGGTCCACAGCAGAAACCTTGCTACCTTCTGCCCGCTATGGGATCAGAATGATTGCAGTTCAAAAGGATGATAGAAATTAGTCGATCAACAGATTCACAGAGAATACACACAGGCCTGGATTTGAGGTGCTAAATCCTGCAGAGAAAGTATGGCATTATGTCAAGAAGAATTTACCAATGTGACCTTACTTTCCTAGCACAGAATTTAGGACTCTAGCAAAGATTCCCAGAACATGTCTTCATAGCACTTGTAAGACCCTTGGAAACTCAAAGAAATTACCTACAGCCAGAGAGAAAAATAGACATGGAAAATGTCACTACAACATGACACTCCATTCAAACTCCTAACACAACATTCACTTAAGAACTATCCCCTGGCTTAATCCATTGAGAAAAGAGTCTCTGTGATTGAGTACCATTCTGAATCCCCACGTTTGAACACATGAGCCTTTGTGGGATGCTTTAGATTTCAACACTACTTATCAAGGAAGCACACATTGTGTTGGAGAAAGTGATAGCACCACAGAGAAGCACATTTCCTCAGTGACATGGAACAGGACTGATGTTTAGTGAGTCCCAGAACAGGAAAGGTTACTGCAGCAAATGAAAGATGTGTCAATTATTTGTGTTCCAAAGAAGTACTAAAGTGCATCCAATCTTCAAAAATCACGTGACCTGAATATGGTACATGAAGGGACTATACAGACAGACCAGCGTGTCATGAACTGGTCACTGTCTAAGCCACTAAGGCTGATGCCCTAGAGCATTCCGCCTCAGGAAGGAAGCTTTGTGACTAGGACTGAAAAGATTGTCCTCGTTTTGCAAACTGTCAGAAGCAAGTAGCCTAGATCTTAGGTCTATCCATCTCTCTTACATGTTTGTACTCAACTCAAGCATTAAGGGTGAGTGATACATATGCTCAGCTGACTGAGGAGGAACAAGATCACTCCTTGTTCACAAACAATTTAACTCAGTGAGGAAAAACTCAATGTAGGAGCCTGCTGCACTATGTCTATCTACAGGTGACCTTGAGATGCAATAAAAAGGAATACTGCTCCATGGAGCAAGACTGTGGTATACTGTATCTTGTCATCCATTTCTATAAAGGAAATAATGTAGCCTTAAGAATGTGCGTCTACAAGAAGATGCACAAGTGATATGGTGGAATGCTTAGAGGTGAATACCATGAACAAGGAGGTTGGAGGTGTTCATGTGCGTGGAAATAAAAAGAAATCAAGAGAGTATTCGTAGCATATATTAATCAAATATCACAAAAGAAAAGGTACCCAGTAATCAAGAAAATACAGTGACTTGCAGGTAGCCCTTCTTATCAGTGGTACATGGATTGGAGGCCTGGAGTAGCCAGGGTAACAGGAGGAGGAGCCCCTCATCTAGGGCTGCTCGCTGCAGTTGGTCCAGTTCTTGTCAGTGCTGGGCATCCCTCAAGCCACCATATAAATTAATCCTTGTTCTTTCCGGGCACTCTCCTCGTAAAGAACTATCGGTCACATGTACTTCTTAAATCGCGATATCCTAAAGGAAGTACACATACGTTTCTGGCATGAATTTGTTTGGCAGACGTTCAAGATCTTACCATTGCTGCTGCAGTGTCCGTGCAGCATTTTACTTCCTGAGAAGAGACCTCTTATTTCAACAGAGGGAGAGATCCAGTGAAGAATAAGGAACTAGGTAGAGGACAGTGAAGACATCCGTGCTGTGATCTACACGTGATTTAGAAGTTCACATACAACACACCTTAAGGAACTCACACTTCACGGTTGGCAGACTCAGGCATTCACGTATTTGTTTCCTTAAAACATCTGATAGTTGTTCTCAGAAATCCCTGCAACTTTACAGAAATTACACATACTCTCCAAAATAGCTTTTTATTTGGCAAAGATTTCAAGTAGCCAATCCAAGGGTATTATTTAGTTCTCCTTGCTGCTGATTGGCTGCTGTCTTTTAGCCTTCTCCAGCGGATGTACCAGCATCCTACATCATACACGTAGCTGTTCTTGGTTTCTTCTTCTACAGCCCTCAGATCCCTAAATGATACCAAGTGCCCTGCACCTTCTAAGCCTTTGTAATAAAATATTTTACTTAATTAAATTTCATACCTGTGGGAGACGTAGCATATTGAGAATTTAAACTGAATGAACCAAGGTTTGGGCAAGTAGAATCTTCACAAGATGAGAGTTTAAACTCTAAAAAGTTAACAGGCATTTTTTTTGACATATGAAGCTTGAGGATTTTTCACTATTCATGAGTTGTCTAGAAATATAAGATCAGCAAATTCCAGGGGTCCACTGTATTGAAATGTAATTGCCTTTGGGAAAATACTAAGAAGCAAGGCATTTTGAGGGTGATTCTGGGACGTGGGCATGTCTTCATGTGTGGGATTAGTGCCAAATTAGAGAAGAACAGAACCAGCCCAGCTCCCTTTCCCCTCTGTGCTTCCCACTGTGGAAGACGCAATATTCAAAGTGTCACCGAGGAAGCAGAGCAGAGCCTCCCTAGATTGCGAACACGACAGCATCACAATCTCAAGCAACCTCCTCTCCAGAGCTGTAAGAAGTAAATTTCTACCTTTATGAAGCACCCATGTGCAAATATCTTATACAGCACATCAAACAATGAATCTAGCTGTTCCAAACACAGTGCCACCCAGAAGCTGCTGGATTGACAGGTCATTAGCATGGCATCTGAGCGTGGGGCTTGTTTCATTATTTAAAAGCTTTGAGGATTCACGGTCTACCATGATCATCCCTTATTAGGTACCAAGCAGGTAACTAATATGCAGGAGTCAGAGATGAGAGCCGGAGTGTCTTCACTCAGCACCACACACCTAGCTGCTTAAGGAATTTGTACTTCATTTAACAATTCTGCAGATTAGTGCATTTCCTGTGAAAATGGAATCATCCCATCAGTGATAGAAAAATATTCCTGATAATGTGAGGTGAGGACTGCTATTTGGTTAATTGTGGATTCTTGTGCTAAGAGGAGTTATTTTCTTCTCTTGTATACTTGATCAAAATTACCAACAGGGTGTGGTAGTATTGTTGAATGCATGGAACCCATAGCTCTTCGGGAGAACCTTTTTAGAGTGTGGTCTTCCTGGGTAGAAATTTCATAGCAAAAGGCTCCTTGTAGTTGCCTTGATCTGAGGTGGTCATAGTATTTTGGACTTAGACAATCAGAGATAGAGCTCCGGGTTACTCCTCCACAGAAGTGCTATCGAGGTTAACAACAATCGTGAATGCAGAAATCAGAGAGTGTAGCCAAGACAGTCTGTTGGTACTGGTCCTGTCCAGTGGCAATGATAAGGTGGATCATTGGAAGATGTGATTTTTTAGCCCAGTAAACTTTTGCTATGTTTTTCCAGGAAAAGTAATCAACCAGAATTTTCTGAGGCTTTCAAACATTTTTTATTTTAATATTTTTAGAAGATATTGGATATGAATGAATCAAGATTTGGGCCAAATAGAGTCTTCACTAAATAAGTCAGATCATTCATTGATGACTACAATGTTTGTTCCTGCTGCTGAAGGTGCAGAAAACTGAGAACTCACAACTAACTTGCTTTCTGGTGAATGATGCAGCTCGCTGGAGCTCTCAGTGAGCCCAGCATAGAACAGTGGTGGGATGAGCAAAATAAGGGCAAAGACAAGACTGCAGTTTGACAGAGTTTCTCTCCTATGCTTTTCATGTTCTTTCCAATTGGGTAGATTTTTTTGTTTGCTTGTTTTTCATGTTGTGATACACTTGTGATGGGAGGAGAAGAGCTGAACAACAGGAGGGGTATTTATTTCTACCTTTGCAAGGTTCAAACCATGAGACACAAGGTTGCCTAGCAACTAGGGATGGAACTTGTTGAGACAGGATGTTTTTCTCAAGACTGGGGTAGCTTGACTGCTTTAGGCACTGTGGCCTTGTCTTGCCCCCTCATATGCAGCCAACTTCCAGCTCCAGCTGCTCAGTAAAGAAAAATACTACCTCTGTAGAAGCCATGGAACAGTCTCAGGAGGACCCCAAGTTCAGTGGCTTATTCATACCTTGAGGTAAGAACCCGCTCCCCATGCTGAGGGCAAGATGGCTGACACTGTAGCTCCTAAGCTGTGAACACCAACTGAGGGCTTTGTGTGATTGGGTTCCTGGACTACTTCCTTCCTCGATGCAACCTTTATTTCAATCCTTTCCCAAGCTGATTTCAAGAGCAGTCCCTGCAGAACTAAGTAAACCTCCTACGCAGAAAGTAGACAGCCCCATCTGATAAAAATATCTCTCCAGGCAAAAGCATTATAGGCATGTGAAACTGTGCATTGTGTTTTATTTTACTAGAATCAAGTAAATGCAGGCTTATCTAAATCTAAGAGCTGTGTTTTTATGAATATAGAGTAATGATATACATTACAATGACATATATATGGTGTTTTGTGAATTTTTGTATTGAATAAAGATTTGAATTATATGACCTTCAATATTTTTAATCTGAATTAACCTTTTGCACCTCAAATGTATAACACAAACATAAATATTTTACATATACATGCAATGGCATGATAGGTAAAAGACAAATTCATCTATTTTCCATTTGTTAAATTAAAAAGAAGAAATCATCCTAGCAGCCAAAAATAGCTCTTCTTTTTTTGCAACATTACGCTTAACTCTTTATGAAAAAAAAATAGCTTTGAATATGGATAATGCAAATAAGAGAAATTATGATTAAAAGTAAATGTATATTTTGGCTCCCTGTACAGTAATTTTGGTTAAAAATTAAGCGATAAGCACATGCGTTTTCAGAATAAACTTTCATTAGTATTTGAAATGGAGAGTTACATTTCTTTTTATCCTTGTCCTCTCAAATTGGTGCTACCATCAGCACTTTTCCTTCCTGGGAGAGCCAGACTGCTATAAATGTGGTTAACTGCTTGACTAAGAAAATAAATTAAACTTTGAAGATGGTAATTTAAACTTCGGTTTACTTGATAGAGAGAGCTAATGAAAGGAAGTGAATCAGGACTCTCTGCCATGTGGCTTGTTTGCTGACTCAAATCCACTTTGCTTTTTATGTTCCTTCCAACCGGGTCATTTTTATCATGTTGTGATACACTCATGATGAACAAAGCTAGAATGAATATATTCAAATAGATCCCTACTCATAAAAAATGCGTGTAATCTTCTCCCACTTAGTACGGGATTTGTTATGCAGAATTCATCATGATTTGCTCTAGTTGAAAGCAGTCAATAAGAATAAAGCACCTATATTATTAGTGATTATATTGTTTAATAAAATATTTTTATCTTCTATTTTTTAATATTTTAGATTTGCATATTTATATGATTATTATAAAGCTTTGCGAGAAATGAAAGATAGCTCATAATCTTCTACAGAACATGTAGTCTTTATCAAAGCGCCAGCTTAGGCAGAGCACAGCGGCTGAGGTTCGATCCCCGGCGTGCCGAGCCAGCCTCGCCCCGGGGCACGCTGAGATGGCGATTGAGACTGGGCATGGTGGTGCACGTCTGTAATCCCAGCGTTTGGGAGGCTGAAAACAGGAGAATCACTCTGAGTCCAGTCAACGTAGTGAGATCCTTTGCACACGGGACTAAATACATTTAAAAAAAAGAACACGTAGTCATTATCAATTTCTGCAGGAATAGATATTATAAAGCTTTGCAGATTTCAGATTTCATACCAAACCCCAAGTGCCCCTGAATGGTTAAAAAAAGAAACTTGGAACAAAACAAAGCTGAAGAACTTATTTATTTATTTCAAAACTGAATACAAAGTTATAACAATCAAAATATTGTGACAGTCTCAAAAGGCAGATCAATAAATCAGCGGAACAGACTATAAAACTCAGAAATTATGTCTAATGAATGTTGATATAAGTTTCATAGATACAAATTCACTGAAAATAGATCATAGAAGTAAATATAAGACTTCGAAATAAATGTTAGGCTTCAAGCTATGGGGCTAGAGAGATAGCTCAGTAGAATAAGTGCTCGCCTGGCAAGAGCAGGGTCCTGAGTTCAATCCCTGGTACCACACACACAAAAAAAGACTTCAAGCTTTGAATGTCTTGGAAGAAAACAGAGACATGTTCAGAGCACTGAACATGACACCAAAAAGTTATAAACAGCATGCAGTGGCTCATGTCTTTTGTAATCTTAGCTATTCTGGAGGGTGGGTCAGCCGTAAGCCGGAGGGCAGCCGAGGCCACATAAAGTGACTGTCTAAACATACACAATAAGAGATTAGGCATGGTGGTGCTCACCTGTAATCCCAGTGCTTAGGAGGCTGAAAACAGGAGAATCACTAAGAGTCCATTCCACGTAGTGAGACACTATAAACCGTGTCCTAAATAAAAAAAAAAAAAAAAAAAGGCACAACAAATATACAATATGAAGATAGAGCTTACAGTAAGGCCCTGAGTGTAATGTCCATACAGCACAATAACCAAGATCAAGTTCAAACCATAAATTCATATTTTCAAAATTGAGCTTATTTTTAATTTTTTAAAATATACTCATATATCTTATTTTATTGGTTTTTTTTTTAGAAAATAAAAGTCATTTGGCTTAAATTGCTTAAAGAAATCCCAATAGCCTCCAAAATTTAACACATGATTTTAGAATTGTAGATCCAGAATGGCAGATGCGTGGATTTTGAGGAGACTTGGAAAATGATAGAGAACTGCTGTGAGATGTCAGTGTGAGAAAAAGGAGCAGATAAGGAAAATATGTAATATCGGGATATCTTTACAATACATTGAGACTTGCTTCATTCTTTTTGTGATATCAGCCATAGTGTATGTATACTGCTTCATTAATTACCAAGCAGAGACTTTATGTCCCTGTACTGTTGAAATGCAGTCCTAAGTTCTCTGCCCTTCACAATTAAGTCTACCACGTAGAATATATTTCTTTTGCCCAGTTAAGAGCATTCCTGGGCAGAGGAGATGGCTCAGTAGAATAAGCGCTTGCCTGGTAAGCACAAGGGCCTGAGTTTAATCCCCAGTTCTAAAAAAAAAAAAAAAAAAAAAAAGCATTCCTAATAAGCTGTTAATGAGCTGTCAATTTCTAATATATGCTAAAGAGCCAGCGTAATCACTGAGGAATTCCAGAGGCAGTAATAGGTTTCATCTCCAAAACCTGATCAAATGAATCATTCCAAAATTTATAATTACTGTTTAGGTATCCTGACTTTGAGTCATTTCTAAAGTATCAGTAATTGTAGAAATCCAGTTTACATCCTATTGTATTTCCCTGTATAGTATCACTCTATCTAAAACATTATCATTTAATGATTAGTAGATATTATTTACTAAGGAAATGCTCTGTGGCAGAAATTAAACTTTAATGTTATAATCTGTTAAGGAATTCCCTAAGGTGTCTTATTATTTTAATAATTGGAAGAGTTCCATGGTGATTATTTTGGCAGCAGCAAAGTGGAATAAACAAGTCAGATTTACAGACTTTTACTTCAGGAATCCACAGAAAAACTATTTAAAGCAGGTTGCGTGGAATCTATTGTTGTAATTTAGTTTTTCCAATGAAACGCATTTGAGAAGAACAGAAACTACTCCACGTTTTACAGTACACAGGCTGAGTTCTATCGCTTGCACTAAATGAAGCCTCTTCATGATACATTCTCACTTGTGGCGTAGGAAGAGGGCCGAGAGGGTCAGGCAGGATCTCCTTGAGGAGAGATCATCCTCATGCTGTCTGCCCGTTCACTACCCCTGTGGATCCCACCATTGTGCTGTGTGGACCTCTCTTCCAACCTACAAGTCAGAACAGCAGAACAGAAAGCTGGAGAAAAAGTGTAGTTTTCCAAATAATCGAGTTTGCTAGTGAGTGGAACAACATTTCTCTAACATATAACTCAATGTATAGGTAGGCTTCTCTGAACCGGAAGTCAAGTAGTCACCTAGGATTAAGCAGTCCTTTGAGTATTTTTCTAAACGGGGTAATCTTGCTGGAAAAAGTACTCATGATGATGATGTTGTACACTATCCGGACAAAGAGGTAAAAAAATAAAGTCATTTGTGAGCTGTTTAATGGGATGGATGCCAACTGTGAAGTGAAGAGAAGAAACACAGGGCTATTCAAAACTGTAGGCATATAAAAATCATTTGAATATTTTTCAGATAAAAATTTCACTGAACCATTGGTAAGAAACCATAGCAACCAAGAAAAAAAAAAAAAAAAAAGAGAGAGACAAAAGGACCTTATGGTGTGTAAGACACATACTTTTTCCTCCCTCTTTTTTTTTTTTTAATCCTTAAAGGACTTTGGTAAAAGAAGAGACTGGAAAAGTGGCACCTCTAATGTGGACACTCACTTCGGGACCCTGGAGCCACAGCTTAAATGTACCAACAAAATGACAGAAGAAAAATTTGCGTTAGATATGAACTTAAAAGTTTAAGTTAAATAGGATTAATCTATCAACATCATGACTGACAGAATTCTCATTTTACTTACATAATAGTATAATGTGTGCAAATGATGTTTATATGAAATGTATTAAATTATAAGTTTGTTACTCAAATAAATTATATTCAAATACTTTCATATTGTAACACTGTTTTAAACAATGTTGTTACAAAATTATCAAATGTCATTCCATGGTAATACAATTTTACCACATAGAACACAGTCTAGACATATTGTTAAGATATTCAGGCATGTAAGAAATCTAGTCTTCAATATATTTCATTATATAGATGAAGTATTGGATTTATTCAGTTGTACAGTTAGTTGATTTGAAATTAGCAAGAATATTCTCAAATTTCTGTAGGAATATTAGGACACACGATATGGAAATATTTTTTCTGTATTTTTTATTTTATTAATTCAATCATAAGTAGCTTTTGCACAATTAAAATAAATCTTATCTTCATCATTTGCAAATTAAGAAATTGGATCATATAGAAGAAAATGAGGGAAATCCTTTAGTATTTAAGGATACTACCTTCTTATCAGATATTTAAATAGCCAGGGGATGATGGTGCATGCATTGTACTCCTAGCAATGGAGAGGTGAGGCAAGGGGATCACAAGTTTAAGCCCAATCTGAACACACTCGAGGCTTAGTAACACGGTGTCAGAAAATTTAAAAGAAAATGGGCTACAGATTTACTTCGCGGCAAATGCCCAAGGTTCAGTCTCCACCACCAGCAGCAACATACAGCCAGGTTTCTGATACACATTTTGAAGTTAACGGAATGAATTGCTAGATGGGAATTGACTGAAGCCATTGAAAAATCTGTAGGTTTGATTCTAAGATTCTGTGACATACTCAGTACTATTAATTATCCTAACGCACCGCTCTTGCGTTACTGTCTACTTTTCCATAGTTCCTTGTGGCACCATTGGCTTCTTTCTAGTGAACATATAGAGAAGCAAAGAAATAAGGGATATTTATCAGATTTCACAATCATGAGAATGATTTTCTATCTCATTAAAAATTTAAGCGATCTTTAGTATAAATTCCTTGTTACCTAACAGGCCATATGCATTTTTATTTATGCTTTTGCCAGTGTTCTCAAAGCATTGTAATTACAGTGTTGAAGAAACCTGAATCACAAATATAAAAGGAAAAGGATTTTTGAAAGAATTACTCCTATTCGTAATACCTGGTGCAAAAAATTTCCTGGATTCTTGACATTTGTAATTTCCCTTTGAGCATATCAGAAGTCCAGGTGAAACACAATGAAATGTTTTATGCACATTGAAATTGTAGATGAATTACAATGGAATGCCTTATATTCTCACTTTGGATCTACAACAACTACAGGAATTCCCATATGCTAGAAATGAAGAAAGAAAATATTGCCAAGATAGAAAGCACCAAGCAAAGCTACAGAATGCCAGGAAATACTGAAGTGGGCTGGGAGTTTTTCTAAGACAAAGTATTGGTTATTCCAGATGAATTTCTGATCTTGGCCAAGGCAGAGGGCTAGCCAGGGGTTGCTTATGATGGAGAGGCATTGGGACAAAATTAGGGCTGGAATACAGGAGAAATATGGGCTGTTGTGTGTTGATGTGGTTCTACATGTGCATAAACTGGGGTATGTAGGTAACTCAGATGAAGGTGACAAGGTAGATAACTCAGAGAATTGAAAGTTTCATAGAAAAAAAAAAAGTTTGCTGAAGACCACTATAGCCTACATCACTGGAAGGAAAACAACTCCTGCTAAGAGAATCCACAGATGAGACAAATACCAGATTGAACACCCAAGAAATAGATATTAAAAAGTGTCTGGGGAGATAGCTCAGTAGAATAAGTGCCTGCCTGGCAAGCGAAGGGTCTTGAGTTCAATCCCCAGTACCACCAAAAAAAAAAAAAAAAAAAAGAAGATGTTAAACTATGCCTACTCCTGTTTAAAAGTTTAAATTTGATAAAACAAGCATGATGATTGGAGAAACAGCAGAAAGTGTTAAGAAAAAGCTGACAATTGAAATACGTTTTAAGCTTTGGAAAAATTATGCAAAGGGCTGAAGAGGAAAAACTACCCAGAGACGTTGCAAGAGCTAACTTGCCACCATGAGAAAGCTAATTAGTTTATGAGTTTTAGATTTCAATGTGATTCTTCAATGTAAACTGTAAAGTACTCACATACTTTTATATGCCTGACACATACTAGGTGAGAAATAATGACAGCAGTTGTTACTATGTAACAGGGTTTTTCTTCATTTTTTTTTTGTTTGTTGTTTGTCTTTGTTTTTGGGGATACCAGGAATCTAACTCAGGACTTTGCCCTTGCCAGGAAAGAACTTATTCCACCGAGCTATCTCCCCAGCCCCTACAATGTAGCAGTTTTTGTTGTTGATGTTTATTGTTTTTTATGTTGTTGTTTTGTTTTGTTCTGTGTTCTAGGGATTGGACAACTCAGCTACATGCCCTAGCTTTCTTTTAAATTATTCTTGTTTATTTAAATAGCTAAATTGTCCAGCCTATTCTCAAATCTCCAATCTTCCCGACTAGGTCTCTAAACTTATTGGGATGTATTAATGTACCACACACCTGGCTATTCTTTTAGCATTATACTATTTTGGAAAAGAAAAAAAGGTGAGTAATTAAAAATAGAATGAGAAAGTCCTATATTAAGGAATTCTTGGCACATGCTCCAACTTCCTCTTTTCTGGCTGGAACCATGGAGGGTGTAGAAGAGAAGAAAAAGAAGGTTCCTGCTGTGCCAGAAACTCTTAAGAAAATGTGAAGACATTTCACAGAATTGAAGATAAAGTGCCTGAGAAAGAAGTTTGCCCAGAAGATGCTTCACAAGGCGAGGAGGAAGCTCATCTATGAAAAAGCCAGGCACTATCATAAGGAGTACAGACAGATGTACAGAACTGAGATCCGAATGGCTGGGGTGGTGAGAAAAGCTGGCAACTTCTCTGTCCCGGCAGAGCCCAAACTGGCCTTTGTCATCCGGGTCAGGGGTATCAGTGGTGTGAGCCCAAAGGTCCGCAAGGCGTTGCAGCTTTTTCACCTTCGCCAAATCTTCAGTGGTACCTTCGTTAAGCTCAACAAGGCTTCAATTAACATGCTGAGAATGGTGGAGCCATACATTGCATGGGGCACCCAAACCTGAAGTCGGTGAATGAACTAATACACAAGCGTGGCTATGGCAAAGTCAATAAGAAGCGAATTGCCTTCACAGATAATTCACTGATTGCTCAATCTCTTGGTAAATACGGCATCATCTGCATGGAGGCTTCCATTCATGAGCTCTATACTGTTTTGGAAAATGCTTCAAAGAGGCAAATGACTTTCTGTGGCCATTCAAGTTATCATCTCCATGAACTGGAATGAAGTAAAAGACCACCCATTTTGCGGAAGGTGGAGATGCTGGAAATAGGGAAGACCAGATCAGCAGGCTTATTAGAAGGATGAACTAAGCGTCTTTATGACTTGGTCAGTTAATAGAGTATCTGCTTCCAAATTGAAAAAAAGAAAAGGAATTCTTAATGGATTGCATTAAGAAACAACTAAAAATGGTATCTAGATGTAATTGAAGTGGTGATCAAAGCTACTTTTTAGGAAGAAAAATGATGTAAATCGTAAGTAAGAACTAACGTAATGGCATTATAATGTTACTCCTGAATATCAAGATAAAAGGAATAAAGAATGCTGTAAGGCACAATTTATTAAATAAAAATTAATGATAAAAATAATGATAATTAGAATGTGTAAGAGTTAATGCCATAATAGAGTGCAATATTTTAATTGCTAAACTAAATTATATTAAAATTATACATTACATTCTAAATTTTACCTATTTTTCACATTTATAAAAGTGTTGAACTTTTATTCAGCTTGGTTAATAGCTATGATTTTACACTTCTCAAAGAAAAACTTCAGATTTGGACAATTCATAACCGTCTTTCATAATTTCTTTATCAGAAATACTTGTGAATCAGTTTTTGCCATTTATTATCTTTTCATTGCTTCGTACACATTTTATCTTATCTTTTCAGATGGCTGTTTTCCTTTTATTTTGAACTAGCAATATGAGCAAAAAAAATTCTACATAAGAAAGTCCTGAGCTCTCACACATTATCTTTTCTCCCAGATGGTTTTCATCTGTTGCCAATCAGGGACTTAGTGACACAGAAATTATGAATCATCCTGATAGAGCAACTTTGTCTACTTTACCTGAGCTAAGCCTGCTTATGCCAACTTTACTGTCATGATATCTGATATGGCCATTTTTACAAGGTTTTTTAAAATATGTTTTGTTGTTGCAGGGTCTCACTATGCAGCAAGGACTCGTGGTGATGTTCCTGTTTTCAGCCTCCTCAGAGCTGGGATTACAGGTACGTCACTGCCCCTGGACTTGTTGCTGGCTCAACCCACCCTAGGGTCAGGGCAGGCACAGCATGTGGTGTGGGGATCAAACCATGTCCCTGCACTTACCTAAGCTTGCCTAAGTAGGTGCGTTAGTCCGCGGAGCTATCTCACCAGTCCAAGCATTTGTTTTTAATAGATAAATAGGAATAATTGTTGCATTAAAGCATGTCAGGACCGGTTATGCAAACAGCTGCCTTCCTGACACCTTAGGACAGGGAGATTTAAAAATGCAGACCTTGGGCAGAGTCATTTCATAACAAGTGGGTTAAAGCGAGAATGATCTGCCCACAGTGCTGCACATAGGAAACACAGAGACTGTTGAGTTTCACATTGCCTGCATCTTACAAGAATAGATTCAAGAGAGTTGCCCATCAAATAAATGCAGACTTTTGTGCTAACCAAAGTAGAATCCGCAGGATTAACAAGGTGCTTTGATGGTGTTTGAAAACAATGGTCCTGAGCTGGGCCTGTGACAGTAGAAAGGGGCTCTGGCGTTGAAAGTAGAAATGTGTGAGTTGAACAGGAAGGAAGAAGAGGGCAGTAGCATCCCTCCAGCTCTGCCAGCTGTCCCACCCCTTTATCCTGAGGCAGTCGGTGCTTCTGTATTGTTCAGCTTCTCCTGTGAGAAACTCACACAGTGAGCTGAAGTCTCCTCAGCTGAGGCGGTAGCCTTCTTACTGCCCATTTCCTAAAATTTGTGATTACAATCAAATCCCAGCAGGCTGAGGGAAACTGGACTCTCTCACCTTAAGTGAGTCTGAATGTTCTACCTCTGTCTTCACTCTAGGCTTTGGAGGTCTAACAGAGCAGGTGTTCCAGCAGGGCATGTGTCGGAGCCATTCAAGCAAGAACCTCGTGGTGACGGGACCCACAGGGTGGTGGGACCCACAGGGCAGCGGAGATAGTTCAGATGCCTGAGTAACAATCTAAAAGATGCATGTATGCTAAAGCACAATATGTAAAACCCATAGAAATACGACACTCTTCCTCTTTAATGAGGTTTGCCTGGTAGAAATGCCTATGGTAGGATGCAAGATGTGTCACCTTTTGGATAGTCTAACTTCAACATGAATTCTTATGGCCTGTTTAGTTGGTGTCATGAGATGCTGGTAGGATCCTACCTGATTAGTCTCATAGGCTGAGAGATAAGGTGTTGTGTAACTCAGAAAGTGTCGTTAAGACCTAGAAAAGCAATGGAAACACTGCCACGCCTTATAGAGGATCGAAGACGGGACACCAAATGAAAACTCTCTAGCATTTGGCAGGACAAAGAAGGGGGCATGTACTATTTATTGAGAAACCATCAGTTCTTAGCTGTGCACTCAGTTGCATGCACAAAGAAAATAATTTTATTAATAATAACCTTTGTAACATTCTATGTATGAGTATCCATATTAATGTCTAGGTGAAAAGACTATATGGCAATTACTTATACATATATGTGGACAGACAAATGATAGATACAGATTAATTAACATGTACAGCCAAATCGCCTTTAATTGTATGGGGTGATAGTCCTAAATTTCAAGGCAAAATATCTCATGTATGATGTCAATTTTATCAGGTATTTAATTATAGTACCTTCACTGATGAATTCAAATAAAGAAGCCATTCTTGCATTTAAAAAAAAAGGCACCTTCTTTGTGAAACATAAATTCCGTTCATTATTTCACCCAAGTTTTATTTTCCAGAGAATAAGCTTCTTTGTGTGTGACTTTTTTTAAACACGAAAGAATATTTCTTATCTTATGTTCCACATGTTATATTTGCTCCTTCCACCCACTGCAATCTGGTTTTCACTTCTCCATTCCACAAAAATACTTTGCTAAGTTTGCAAATGATCATCCTGAAGCTGCGTTCTAGGGTCCTTAGTGGCTCCCTGTAATTCTGGCCCATTCTGCTTCCTTCCATCCACTGAACTCAGCTCCTGAGTCCCTCCCCTGCAGGGTCCAGAAGGCACCAAATGCAGTGTTTTCTCCATCCTGACTCTCACTTTTGCGTCCTTGTCACTTGTGTTTGTTTCTCTTCCTCGGTATGATCTTCGACATTGGTGACTCTCCATCCTTCCTTAATCCTCTTTCTCCCATGTCCTACCATTGCTTGCCCTGCTATTTCATGCACTGGGTTGGGTGAATCTTCAATGCATTCCCACTACACTCTCTGTTGAAAGAGATCAGATTTAATTTATTCACCTCAATATCTTTCTCACTCTTCTCAACTTGCACCTTCTGCATTTCCAGTCTTGACTAAGGAGCCTTCCGCCTTGACATGCAAATCAGAATTCAGAGTTGGCTCTCATGGTCTTTCAAGGAACCACAGCCATCTATGATTTCACTTCACTAGTTTTCTCCCGTCCACCAAATCCTTCTTGTGCCTTCTCTCCTTCCACGTCAGCTCCCCAACCTTCATTCTCGGTATTACTGCACTGAATTCTCAATGGAAAGTGCCTGCTCTCTCACTTCTCTGAGGTACATCCAACCATTACTAAAGGAATTATACTCCAGGTGCTAATCTGACCTCAATTGTCTTGCCTTCTTGGCTTCCATCTGACCATGCACATTTTTACTGTTTTTTATTTTTATTTTATTTTATTTTTTTTTTTTTTTTGAGAAGGCCCAACTTCTTCCTCCAGAAATTATGTCATTCTGGGATTGTCTGTGTTTCCAGATTTAACTTTGTAGTGCTATTTTTAAACTTCTTAGAGTTTTCATCCTACAGAGCTACTGCACAGCTTTTACATTCTAAAACTTCTCATGAAGAACCTTTTTATTTTATTATCTTATCCTTTACTTTGAAGTATTTGTGGCCCTTTTCCTACTGTATGTACTTTTCTCCTACTGGTATATATGCACTTATTTATGTTTCTCCTTGTGGTTAAGTGTTTTCTTACAAAACTTAGGACTTAGGACATCTTAAATTTGCAAGGAAGTTTCCCTAAATCCTAGTTGGAAAGAGATTTTTAGGCACTACTCTCTAATGGATGACTTAGATCAGTTGAATTTTTTCTCCTGTCTTAAAGTTTCTTTGTATAAAGTCAATTATGGATTCAGTTTTACATTGATATCTTCCATTTCCTTTTTAAAATTTACATTAAAATTCTATTCTACTTGTAAACAGATGACTAGAATCCTCCAGAAATTATAAGATACAGTATTTTTTTAGTTAGGTGATTGAGTGCGTTCTTGTAATGGTAAAACTATGTGAGGGAGAACAGGATAATTGCAAGCTTAAACCAGGCCTGTTAAATTAGCAATATATTGAGACCCTGGGTCAGTAATTAAAATTTGAAAAAGGCTGAGGATGCAGCTCAGTGTGAAGGCCAGGATACATACCTCACCTCCTTACTGGGCAAATACATAGAGCTACACATACACATGTATGCACACAGACACACAAACATACAAATGTGTTAAAAATGCTATTGCTATCGACTTATTTGTTACCTGAAAGAAGAAAATTGTGTCGTGTTATACTCAGTGACAATAAAATAAACTCATGATTTGCAGAAGACACAGACAGGCGTAAGCATCTTGTAAGAGATTTTGTTTCCCAGTCACCAAGGTTTCATCTTAAAATTCAGATGCCATCTATCCATCGTAGTCTAAATGCACAGACAACCTTAAAAATAGTTTTTAATCCTTAATCTTATAGAAAATACAACATTTTATTTTTAAAATGTATTTGGTTGTTGCAGAGTCTCATGACACAGCTAGGACTTGTGGTGATCATCCTACTTTCAGCCTCCCCAGTGCTCAGATCATAGGCATCCTCCACCAGGCCCAGACTCTGTCCGGCTCAGCCCACCCTGGGGGTGGAGCCTGGGAGGCACCTGGTGCCATGGATCAAACCTTCTTCCCTGCGCTTGCCTAAGCTTCCCTAAGCAGGCACTTCAGTTCTCTGAGCTATCTCGCCAGCCCCAATATTTTCTTGAAGTGGGCTGAATGTATTCCAAAATAAATTTACCACTTTATTATTTATTAGTTTTATTAGAATATATTTGGTGTACATAATGTTTACATTCCTTGTGTGGAGTTGGTACACATACATAACCCATCTTAATTCTTAATTTTTGTCCCCTATGCCTCCCATCCCTTCCTCTTCCTTCTATGTAATATAAATATATATATATATATATATATATATATATATATATGCATGAGATTAAAAGGCTGTGTAACCTAACAGCTCTGAGTTAGGTTGCTGAACTTAGAACAAAAACATTCACAAAAATGTCCAACATGTTTCCAGAACTATACTGAACAAGAATGGTGAGAATGGGTATCCTTGTGTTGTTCCTGATTTTAAAGTAGAGATTTCAATTTTTGTCCATTAAGTATGATGTTGGGTGTTGGTTTGTTTCAGTTGACTTTTGTCAGGCTGAGGTAAAAACCAGCTATTCTGATTTTCTGTAGGGTTTTTATCATAAATAGTGTTGGACTTTGTCGAAAGATTTTTTTTGCATCTATTGAGATGATCCTGTGATTTTTGTCTTTGGCTCTATTGATGTGGTGCATTACATTTATGGATTTGCATATATTGAACCATCCCTGTGTTCCTGGGATTAATCTCACTTGATTGTGATATATAATCTTCTTGGTGGTTTGCTGCATTCGGTTTGCTACTATTTTACTGAGGATTTTTACATCTATGTTCATTAGGGAGATTGGGCTTTAGTTCTCTTTCTTTGATTGGGTCCTTCTCTGATTGTGGTTTCTGAATAATACTTGTCTCCAGGAATGAGTTTGGGAGAAGTGCTTCTATTTCGGTTTCATTGAAGAGTTTGAGAAGAGTTGGCATTGAATCTTCTCTAAATTCTTGTAGAATTCAGCTGTGAAACCATCCAGACCTGAGTTTTCTTTGTCAGTAAATTTTAGGCAAAAGCAAGAAGGGAAAAAGATATATTCAGATATATATGCAAGGTTGTATGGATAATTGTATTACTGATTTTTGTTGGTCTTTTGAATGGAGAGTTTAATGCTTTTGTTTGTTTTTTCCTTTGAAATTTTTATAACTTTTTTGTTATTGTTTAGTTTTATTTTTTCTTTAAGCCAATCTTTCATATATATATCTCTGGTGACCTAAACAACTGATTTGAAAATTTCCTATTACTTTGTTTTATATTACCATTTATTATTCTTCAAGAAATAAAAAAGTAAAATAAAAACACCTAAAATTCTTGGACACATTTAGAAACTCATCTGTGTATTCCACATGCTAAAATAAAAAATAACTCAAGAAATTCTTTTCTCTGTTGTCTATTTACAAATGACACATATGTTATTGTCATTTCTTCCACCATTTAGATGAGAGATGAAGATGAATTATCAAATTCCCCTTGCTTTCTAGAAGTAGACTAGTCCCTCAAACCAGAATGTAAGCTCCTCTTTCAAACTCACCCCAGAACACCAAGCACAGCTGCCAATTCTACAACCTCCCTTTCCACCTTCTTCATAATGTGACACTCCAAGTTACCCTGTAACACAGTGCCCTGAATAAAGAAACAAATATTTATTTTGTTAAATTACAAATGCTCTTTTTCATGGAGGATTTAACAGATTTTCTTTATGCATGAAGACATTTTAGCTATTTAAATTTGCAGCAAATCTAATGGTGTATGACAGTTACCTGGGTATTATGAAGATTTTTTGGGAGACCCTTCTTGATCATTTTTACTTTTTAAATTTACTTAGGTGAAGTGTATGTATGGAAAATATGGAGGAATTTGGGTAAGACACTGTGTATAGTATAGTTTGTGAGATATCTTGCACATGATTTGGTTTCCACTTTTGCACAGTCCATAGTATCTTCCACTAAGACCCAACGTTCTTCCTAATGGAGTTCATCACGAAAACAGAAAGTCTGCAAAACCTGTGAAATTGCTACTTTTATAGCCGTCTTTACATACTGAGTTTCTATCAAATGGGTGGTACCGAGACTTGGTTTCCCTTCAATATTTTCTTTCAACTTATAAAAAGCAACTGCACCATTTGCATAACTTTCTCTTCCTCATAAAAAGAAAAAAAAAAATGAGGGCCGGCCAAATAACTCAGTGGATTAAATCACCTGCAAGCAGGCGCAGGGGCCAGGGTTGGATCCCTGGGCCTGCCATGCCACCCCCCCACCAACCCCCCCCCCTCCCCCGGGGTGGACTGAGAGAACAATGGAGACTGGGTGTGGTGGCACATGCCTGTAATCCCAGCTCTTGGGAGGCTGTAAGCCGGCGGATCTATATAAGTCCGATCTAGTAGTAAGACCCTGAACACCTTGTAGACCCTTCCTTAAAATACAAACAACAAAAACAACTTTTCTCTTCCTCTTAATCCATCTGTCTTCTCAATGTCTGCTGCATTATTTCTGATTTCCTCAGCATTCTGTGGACCCTGTAAGCGCAATAGGGACAATTTTACCCCAATTTGTGCAAAGAGTAATTTCCCGAATGTATTTCTTTTCCTGTTTGGGCTCATTGAACTCTCTTATGTTCAGTTGTTAAAAATTTCCTGGTCCCAGCAACTCACAGGATTTTCTGTTTAATGAGGTGGCTCCTCATGTATTTTTTCTCTGTGGAGTTTCTTTTGTTTACCATTATTTGATATATTAAGAGCGACTTGCAGACTTTTGGTTTCCAAATACTCATATAATTTCAGAGAAAAAAAAACCTAAAAATTATAAGTATAATCAGAATATAATTATGTATTACATTAAAATATGCTTTTTGTTTTATCTCTCTCTGATCTTAATTTATGTGTTTTTCTCTATATTTTATTTATTTATTTATTTATTTATTTATTTTTTGGTGGAACTGGGGATTGAACTCAGGTCCTTGCACTTGCCAGGGAAGCGCTTACTCCACTGAGCCATCTCCACGGCCCCTTATTTTTTATTTTTTAATTTTATTTATTTATTTATTAGTTTTTTAAAAAAAATTTTGTGGTACCAGGGATTGAACTCAGGACCCCACCCTTGCCAGGCAAGTGCTTATTCTACTGAGCTACCTCCCCGGGTCCATCACCATATATTACTAGTATTTGAAATATGCAAATGGCTTTGACAATTATCAAGGAATGAAATTTTAAAAATTGAAAAAAATACAGAAAATTAACTCATTAACTGAACTCATTTCCACCTAATTATACCAAGATAATATTATTATATTCACAGAGAAGTGGTGTATCATATTTATGTATCAAGAAAACTTGCTTTTGAGCCTCTAGTGTTTAAAAGATGACATTAAACTAAACATGTGTTTTGAAGATAAAATCCGAGAATATAGTTCGTTCTTTTAAAGTAACAAGTTATTTTTCTCCTGCCATGATTAAGACAGACACCAATAAATCCAGTAATAGTTTGATTGGCTTTCAAACCCTTAGACTCTAAGTAAATCTATGGAAGTTTATTCGTAGGTGGTGAAGCAGTCAGCAGATTCTAATTTTCTATTGTAAACATACCTTAAAATTTCAGCATAATGAAAAATATACTTGCTTTTTAAATACAATAGAAATAATAATTCTGGTATACTATGATGGAAAATTACTATACTCACTAAATTAAGAAACGTACAGATAAAAATGCTCAAAAATATGCTAATAGAGGCACTGAAATTATTTCTACAAAGGATGAATTAGTTAAAATTAGAGATAAGATTTCAAGTACTACACAAGGCTCATTTTAGAATGCAACATTTACTTTTTGAAATAATCCAACCTGCAAGAATATTTCTAATTATTGATATTCTTTTTCAATTTTTTATTTTTAAAGAACACAAAATAGTGGTGGAAAAGAAAAACAGCCTTAGAAATTATACAAAATTTCACTAAACAAAGTAATAGGAATTCAGCGATCTGCTGTGCCAAGGCAGGAGAGGCAGTACATTGGGTAATGTAGGGGCAATGACAACACAGACCTTCTGCAGATATTCCACGTGGACCCAGGAAACCACTTTCAACCAGATCTTATGAAACATAAATGAAAAAAAAAAAAAAATCACACAATCAAACACCAAAAACCAAATTAGAAGAAAATGGGGTTGAATAAATTGTCAAACAAAAGTTCTTTACTACTGAATTTCTTCATCACCCTGATTGGAAATATGACACATAAGTTAAGAAATGGAGTCTTCCAAAAAGCAGACGAATGGCACATGACTGCAATCCCAGTGCTCTGAGAGGTGGAGCCAGGAGGTTGAAAAGATCAAGCCAAGCCAAGATGACTTAGTACTTTGGTGATTCTTTTTTCAAATAAAACAAACAAAAATTCTGTGAAATGTGACTCAGTCCAAGACCTGGTTCAGAGAGAGAGAGAGAGAGAGAGAGAGAGAGAGAGAGAGAGAGAGAGAGAGGAGCCTTTGACACATCTACTCTTTTACAGTTCAATGAGGTATATTTGCTAATGTGTTACACAGCAAAATGATAATGAAGTTATTTCATGTTTATGCTTTAAATAGCTTTGAAGAATTTCATTATTTTTACCATCTCTTCAAGTTTCCAAAACATCTAGAAGTCATTCAGGCAATTTGGAAGCTGGGCTTGCATCTTCCTTGGGAAGAGATGTTATTTCCTGCGCACTAAACTGACAGGGTAAGATCTCCCGAGTATCAGTGCACTAAGTTGGGCCCAAATGCTATTCTTTTCCATTAACCTTATTTTTGTACTTCATTTTGTACTTCCTTTAATTTTGACTCTTTTATTTATTTCTGTGGCTCAGCCTGCTCTGGGAGTGGGGCTGGAGCAGCATGCAGTGCTCAGGATCGAAAGAGGATCCCTACGGTTGCCTAAGCTTGCCAAAGCAGGAGCTTTAGACCTCTGATGTATCTTGCCGGCCTCAATTTTGAATATTTTAAATCTTTAGTATATTGTTAGCTTCTTGAAATATTTGAAAGTATAATGCTTATCTATTTAAAAAATATTTTTGGGTAGGGTCTCGCTGTGTAGATCAGGCTGGTCTCAAAATCTTGAGATTTTACTGCCTTAATATCTCAAATGGGGGGATTACTGCTATGTGCCACCATACCTGACAGAAATGTAACATTTCAATTATATTCAGACATGTATGTTAAATTTTCTGCCACAGAATATTTGTTTTGAAGTTTTTAGTCTGACTTTTTGAAGTACTTTTGAGATTGAGTGAAGACCAAATGCTTAAGAATCACAGAGAAACTAGGAAAGTCGTTCTGTCTTTTGATGTAAGATGATAGCATAATTTAAAATCTTATCAGGTCTTTCGGAATTTCTTCCTTCAAAATGATTTTCATTATTGCCATACTTTCATTTAATTGAACATTTCTTTGAACAGAATACTCAGGTTTTCATAACTATATTTGATTCTTCATAGAAGCTACATGTGAATTAATTTCTGGTAGTTTGTACGAGAGCATTTTCTTTAATTATAAAAGTTGTGTAGAGAAATATTTCTAGGTACAAATTCATTACAAATTAACAACACTAACTGAAAGTAATCTTGTGGTAGAAAAAGTAAAACAAAATAAGGACTGTGTAGCCTCTTAAGATATTATAAATAAGTAATTTATCAACATAACAAGTAAATCATTTATAATTTTTTCCATTAACTTCATGTATTTTGATAGTCTTGCCTATTCAGTTTTGTTTTAATGAACTAATTAGTTTACACTGACAAAGTCCTTTGCAAAATAGTTAAATTCTAAGCATTCAAAAGAAATAGCTGGGTAGTTTTTATTCATCTTTCAGTCTATTAATTTATCTTTCACCAAACAAATTCTAAGTATTTTCTTTCTCAATTTCTGTGATAAAATAAACCTAGAATATTATCTATGGGGGTGAAAGTTAAATAGATTGTGACTTCATGGAATGATTTGGAGTCCTTAATGGCCATGTGTGTATCAGTCAAGGTGAACTAGAGAAACAGATATCACATAAGACTTGGAAAAGTATAAGAAATTACAAAATCAGCTTCTGAGGGTCAGCACAGTTGGACGAAGAAGCTTGCAGAGGGCACCTGCTTGCTGGAGGCTGAAGGGTCCAATCTGAGGTCTGGAGCTCATTGCAGGGCCCATGGAAGTCTGCACCCAGTGGATCTGTTATGGAAGGCTGAAGGGTCCCAGCTGAAAGCTGAACAGTCTGAGCCAGAATCCAGGAGACAGTATCCAGGCTGAAGGCCAAGAGAAGAGCCCTGCTGAAGACTCTCTGTTGGTCCTTCCTCATTTCTCTTTTATTGTGTACAGGCACCTCACCCTGCAGGGTGGAGTCCTTTAGACCCACACCATCTCTGTGCCCTCCCCTTGCATCAGCTGAGGATGTTTTCAAAGTGAGGACCCTGATGAATCACTATGTTAATCTTCTAAACTTCTCCAGTTGATACTATGAGCAACACCCTAGAGCGGTAAGGATAAGTCCTCTCACCAGGATGTAGAACTACTGAGTGATTTAGCTAACCTGCTGAGTCACATAGTTATCCTGCTGAGTTACTTAGGTAACCTACTGAGTCACTTACATAAGCTTCTGAACTTCTCCAGTTCACACAGTGTATCAACCACTACAACATACCATATGAATTTTCATTGGAAGGAAAGGGGTAGTGTAAGCTCAAGTATGAAAAGTACTTAGCTTCAATCCACCTTTTTCTCTACTTTGGAAGGAGACATGGTGATTTTAATCTCTGCTTAGAATATTCAGCAAAATAATTATGATACGTGGAAGGAGTCAATAATTTTAACTGTTTTCAAAAAGTGCTACAATTGGTCAACAGAAACAAAACTTATGGACTAGGGAGATGCCTCACTGGAATAAGTGCTTCCCTGGCAAGCGCAAGGACCTGAGTTAAATCCCCAGTTCTGCCAAAAAAAAAAAAAAGAAACAAAACCTAGTCAAGATGTTGAAATTATTGTGAAGGTACTCTAAAATGTTAACATATTTTTAGGATTTTTTAATGTTAACATATTTTCAAAAATTTACTTAAAATAGTAAAATATACATATTTAGATGGGGAATTTAGAAAATGCAGATGAATAAAAATTGTATATAGATTGAGTTTTAAAAGATTAAGTAGAAATTATTAAAATAAATAGAGAAAATATATAAAACTTCTCTAGGAACTGCATACACTGTTTAACTACAGTTTCAGAAGTCATGTGAGTGACATGGCATAAGAAATTCATAAAGATAGAATGCCAAGAGTTCTTTTCAACTATTGAAAGTAAAATCTCAACTCAAGTAAGCACATAAAGGACCAGGGAGATAGTGCAGCGGTCTAAGAATGTGCCCAGCAAGTTCAAGGACGTGGGTTTGCTCCCTGATACTGCATGTTGTGCTGGCTGCTGAAACCAGGCCTGGTGGAACAAGCCCATAATCCCGGAGCTGGGGAGATTGAGACAGGAGGATCACTCTGAGTCTGAACTGTGTAGTGAGACCCTGTATTAAATAAATAATATTTTTAATATTTAATATCATGTATACTAGAGTAAAACCAAAGAAAAAGAGAAAACCAAAAGCGGTCAGAGAAAAAGTCCTGCTACATAAAGCAGAAGGATGGTAAGAATGTGGTGGTCTTTTCATCAAAAATAACATCAAACAACACATTAAAGTTTTGAGACAGCCATCAGTAACTTCAAAAGTACTACAAAGTAAAAGGAAAGTCTAAAACATATACAAAACATATACTACCAAACAAATAAAAGAAAGTATGTCTCCTCTAAAACTGTACGTTAGGAAAAAACAAAGGTATTTAAGATATAAGAGAAATCACACCAGCTGGAAGTCTATACCTACAAATACAAACATGCAAAAAGTAAGTATATAGAAGATGTAAAGTTTAAAGTAAATTGACCTTCGGTTCACATACATGTACACAGTCTGTTATATGTTCCTCGCTATATGTATATATACATACATAAACACATATATACACATATGTATGATATATGTGACATGTGGATAAGTTTTCTAAACAGTCTGCTAAGTAACAAAGGAGCCAGGTACAATTGGTTACATTTTTATCCACTTTCATGAATTAATAAAGGTAAACAGAGCATGGATATTTTGTTCCAAAAACTGGAGTGGCAGAATAGGAGAAGTTGCTTGATGTGTAACATTATACTTAGAATTCTGTAGACATCTTGGAGCTAGACAAAAGTGGTTATTGCCCAACCTTGTGAGTGTAATAAACGTCATTCAGTTTTACACTTAAATTTAAGAAAGTAATATAAATAATATACATGTTTATGCGTACACAACCACAATAATAAAAATATGTAAAAAGAGTAGTTGAATGTAAAATGTTGGAAAATATATAATAAAGATATTAAAATACGATAGGATGTTATTCTATTCATTTTAGAGAAATGAATCTTAAAACAAAGAATATTAGTACACATAAAGGAAAGCTTTTCCTATTAAGGGGTAGAGGCATAAAGCAAATAATGTCATCATAAAGGAAGATGCATGTAATAAATGGTCTTTAAAATAAGATACTCGCCAAGGAAGAAATTGAAAAATGCACAAAATATTCATGTATTTTAGTATCAGTATTTCAGATATTAGTGGACAAAATGGTTTAAAAATTCATGAAGGATATTAAAATTTTGGACAATAAAATGAAACAAAAGACTACCATTCATATTCCCAGCATATTCCCACTTCTCAGTTACACAGAAATACATCAGTGGAAGCCAAACTGGGATATAAGATTTATTACTAGTGAAATTCTAATAATTGAGATAATATAGCCTTCATTTTCATATCATAATTTCATGTTGAAACCAATGAAAGTACTGAATGTAAAAATTAGAAAACGATTGAAAGTTATGTCATTCCCATTTATAACTCTTGATAACATATTAAAGAATGATAAAAGAAATTGGGAAATATTTTTTAGTCAATCCAAATATAGTTGCCACGTATCAATGTTATTGACTGTATGCATGAAATACAGTTCTGGTAAATTTGTAGTGTCAAATTCTACTTTGGACTACATACACATACCTTAAAATATCATATTGTGTATGAGAAACACTTCCATTTCTAAGTAGCAAAGTCCAATAAGTAAAAATATAGAAATAAATAGAAATTAAGTGGCAGAGGCTGTTGGTGAAATGTGAAGTCATTATTTAGCAGGTGTATGACACTGTTTCTGATCCTGATCATCAGCACATGCTAATATTAGAGAAGTGAGAAGCATTAACTTTCCAAGTTTTGCTTTAAAAACAGAAACATAGTAAACAAATTAAACATAGGTAATTAAAAGGAACAGATTGTTGAAGGTAGAGGTTAAAATGGAAATTATAAAACTTAGTTAATGCAAGAAAAAAAGCAATAAAGTCAAAATTTCTTTGAACATTATTAAGATTGATAAGCTCTAGCCAAGTAACAAAGTGGGAACAAAACATTAATTTCTAAGCAAAAATATGAAATATAAGCATTCCTACAATTCCTAATATTTGAAGATGTAAATAAGAGTGTGCAGTATTGAGAACACGTTTGTGTAGCAATTTTACAAGAAAATTCAATTGCCATATTTTTAAATGTAGAAACAAGAAGACACAAGAACATTGGCTTAGTTTGAGTCAAATGAATCACTTGAAATGAAAAAAAAAATAATTTCTTACTGCAAGAAACACAGTAACTTCCAAGGACAGATGGCTAAATAGTATGAGTAGTTTGTGTTTTCAGGTATCTTAAAAGAATGTACCTTTTTTTTTTTTGTAAAGCAGAGGAGGATCCATGGTTGGTGAACAGCTATAATCTCTGTATTTAGGAGCCTGAGGCAGGAGGCTCTCTAGTTCTAGGGATTTGAAAAACACAGAAATTTCAAGCCCTGCCCAAACTGAGTAGAGAGACTTGCTCTCAACTTCTCCTCGTTCTAAGGAAAAGAAAATAGAATTTTTGGGAGCAACCCTCGGTTTCTTTTATGAAGGCTGTGCAAAACAGGCATCAAATCCTGAACATTATATTCAAAAAAAAAAATGTAAACTAATATCTCTCTTGAACACACATGCCCACATTGCCACCAAAATACTACTTTAAAAAAAAAATCCATGATTTATACAATGTTTGATAAATCCCTGCAAAATGGCATTCATGTCCTTTTTAATGGTTCATTGAAAAGTCAAAGAACAGAATTTACCAAATTAACAAAATAGCAGATTTTATGCCAAATAAACATAAATGGAATCTAATTCAACATGTTTGAGGTTCTAAGGGCTGGGGAGATAGCTCAGCAGCATAAGCACCTGCCTGGCAAGCTCAAGGTCCAGTACTGAAAAAAAAAATCAAACATTTCTGAAGTTCTAAACCCTTAGCAAATTAGGAATAAAATTGGTTTTCTCAATCAAATAGAGACTATTTGCTTTAAAACCATAGTCAATATCACTTTAAATTGTGGAAAACTTAGTATTTTCCCAATGAAATATGAAGCAAGGTTTTCTACTCAAACTACCTCCATGCAACATTCTATATGATATCAAAACCAGTGCTAGAAAGTGAGAGAAGAGGCATGATTCACCGAGATTGAAGAAGAAAGATCCCAATTAAAATCATTTTATTTCCATTGCTATCAACAAACATGGGAAAATTAAATTTAAAAATAAGTTTCAGAAAGCAGCAGTAGGTATCAAATCTTAAGAACAAGTCCAGCAGTACATGAGCACAGATTTGACCAACAAAACTGCAAGGCACTGCTTAAAAAACTGAAACAAAAAAGATGAAAAAGCTCTAACTAAATGAATAAAATGTTCATAAGTCTTTCCAGTGTAGGAACATTCACTAAGACTGATGTAAGTCTATAGATTCAAGACAATATCAATCATTATTCCAGCAGCTAAGTTGAAGGAATTTGATTGGTAATCTAGAATTTACTTAATTATCAAGTTTGTATCAAGTACTTGGGGAGTTTAACAAGCAGTCTGGATACATATAGGCCAGTTAGATGATTTACAATAATAGATTCCAATAATGATGAGGAGTGCTGGTCTGAAATCAAAGGAGCAGAATGCTAATAGAAATATGGATGAGAGAGACCAGAGTTGGAATGTCTTGGATGGAAACAGGAATTCTAGAAAATACACTAGAAGTTCCATCCCAAGCAAAGGCCTTGTCTTGATTTTGCACATGGACTGAAGTTTGTATGAGTGTGACTGTAAAGTTGGTGGACTAAAGGAGGAGGTGAGCTAACTGAGAAGGAGGAGGACATTCCAAGCCAACCCAATAATCACGCTGCAGTAGGTACTGGGGGCTTCTACGCAGATCCTACACTGAGAACCACCAGTACAGAAGAAAGATGAATGGGTTAAGGTAGCATCAAGGAGAAAGCACCAGCAATAAGCATTCGCACACTGAAGAGGAACAACCTGTCTGGTTAAGGTTAGCTATCAGTCGATAGGCAACCTAGTGTCCTGTGTTATGAACTTCACAAAAGTGTAAATAAAGGACCATTTGGTTTGAAAGAAAAGAAAAAAAAAAATATTTGCATATGTATACACAAGAGAGTTAGGATAGATATATAGTTACTTTCTCTTAGTTCACTGAGAATAAAGGTTCATATTAATATTGTTTAGACAAGATATCATGTCTGCATTTTGTCATCTGAATACTACGAAGACAACAATATGTAATGTATTAACTATTGTAACCATCCTACTAACCTGTTTTGTTTTGTTTTTTTTTGGAATACATTTGATAGAATTGTCATTTTTATATTTCTTACTATATTATCTTATAAAAATTAACAAAAAAGTGCAGTTTTTGGTCACTCAATTGGAATGGTAATTGGTGAATGACTGAATAGCACCCTGGTTCCCCAAAACAACATAATGTAAGAAAGTTTTCATTTTTCTGGCTGTGAAACTGTGAACTGGAATTCTTTTATATTCCATGACCCATTGTTCTTGTAGCCTGATGTCTTGTATGCCATTGCCCTTTAATTCAGACTATCAAAAGATGGTGGTTCTTCAAAAGATGAAACTCAACAATCCTAAATCTCCTTTAGAAAAGTCAACATGAGATTATCTAGTCTCGGGCTTGGTCCCTGGCTAGGTCTCTGTCCTCTTCTGAGACTAAAGCAGTTACCTGAAGCCAGACCATCAACCTTATTCAACCTTTTCACAAAAATGAACCAAAATCTCAGAAAGGTGA
>NW_004524577.1:19265758-19275680 GCF_000260255.1 Octodon degus
GATAGTTTCTACTAATTTCTCTTAGTCCATTGAAAAGGTAGTTCTGTGTTAATATTGTTTGGACAACTAAAGGCTGATCTCTCATACTCTGAATAATTACTTTGAAGATAACAATCCACAGTTTGGCACATCATACAGTTGAAGCGACACCATATGTAGCCTTTCTTGCACTGATTTCTTTCATGCCATAAATGTGCACCTTCTCTTTCTCTGAGTGCTAGTTCATGTCTTTTACCTCTCAGCTGAACAATATTTCGTTGCCTAGATATACCAAAATTGACTTATTGCTTTATCTACTGGAAAACATGATTGACCCTCAGTTGCTGCTATCGTGGATAAACTTGCTTCCCTGTGCAGATGTTTCTGTGGACATCAATTGTCAAAAAAAAAAAAATATAGGCTGAGTGCTGAATAATTGGTGTACTGGATCATTGTGTAAGTACATGCTCATCTTTGTAAGAGTCCAGCAAAAATTGCTTCCTCAAGCCCCCACAATTTTGATTTCCACATTCTCGTCCTGTTCATCCTCATGCTCATTGAAATTTGGTACTTTCGCTATTTTGAATTGTGATTATTTTAATAGATGTGTATCCCTAGCTAGTTGTTGTTTTGCTTTACTATTTCATAAAGATATTTGGCACCAATGACCATTTCATACGCTTATGGGTCCTCTGTATACTTTTTGTTTTCTCCTAATTTACACGGCCTATTTGTACACTTTCTTTCTTGGTTTTGGCTTTTGGTTTAATGCATATTTATGGAATTATGCATTTAAGCTATATCATTTTAAACTGGCATAAATGTGTGAATTTTGTGTATAGGTATTGCTTTGCTTACAGAAATTATGTACAAATATGTGAGTGCCCAGGTGGTATACAATGAGGATGACTAAGTCTAGTGATCTAGGATACTGCAATTACTAATTCTATGAACCTGCCACAATGTAAGTTTTTCCTTAATATTTTGCAGCATTCTTTATGAATTTACGATGTACTTAACTAGAAACTTAAATATTTTGGCCAGTATACGCTATGGTTTCTCTCTTTATTTTGTTGGTATTGATTTTCGAACAGAAGAAAATTTCAGTATTATTTCATCTTGGCTTATCAATGCTTTTTTAAAAAACATGCACTTAGTGAAGATTTAAGACTTTATGACTAATTCTGGCATCTTCTAGATTTTGTTGTTTATTATCTTGTTGATTTTTGTTTTCTTTTTTGTATTTTAGGGAAGGGTCTATAGGGCGTTCAGGGTCTCACTACTAGATTGGACTCATAGTGATCTGCCTGTTTAGAACATCCCAAGAGCTGGGATTACAGGCACGTGCCACCACGCCCAGTCTCAACTGCCATCTCAGTGCACCCTGTGGGCAGGATCAGCACTGCAGGTTCCAGGGATCGAACCCCCAGCCCCCGTGCCTGCTTGAAGGTGCATTAATACACTGAGCTATTTGGCTGGCCTCTTCTTGGTGTTTTGTATTTTGCCTTTTACATTTAGATCTGTAATTCAGTCAGGGTTAATTTTCAGAAAAGTTTATATTCTGTATGTAGATTGACTTGGTTGCCTGTGATTATTTCTCTGTTTCAGTGTCACTTGGCTAAAATCTCTACTTTCTGTATTATATTGTCTCCATTTTTCTCAAATGGTCATTTTTTATTGATGGGGATAATTTTTGAACTCCCTATTCTGTTGCATTCACATATTTATTATATTTATGTATTTAGCAATTCTGCACTGACATATGATGTGTGTCTCGTTTCATACAATTATTGTAGATACTGTGGTTTGAAAATAGATCTTGTGGCTGGAGAAGGTGGGTTCCCTAACATTCTTTTTATTCTTCAAAATGATTTCAGCTTTGCTTCCTCTCCATATAATCTTTAGATTCTATATCCTGATGCCTGCACCAATAGAATCTTATTTGGAATCCCATTGAATCATGCTGGAAAAACAGGACATTTTGATACACTGAAGGCTGGGGAGATAGCTCAGTGGAATAAGTGCCTGCCTGGCAAGCGCAGGGTCCTGAATTCAATCCCGGAACTGAAAAAACAAAAAACCAAACCAAACCAAACCAAACCAAACCAAACCAAACAAAACAAAACAAAACAAAACAAAACAAAAAAAAAAAAACAAAAAAAAACACTGAATCTTCTAATCTATGGACAATAATTGCCTCGCATTTATTTAGTTCCCTAATTTCACGTATTTAGTGTCATTAACATAGAAGTTGTATGTATTTGTTAGACTGAAGCCAATATCTATCTTTTGAAGATGTTCATGTAAATGCTACTCCAATTTTTCATTTGAAAATTAAGTGGAACAGACTTCTGTATGAGCTTTGATCACAGTAGAAAATAACTGCTAGAATTATTTTTAAAAATCACAGCAACTGACAATTACCATTAACTCAGTACAAAATACCCTTCTTGGATGTGACATGCTCAGCATCCTTTTTGCAGCTTTGTGAAGCAGGGCAGGGTGTCGTCTCTCACTTGCGAGGGAGGAGTGGTCTCCGTTCCAGGGAAGGGCAGGCCCTGAACACCTGGTGCCATGTCTTCTCCATCCAGCTCACTCACAAAACCCAACACCAAGAGTCTTTTGGGTCTTTTCCAAAGTCAAAGGTAAACATCTTGCATCATCCTAGGACATGTGGGAGCCACAACAGAGCAACAAGGACACAATAAAAGGATTTCTAGAAGTGTTTCAGAACATGGCAAAAAAACCGGGCTAAGCAGGTTTGTAGCAAGAGGGGTATTTCAGGGGAGAGTAATGTGTTTTTACTGGGTACATTTTCAAAAATTAAATATCATGTGTTTTTTATCATATCTTCTACATTGAATTTTTTTTCAATTGAAACCGGTTTTATTTTTGATTTTTTTTATATTTAGCATCTTAATGTTTACTTCTTCTTCCCTCACCTTTAGCACTCCTCCTCTCTGTCCCTTTCCAATTTACAACATACTAATATATTTCTCCCTATTATCTAGTGGTCATTTTGTCCTTTCAGTTATTTACATGTTTTTCTAATGAAAGCAAAACCAGATGCTATTGAACCTCACGTGTCCAACTTACTTCCATGATTTACAGTTGTCTCAAGGTGCATCATTTCCTCACAAATGTTTCATTTTTTTTCTTTATGGCAAACCAGTACGTCCATGTGTATAAGTACTACATTTCCTTTATCCATTTTTTCAACCTGATAAATAGATAGATCACTATGAAATTTAGCTATTATGATGTGTAATGCTAGGAACATGATTATGCATGTATCCCTGTAATTTGATGTCTGTAACATTTTCAGGAAGATATTTAGAAGAGGAACGGCTGGAGAAATGAAATATTTATTTTGAGTTTTTTTTTTTTTTTTTTTTTTTTTTTTCAGAACCAGGGATTGAACTCAGGCCCTTGCGCTTGCCAGGTAAGTACTTATTCCACTAAGCTATCTACGTGGACCTTTATTTTGAGATCTTAAGGAATTTTCATACTTATTTCAATAGTGGGTGTACTAGTTCACATTTCCATCTATAGTGCGGAAGGATTCATTTTTATTTTATTTATTGATGAGAGCCACTCTGTAGCTGCTTCACAAAGAGGCAAAGAGCAGGTGCTGGAGTGAGGTAATGTCTTTTAACAGATGCTGCAGGGAAAAACTTTTAATAAACAAGTAAAGACTTGAATCTAGACTCACAAAACTCTACAGGTATCAACATCAATAACTTGGACTAAGGACCTAAAAGTCACAGCATAAACATATAATTGATCGGAAGATGAAATAGATAAAACTTTTGAAAACACAGGTACAGTTAAAGACTTTTCAAATAGAGCCCAATTATACGAGACATGACACAAAACATCAACAAATGTAATTATAGTCCTTTAAAAATGTTTTGAGCAGACAATAAAACAAATAGAGAGATGAATCAGCCTATGTAATAGAAATCAATTTGACAGCTACTCCTTGAACAGAAGATTAGTAACCAGAGGATATAATGAGTGTTATGGTTTGTATCTAGGTGTCCCCCCAAAGCCTCATGCAGTCTTGGGGCAGCTTCTGGAGTTTGTGATTGATCACTGTGGGTGTGGATGCTGCACCTGCCCTGGGGCAGGTAAGTTGCATTACAATGTAAGGTGGGAAGAGAAGCCAGCTGCTTGAGCTGCTGCTACCCCTCCCTTGTGCTCTTGCTCTTTGCCACCGCCATGAAAGGTTGCTTTCTGCTCTGTGCCGCTCTGCCTTGGAGCCAGATGCATATGGACTGAAACCTCCAGTAACTGTGAGCTAAATAAACCTTTCCTTCCTTCATTTGGAGTGTCGGGTATTTGTCCCAGCAATGAGAGAACAGTAACTAAGACAATGAGTAAGAAGCCAGGGCCAGTGGGATAGCTCATCAGACTAAGCATCTGCTTAGGCAAGCACAGGGACCAGGGTTCAGTCCCTGACACCACATGCCATGCTAGCTCAATCTCCATGTGTGCTGAGCCAGTCCCCGAGACTGGGCCTGGAGGTGCACACCTGTAATCCCAACACTGAGGAGGCTGAAACAGGAGGATCACTTTGAGTCCAAGGTATGTAGTGAGACCCTGTACCAAATGCATTTCAAAAAATCATAATAATAGACTAAGAAACCCAAAATAAAATGTACAATCAAAAACTGGGAAAATGAAATGGATATATACTATCAGAGGAAACCCAAAGGCAGGATGTGCACATGAAAAAATGCTTAATATCTCTGTTCATTAAAGAAATGCAAATTGTTTTTTATTCCACATTACTGGTATATTCACTTCTTCGTAAGTTACTTTGGTGTGTTTTTTATTGACTATTTCAGAGTTTCTACAGAAAAGATCATGTCTTCTAGGACTAAAGAAAGTTTTATTTGTTCTTTTCTAAGCTGTATATCTTCATTTCATTAAATAAGGCGGCTCATAGGATATTGAAAGTCAATATTCACTGGAGATATTCTTATTTTCTTCCTAATTTTAGAGGAAAATTTTCTAGGCATTTCCATCTTAGGTGTAATTTACTTTTAGATATCTGTTATTAGATATTGGAATTTTTCTCTTCTATTATGAATTAACCAATAGTTCCTTTAAAAAATCAATAAGCATCACTTTTATGTGAAATTTTCTCTGCAATTATTGTTCATTTCACATGATTTATGTTTTTCAACATTTTGATATAATGAATTTCAATGATTTTTTAAAAAGTTGAATTTCTTCTCTATATTTTCAATATACCTAACCTTTTCCTGAAAAAATATATTATAAACTATATTCTATATTTGTGGCTTTAGGGTTCTACGAGGAAAATCATACCTATTTTTGTCATGTTAGGTTTATAAGATCCAAAGTAGAAATATCCAAAATGACCATTTGCTTGCAGCAGAGCTGGATGATCCACTGGCCATCAATGGTCAAAGGCCTGGACGCTCCCTGAAGAGTCACTGGTGCCTGTCTGTGATCAGATGTGGAGAAATTGAAGTCCAGTGTCCAAAGAAATCTTTGTTATTTCTTTCTCTTTGCTGGACAAAAATACCGCACCCCCAAAATTACCGAAGGAAGGAAAGGTTTATTTAGTCTACAACCTGTGAAGGGGATAGTCCATCATCCATGAACTCTGAGGCAGGATAGCACATGGCACAGGGAAACAGTTCATGGTGGTGGGAGATAGGAAAAGCAACAAGAGCAAAAGAAGCAAAAACGGAGGAGCAGTCCTCTTTACCTCCTTTGTATCTGAAGTGGGCTACATGCCCGAGGGTGAGTGTAGCCCACACACCACCAATCCTGGCACTAGACAGTCAACCAATTGCAAACTATAAATTCAGCTGTATTGGAAAAATCCTGCTGCTTGATTGTGTGAGCCTCTGGGGGAACATCCAGAAACAAAACAAAACATTCTGCCCCTGGCTCCCCAAACACTCATGGATATTCCTTATGAAAAAGGCATTTAGTGCATCTCTAAGGTTTACCAAAGTCCTAACAGTTTCAAGATTGCAAAGAAGTCACAGTCTGAAGTCTCTGAGATGTAAGGAAAACTGTTAGCTGTCAGCCACGTAGGAATGAAAAGTTAAACACTTCCAACTTTCAATGGCACAGGAAAAACATTTCCATTCCAAAGGTTTCAGACAGGTGGACTATAATGGTTTCAGACCAAAGCAAATCCAAAATCCAGCAAGGCACACAATCAATCCTGGAACACCACATGCAGCATCCGAGGTAACCTGTGGCAAGAAGTGAGGTAACCTGTGGCAAGAAGTGAGCTCCAAAAGGGCCGGGTGCCTCCACTTTTATGCCACTCCTGGTACTCATAGCTCCATCGCTTCTCTCTTAGGCCTTCTCTGCTCTCTCCTTTCAAGTTTCCTCATACAATCTAGGTTTCTGGCTTCTCCAAATGTGTGGGGTCTCCCTTGAACCTTTCACTTCAGAGTAATAGCTTTGCACATTGCCCTCTCAGGGTTACACTGCCTGGCCTCCCAGGTCTTCTGAAATCAGGGTGGAAAACACCTTAATCCCATAACCCTTGCAGTCTGCATGCACCCAAAGCCAGTGCCACGTGAATGCTACCCAGGTCTCTGCCATCTGAGCAGTAGCTAGCCTTCCTTCTCTCATGGCGGTCAGGATCCTTTGCCCTAGATTGCTGGGCACTCTGAATCCAATTATGAGGTATAAATTCTCTAGGCTGCTGTCCATCTGCAACATGGTGCTCCTTGACTTTTTTCTCAGAGTAAATTTTGTCTTTCAGTTTTGCAATTTGGAAGCTGAAAAATGTGGGGACTTTCTGCTCCTTGCAATGCCCTCAGTCCATATTTTGTAATCCCCTGTTTCTCCTCAACAATGGTGGTCTCCTCTGCTCTGTCTTTTCAGTCTCTATCTTTACTGGAGCTTCCTTTCTGGCCAAACTCACAACACTTTAAATGATATTTCTGGGCTCTTGGCTCCCCATTCACAACATAGATCTGGCTAAAGGCCCTCATAGCAGCCATGCGATAACCTCCACATTCAATTACCTTGAGTTCTGTCTACTGCATAATTAGTCCACCACCCTTCATCTTGGTCTCAGGCAAAGTTTATGCACATCATCAAAATGCAGACAAACTTTTTAATAAAATATGACTGACATTGTCCAAAGACCCACAGCCAATGTAGTCCTTGATTCCAGCCTTGACTTTGACCTTCAAACCTTGACTTTAACAGCAGGGTGTCTATCATCTTCTGAGCTCTGACCAGAATCTTTTATCCTAAACAGCTTAGGGTATTCTCATCCTACCTTTTCAGGTGACATCTTTGAACATTTCTAATCTCTTCCCAAGTGTCAATCCTAAAGGATCTTGAAACACATGTGTAGACATAGTCACATCAATAGCCTCACTCTCAGTACCAAACTCTGTCTTACTTGCTTTTCCCTGATTCCTGAGACAGAATATCTGTCACCCAGTATTAAGGAGGGAAAGCTTTATTTAGCTCACAGTTTGTGGAGGTTTTGGTACATACTTTACTGGCTCCCAGGCAGTGTGGCACAAGGCAGAAGGCAAGAGTTCATGGGAGCTGAGGTAGCAGATAACAGAAAATGTCACTTAAGTGAACTCAAGTGTTCTCAAGAGGGAAATAACAGAATAACAAGCATCTCTTCCCTCCTTACACTGTATGCAGACAGTCTGCCCTAGGGCAGGTGTAGCACTCACACTATCAGTCCGCCAATCCTATCGCTAGACAGTGAACCAAGCACACACTGTACATTCAGTCAGTCCTGTCTCCCATGCCTGTATGAGGTTTTAGGA
The DNA here is from genome assembly GCF_000260255.1 of Octodon degus. NCBI lineage: Eukaryota > Metazoa > Chordata > Mammalia > Rodentia > Octodontidae > Octodon > Octodon degus. The sequence continues at coordinate 19,273,537 of NW_004524577.1, forward strand.
GAGAGGACATTCTAATAATTTGTGTTCAGAAGTTGAATTAGTTTTATCACTTTTTATATATTTTGCTTTTCCTTTTTTTTTTTTTTTTGTATTTTAAGGAATGGTCTATAGGGTATTCTGGGTCTTACTACTAGATCAGACTCATAGTGATCTGCCTGTTTAAAGCCTCCCAAGAGCTGAGATTACAGGCAAGCACCACCATGTCCAGTCTCAATTGCTGTCTCAGTGCGCCATGGGGGTGGAGCTGGTATGGCAGGCCGGAGATCTATCCCCCAGCCTCTGCACCTGCTTGCAGGCACTTTAATCTGCTGAGCTATTTGGCTGGCCCCTACTTAAGTCTTTCCTGAAAAAAAATATTACTACATACAATATGTTCAATATATATCACATATACTACATATTATGATATATGATATAGATGATGGTTGAAGGCCTAGTAGCTTCCTGAGGAATTGCTGGTCCCATTCTGTGTCACAAGGCTGAATCTTCTGAAGTCCAGGGTTCAAAGCTAATAAGAAAAACAAGCTCATTCAGAATGAGGAAAGGTTCTTTTACCATTTTTGTTCTATACATGCTACGTCCTATTGGTCAGTGTCACCCACATCCAGAGTGTGTGTCTTCCTCAGTTTACAAATTTATATATCAAGCATCTGTAGACATGCACAGAACTTTTCAAATATATTTGGTGGTCCTTAAATTAACATATCATATATGTCAAATTAAAGTTGAACATATTTTAGGATATAAAATCATATTACAAGTTTTAAATACATACTTGATTTGAATTATGTTTATGACAGATATTTATCCCTGGTTTTGTTTTCTATAATACCTTTATGGATGTTCATAAGATTTTTCTTTCTCCTGAATTATTTTGTGTAGCTCTTCCATTGTATATAAATACGATAGTTTTTTTTTGTTTTATATTTTCATGTTGTACTTTGCTGAATATATTTATTAATTCTGGTACACCTTTATGCATTCTGCAAATTTCTATGTATATAAAAGAGGTCATTTAACAAATGATAACTTTACTTCATTTTCAATTGTAATGACTTTTTATTATTTTTCTTGCCTAAGTCTTAGTTAGAGATCCCAGTAATATGTTGGATAGAAATGCCAACATTGAGTATTTCACGTTTGTTTCTAATCTTGGAGTAAAAGTTTGAAATTTTCAGCTTACGGAGTTCGTTTGGGCTTGCCCTCTGTCTCATTACATTATGATAAATTTCTTCCTGTGTCTGTGTTGTTACAACTTTCATCATATTAGCACATACAATTTAGTCAAAAACAATTATATGTCCTTTGAGATGATCATGCAGTTTTTATCTTTCATTCCTTGATCCATTAATTATTTTCCACATACAAAACCACTCTTTACCCAGGGCTAAACCCCACTATGTCAAAGTAACTGTGAGGTTCAATTACATTTGCAAAAATTTTGTTCAGACTTTTGTGTCTATGTTCATCATAGATATTGTCCTATAATTTCTATAATTTTTATTGTCTTTGACTGGCTTTGGATTCAGGTAATTGTAGCTTCTTTGGCTTCAAAAAATTAAATATAAAGATGTAGAAATATTTTCTCTATTAGAAGAAATTAATGTCAGTGTAAAAATTCTTCAGTGAAACAGAAAATATTCTACTTTATGTAGAGCCACATACAGGATAGCATTAGTGCAAATAATACCCTGTAAATTGATGGCTAAATTAAAGAGGTGAAAATAAGGTTTTTTAAAATTTTTAATTTATTAATTGGTAGCAGACATTGAATTGATGACCTTGTGCTTGCTGGTCAGGTGCTTATGCCACTGAGTTATCTCCCTAGCTAATAAGTTTGCTTTTATTTTTTAAGTTGGGTACTGTATTTCTTATTTTATACAACTCTTGCTCTTTATAAAAATGGTTATAGTCATGCTCATAAAAGTGTAACCCATGGCATTTGAAATCAGTGCTTTGTAGTTATTTAAAAGGGCCTTTTAAAAATTATAATACAAAGGTCTGTGCTTTATAAGCAGTCCTCCACGGTGGATTGTAACAGTAAGGCTTTCTTTTAATACAAACACTAAGTGTTTGAGAGTTATGAACCGCCGGATTTAACAAACATCATTTTCTAGTTGCCTTTTGCATCTTTTTTGGTTTTT
>NW_004524577.1:19276573-19277909 GCF_000260255.1 Octodon degus
ATATATTTCTGTCACTTGTCATTGGAATTGGAATTTTTCTTAAAAATTGACAGTTAAGTAGTATAAATGGATGACATAATCATGATTGGTTTTTTTTTTCTGACTTTCTCATATTGTCTCTTTTGCCAGTGCCAAAGCTGTTCTTGCATTGTTCTATTTTGCCCAATTTTTAAAATACTATAAGGTCATTTTCCTTTTTTCACCACTTTTTTGCAGACCTTCCTTTTCCATCTTGTTCTCCTGATGATTTTACTTTAAAAAAAAAAAAAAAAGACAAGCTGTTCAATCAAGAGGAACCCCTTGTGCCTATGAAAAGCATATTGGAGTAAACACAAGAATACCTTAAAGTATAACGTAGAAACTTATCACAGTTAATGAAAATTTTTAGAAGTCTGAGATTGTGCATGCCTTCAATCCATACATAAGAAAATATTGAAGAAATTGATCATTAGTGCTAGTTACTATGATAAAAATCTAATAGTATTTTGAAGCGTAAGAAAGATTAATTTGTATTTAATCACCATAGTTATATGATGTTGAGATATGCTCTTTTTAGAGATTTTTATGAGATGATTTTCATAATCTATCACAGTTTGAAATGTTATGCACACATGTTATTATAGAATCTGTATCCTTGTAAAGTTTGTTTTGTAAGAAGAAATAATTCTTGGGAAAGTATTTAGCAATCTTCAGTCTTTACCTATATGCAAAATAAGTTATGAATGTGGAACTGTATTAAGTTCTTCATTGTTTTGTACTTTTGTCTCTCAGATCTAAAAGAAAATATACTATTCTAACAGTGAAATATCTTGTTGGACTGATATATTTTAAGGACAATTAGCTTTCAGTGCAATAAATACAGAGTCTTGAATAGGGTTAGCAATCCACCAGTGATTTAGTGCTTATTAAAAAATGAATTATTCACTGACTGCAGTTGAGTTAGTACTTATTTGGAACAATTCTCCTTGTTAACATGTTATACTTTCCTTCAGACATTTTGGAAATCAAAATGATATATGTAGAATTTATGCCTTTGCAGCTTCATACGTAAGTTATGTAAATAGGTATAAATAGCACACAAATACAGAAGAACAAAGGCACTAGAATTACATGCCCGTTTTCCTGGCATAATAACGGTAGTATGTCTTTAAAACTCCATTCATCATGTTGTGTCATTCGATGTTGTACATGTTTGTAAAGTTCCTAAATGGTATATGATGATATTTGATTTATTGCTATATTATAAACATGCCTTTGCATCATGTAGCATAACAATTGAGAAAAATGATGGCTTGAAAATTGTACATGAGTGATATCTATCATCATTTTCTTTCTT
>NW_004524577.1:19278279-19283069 GCF_000260255.1 Octodon degus
GCTGGCGTGGCAAGCCGGGGATCCAACAGCAGTCCCTGCACTTGCCTAAGTTTGCCTAAGCAGATGCTTTAGACTACTTAGCTGTTTCACAGGCCCGTACATTCTTTTTCTCATTCATTTCTTCAGTATTTAGTAGTTGCAAGGCAGGCAGTACTTTGCATGCAGCTAAGAGCAACTCAATGCATGTTAGAAAGAGAAACAATTGCAGTCTTCGCTTGCTTCAGCTCACTGGCTCTTCTCTTCGTCTTTGGCCTTGACTTGCCCAGTTTCATATGACCTGCAAAACACTGAGGGCTAGCTTGGTGGGGAGCATGACATGTTGTGACTCTAGACAATCACCAAGCTTGAAGGTAAGCAGTGTCACAGTATTTTGGACATTGAAAACGTGAAAATTATCCAAGCCTATCTTCTCTACTATTTGTCATACATAAAATCTTTTAAATCCAAGTGCTAACTTTAATACACTCATTTTATATACTACTAATACCAACCTCAAGTGTCTCAGTTAATGATTGCATTATGGGCATGCTCATTTGAATACCATAATAGTTCCAGGGGGATTTTCTTTACATATCTACTCATTACTTTGTGTGTGTGTATGTGTGTGTATGTGTGTGTGTGTGTGTGTGTGTGATAGTTTTTAATTCCAAGACCCATATATACTTACCTCATTTATTTCCAAAATGTGTCCCTAGAAATACATCATTTGATGTAAAAATATATAAAATATATTTTCAATCAGTGAGGTATAATATATTCTGTCTTGTGAGTGACTGTTGCGATTACCTATGGCTTTCTCTTTCTGCAATAAGAATAATAAAATTTCAATGCAGTGTACTTTGCCTCCAGTTTGTTATTGCTATTTCGTACATCAACATGCAATTTTATATTTAGAAGTTGCATGCTAAATGCAAAATAAATTTTAAAATAAACAATAACAACATTGGCTATCTCTGTAAAATTAAAATATTCTTTGGGTGTTTCAACGCAAGTGCTACTCCTTCTGCCAGTTTTATATTAATTTATATAAACTCTTTTTTATATGAAACTGGTAAAATTTCCAAACTGAATGTCTTTTGTTACTAACATTTCATTTGTTCCGAACATGAATGATCAAAATCTTCAGAACACCCACCAATGCTTGACTTGGGGCAGCTTTTGAGCTGATGTAAAAGGTTTAGAATTATTTCTTCAAGTATGAATGCAATAAGGAATAGATTAAATGTTTGAACTTCCAAGAGATTTTATTGAGAATTGAAACAACAGTCTGATTTCCTCCCACATCCTTTTGTGGCCAGTAGTGTCTCCCTTGCTAATATATCTAGATACTGGATGATCTGTCCCAGGAGGGTAGTTAAACTCTCCGAGCACCTTCTCAGTGGGGCTATGATTCTAAAGTTCCTGGGTAATGGACTGTGTTACCATTTACCATATGATGAGACAGCCTATCTGTCAGGCAGGGAGCTGTTTAAAGTCATATATATATATATATATATATATATATATATATATATATATATATATATGTCAAATGAGCCAAAAAGAGCAGAGGAAGATCAAGAAGATTGAGCACACCGAAAATGAAATGAACAAAACCTTTCAGGCATCAGGTAATTTCTTCCAATGTTTGCCCAAAATCTATTGATGAAATTGATTATTAAGTAATAAATGCATTAAGAGAAATGGGTTTCAAGGGCATTTATTGTCCACAAGAATAGCCATAGGGTGTTCAGAGTCTATTTCTGGGGTGGTTTTATGTATCAGTATTCCTACTTACTAGACAAGGAGAGGGGTCCTAATTTTTTCAGTTTTGATATCTGAGACCAAATTATATGAAGCACTAAGTTTTTCTGGAATTTTGTGTAACTAAAATCACCATTCACTCATAACTTATGTTTCAAATTTCTTAAATATAGTAAAGACATAAAAATATTTCATTTTTCATTTCTAAAGGCATTTCACTTTTAAAAAAGCTTGGTATTAGCTTCAGAACAAGGTAAGGTATAACATGCAATCAACTCAAGAATTTGAAAGAGAAATATATTTTGTTGTTGTTAATGATCTACTAAAATTACTTGTCAGGGTGAAATTGTGAGTTTGACTAATAAATACTGAAATTTTGAAATGGCAATAAAAATATAAAATTCAAGAGATATAGAATATTTAACAAAATCAGGAGTAGTCTGATAACATGTCCTCCGATAGGGGAATGTCATTCTTGTATTCAGAATTTACAGGTTCTAAATCAGTTGTGTATCTATTATTATTATTAGTAGTAGTAGTACCAGGGATTGAATTTAGCATACTCTTGTGTTTCCCTACTTGCTAATTTCCCCATTTAGAAAACATCTGGTTTCAAATTATTGATACACAAATATTTTAAGCGGCAAATTTTAAAAAGAAATTATTTATTTTTGCAATTTTTTAAAAAATTTCAGATATCTGCCAGGAAAGGCCCCACTTTGTCAAGAATCATGACACTCCTGCAGAGATATACTTCTGTGATAAATCTCCTATACAATCATGTTAAACACAACTCCTGGCCACTCAGGAAAAAAATAATTCTAGTTCCAACATTTTTATCTTAGTTTAATGAAGAACTCTCTATAGAGCTAAACCTAAATATTATTTTACAAGTAATGATGTTCTCTGACTTCCATTGATCTCTTCCTTAAGGCAGCAGGGCATGATTTTTCCTAAAGCCTTTTGTGTGTTGCTTCAGGTGATAAAAAGACAGTCCAAGAAGGTTACTATATGACCAGTTCTTTCACATTCTGCCTTGTACTGAAGTGAGAATAATGTAAAATTAGATAAAAAAAACTATTATTTTGATTTTAGCAATAACATCAAATTATTTATTTCTGTATTAAAATATAAAAGTACTTTTATAAAGTACACTTTCAAGTATAAAAGTACACTTTAAAGTATAATTCACTGGTAAAATCTCTAACTGAACTCTACAAAATGTTAATTCTGTTTTTTATTAATCAATTAATTAATTTATTTATTTATTTATTAGTGGAACTAGGGATTGAACTCAGGACTTTGCGCTTGCCAGGAAAGTGCTTATTCTACTGTGCTATCTCCCTGGCTCCCAAAATATTAATACTGGATGGACCGCTTTCTGAAAAAGTTATATTTCTACATGAGAAGGTGACAGTTGCACAACTATGTATCACTGCTTCAGGCACTATAACGAGATTAAGCATTCAATGAGCACCTAGTGACAAGATTCTGAAATTAGAGCTTATCTATACCACTTCATCAGATTGCCACAGGAAATTGCATCATCTCATGAGTTTTAATTTTCTTCAACTGAAAATTGAAGTTAGTGATACAACATACATTATGGTCAATTTAGTGTATATGCATAAACACACACACATATATAGTGTAACACTAACATGTGTATATAAGTATATAGTGTTTCATATTTTAATGCCATAGTGATATAATGTAAATAATAAAGATCAAAAACTCGGTAGATGTACACCAAATTGATAACAATGTATCAGAGAAGCATATTGAAGGAAATAACTCTTTTCTCTTAGTTTGAATATCATGTATCACTGTGTCCAAGTATTGTCAAATAATATAAAAGAAAAGAATAAATACAGTAAAATAAGGCTAATGTTCATGTTTGCCTTCATTTCTATATTTCTTCCTATGCCATCTTTTGACAACTGATCCTTTTCTTTTACAAAGTTAAGGTGCTAAACTGAAGAGTTGTGCTTACACTTAAAAAAGAAAATGAAATAAAACAGATTGAAATGCTGTAAAAGTCAGAGTATATTTTAGTTATGAAATTTTGAGTTGGAATTTTTCAGAAGAAATGTATACATAGATGATATTAAATAGAAATTTCATGTCTTTGTGAAAGGAAAGCTCAGTTATAGAGAGCAAACAGAAAAGAGAATTGATGTTTATTTTCAGAATGCTGTACTGGTAAGGGGTTGTTGAACACATTGTCTGACCTCTCTAAACCTCTGCCTTCCCATTGCAAAACCGGTATAAAGCCTCTTATCTCAGAGGCATGGAGCACAATATTGAAAGCTGCAGTATATGAAAAAAGGATTTATGAGTATAAATCCCTGTATATATGTTAGTTATTATTTCATTGTTCTTAAGAAATATACATACATACATATGATTGATAGATAGACAGACAGACAGATAGATATCTCAGCCTCACTAGAATAAAAGGATTATAATGGCAAGAAGAAATAGAAGATAATTTTCATACAATGAATAGAATCAGTTTATCAAGGTATTTAAAACAAATGCAAACATTTTGGATATACAGAATGAATAAAGCCTTATACTTGAAAAATATTTTTCAGTATTAACCAGAATCATTTCAGTTTCAATAAGGTAGAAACAATGATGTATGTATCACATATGTGTCACTCGTATATTTTACACAGATTAATTTCTTAGAGATTAATTTGTTTATTTATTTTATGCAGGGTGCAGCTGGGACGCATAGCGATCCTCCTTCTCAGCCTCCCCAGTGCTGGGATTAAAGACGTGTGCCAGCACACCCAGTTTGCACCACCACCCTGAGTTTCAGTGGCAGGCACTGTGTGGCACAGGATGCAGTATGGGGATCAAACCCAGGTGCTTGCACTTGCCAGGCAGGTGTTTAGACCACCAAGCTATCTCCCTGGCCGGTTACATAGATTAATTTAGTCGCACAACTTTATGACAAAAGTCTACTTTAGTCAAGTGTTATAATTTTAAAAAAGCCTATGAGTCCCAGTATGTGAAGTGGACCAAGGAAGGATATATAT
>NW_004524577.1:19283169-19287397 GCF_000260255.1 Octodon degus
TGAAGAGAAAAATGAAAGATAAGTAACAAGTAACTGGAAAGTCAATTCTCTGCAAATATGCAGGGAACTGAGAGAGGACAGAGCAGAAAGAAGAGAAGGAGGAGAGGGAAAGTAGAAATAAAAACAAAATGTTTTACATGCAACTAACACAGACACCATACAGGCAATCATTATGTGGTGCGAACACTTACTCATTAAAATAAAGGTTCAGGGCCGGCCAAATAGCTCAGTGGATTGTAAGTGCCCGCAAGCAGGTGCAGGGGCCTGAGGTTCAATCCCTGGGCCTACTGTGCCGGCCTTGCCTCCCAGGGCGTGCTGAGATGGCAATTGAGACTGGGCGTGGTGACATGAGCCTGTAATCCCAGCTCTTGAGAGGCTGTAAACAGGCGGATCACTATGAGTCCGATCTAGTAGTGAGACCCTGAACACCCAGTAGACCCTTCCTTAAAATGCAAAAATAAATAAATAAAGGTTCGAAAAAAATAAAACAAAAGTAAACTGAACAAAGCATATGTGCTTAAATACTTAAGGTCAATACCTTTTTCTTAGTGGAGTAATATGAGGAAGATGTCAAGATTTCTTATATGTCATCGTACAAATTGATTTGGGTATACGATCTTCCTGGGGATTAAAAAAGTACTTCTATCTTTTGGCATAATAATAATAATAATAATAATAATAATATAATTGTATATAATGCATATAATTACATATATATTGTAATATGTATTTATCAAAAGATAAATGAAATCATTTATATATGATAGATTTAAGGGAATCCTAAAACATAGGAAATCTATAAGTGAAATGAATGACGCATAAGAGTTATCTCAAACATGCACCAAAACACATGGAAATTAAAAAATCAGATAAAAGACTAATAGTCTTATGATGTCATCTTATGTAGAAAATTTATATTTTAGTAATATTGGAGCAAGTTTTAATTATATTATCCTAACATGTGAAGTGGAAAATTGGTCAGTGTAAGGGTCTGTTTTATAGAGATATTTTACCGGATAATAAGAGCAAAATAATACATTATAGATAATCTTTCAAACTTGACAGGGTCCTGATTTGAGGCTGGTAACATGAGAGGAAACATTCAGTAGTTCATTTTTTTTTTAGTATGATAATATTTTATTTTACTTTACTTTATTTATTTTTTTATTAATTTTATTGAGAAACAAATAGCAATGTCACAGTTTCAAAACCAGTTAAGAACAGTTTCAATAATTAATAGATTGCATATTGTTGTCTTCGTAGTGGTGGTTCATGGTACAAGATGCAGACATGTTATCCTGTCCAAATATTATTAGTACAAATCACTCTTCTAGCTGAATTAGGAGAAAGTAGCTGCATATCTATCCTAAGTATTTTGTATTAGTTAATTATTAAGAATGGAAAATAAACACTGACCAGGAAGGGACTGCATGATTCTTGAACAGTTGGAAATTCAAGGTCAAGGTGTGCTTTCTCAATTCAACCGACTCCTGAAGGGGGAAGGAGACGCCGTTGGGGACTGGTCGCTGCCTGAGCTCTAGCATGATGCAGATGTGGGGGTCATAGCTAGCTCCAGAACTGTGACAGAAGAGAGCAACGATGAATTGGAATCACTCAGCCTGTGCAGTGAGGAAAGAGGGACAATCAGGCCTGGTTTTAATTAATGAGTGCATTAAAGTACACACAAATGAGACCATGCAAAGGGAAAAAGGAGATTGCAGTGGTCTTGTCAGCACTAGCTAGTAGCCACTCTTGACTGCCTACAGTGTGCCAAAAAGTGTGTTATTCTGCCTACGCAGATCTGGCCTTTCTTTTCTTTCTTTCTTATTTTTTTTTAAATTTATGTATTTGGTACAGGGTCTCACTACACAGCTCTGACTTGTAATGATCCTCCTGTTTTCAGCCTCCCGAGCGCTGGGATTACAGGAGAGCACCGCCAAGCCTGGACTCAGTCGCCGGCTCAGCGCGCCTCAGAGACGTGGCCAGCCTGGCATGCAGGACCAGGGATCGAACCCTAGTCGCTGAGCTTGCCAAAGCAGACACCTCGACTTTTGAGTTATCTCAGCAGCCCCGGCCTATCTTTAATAAATAGTTATGTAGCATTTTATTTTTATCAAGGACAGTTGCAAGTCATTCAATATGTGCACAGTTACTCTGAATGACTTTCAGGAAGTACATGTTACGCTGTCTCCCAGTGTAGTAGAAAAATTTCATAATGGAGCTCACACAGAGGGTAACTTGCTGGAGTTCCCACAGGTAGTCCAAAGAACAGACATTTCAGCTCGAGCATTGTGCTGTAATCTCCTACAGTACGACATTTCAATTCCTGCTACTGAATAGTATTCACATTATGGGAAAAGGTACTCCTTTTCCTTTGTTAAGGGAACAAATGATTTGTTGCATAATTTAAATAAGGCAGGAATTTGTCTTATATTAGATAATTTATCCTACATGATTCATTTAATAAATGAGCTTTATATTTTGACTTAATTTGCAGTTATATGATTGGATGACCAATGAATTACCCATAGCAAACAACGTGGAGGGAGAATTTGAAAACAATCTTTAGAATCCCCAGCCTTGGAGATCTGTAGAACGTTGGTGAGACTGAAAGAAGTGATGTAGTAAAGCAGAAAATCTAGAGGAAAATGTTCTTTTCATACTGCAGCAGAATAACCCTGGGCAGTACATCATTTCCGTGGGGATATTTCATATCGGATTGCACGTGTTGAATTGAAGCTGGATGTAATGTTGAAAAGTATGAAGGCTTCTGAGTCATTATTTTCTTAGAGCTACTCTTTATTATCTTCATTATGTAAATATTAGGGGTGAGACTCTGGCAAGGAAAAAAAGCTGGTGATAGATGCCTTGAGGTTGACTCAGACCTAACTTCTGTCTAACACTGGTTGGAAAAATGCTTGGTGTTATGATGAGAGACATTCAGAACTACTTTTATGGCAAAAAAAAAAAAAAAAAGAGAGGAAATGCTTGGCAGGAATTACAGATGCATAGAAATAAGAGCTATTAGGATGCATAATGCAATCATTCCTGGGAAAGACATAGACTAGCATAGTACCTAATGGCAAAAGCCTTTTCATATCCCTCACAAATTCCACAAACTTACATAACATCTATTAGATTAACAATGGTAATTTTTGCCTGAGGAGATATCTGAGCAGCTTAAAAGCCTGCCTGGCAAGTCCTGAGTTCCAACCCTAGTACAGAAAAAGATCCAATTTTCTGAAAAGCTTGAACTACTAATTATCACCCTGATTCACAGTTCTATAATTCTTAATCACTCCCTCATAATCAACATTTATATTCACCACTTCTAGATAAGTTTATTTATTATGCATTGTGTATTTATAAATGAAAATATATGTCCATACATAACTTGGGAACCTATCCAGGATCTTAAACAGGCTCTGCAAGCACATTACCCCTTCACTAAAGCTCCAGATACACCATTTTAAAACATTATTCTCCTACCATATATTTTATTTTCATTCATACAACCTTTGTTTTTCAATTTCACAAGAAATTACTTGTGAGATCCTTCCACGTTACTTAGTCAATGTTCCTTCCACTCCATTGGCCTAGTAGAAAAATCTGACCCCTTAAACCTCTACCAGAAATAACTGGCCCTTCTCATGCTACCTGGTAGTGAGTCTGTCTTTGAGATGATGCTGTGATTCTCTGCTCCTGTACTCTTTGCACCATTGTTTGCATACCTGCGCTTCGACAAATGCTGTCCTCATGATGTAAGTCACCCTTCCATGTTTGCTGGTGATGTTCACTGTAGACTCAAATGTTAGGTTCTGGCGTCATCTTGGGTCAACTCAATTCCCAATTAGATGATGACACACTGCTGCTTAGTAAGAAGTGTCTTTGAAACCTGGTTAAGTTTGGTTATCTGTGTTTAGGTGTCCACCTAGTCCATCTACCATCCATTCAATTGCTTCAACAATAGTATCTTAAATCCCTTTTCATTCTGCATTCTCTACCTATTAATCATCATACATTGTGTCTATTCTTTTGACTTTAGAATTCTATTTATAACCCATCTGCCTACCCAAGTGAAAGCCACAATCATGTTTTATGTATGAATGAGAACTGAAATGATGTTAGTTCATTTTAGTCAAATACTTCACTCCATTTTGTACATGACATATATAATGATGAACATCTACTAACTGTAAGCTGATATCTGCGATTTAAGCAACTACAT
>NW_004524577.1:19288368-19291270 GCF_000260255.1 Octodon degus
ATCTATGTAATGAGACCCTGTAGATCGTGTAGTAAATACACTAAAAAATCAATATAAGATAATAATTAATCACAATAATGATAAATTTGTTATTTTTCATGATGATAAAATTCAAAATTTTGGTCATTCTTTGTAAGTTTCTACTACTTAAGTCACCCTTTTCAGATGTTCTTTCAGTCTAAGACGTCATACTGAAAGACATACACACACACACACACACACACACACACACATGCACACACATACACACACTTACATTTGTTTAAAACCTCAACCTAAGTAATATCAGAGAGGGGTAGCTCCTGTGTCATTGCCCATTTCTTCTCACATTAATATTCCACCTATTTCATGAATAAGATAGTCTTCTGGTACAATGGCCGGAGCCACATGGCTCAAACCTAAATTCTACCACATTCTTAAATCGTTTCATCTTTCTATGTCTGTTTAGCATGCCCATAAAGTAGTATGATGCTAACACCTCACAGTATTTTACGAAGTTTAAGATTTAACATTACTGAAGGAGTACTTAGCACAAAGTACTCTTTGCTTATAGTGCTTTCCCTATTTTTCTCTATATTTTAAATATTAAAGGATATCTCAGCCATGTCTACTGTTCAGGATCTTTATGAAATGTCTCAAAATACATAGTATATTTAGTGATATATTATTCAACTATTGTATGAATTGCTAGATCCCTTTACTTTTTAATTGTTCAATTGTTCTTTTACCTGATTGTTCTGTTTGCTATATTATCCAGCATCATGAAGATAGTCTATAACTCTATTTGGATGTTTTGGTTTTTTAGGGAAGGGTCTACAGAGTGTTCAGGGTCTCACTACTAGATCATACTCATAGTGATCCTCCTGGTTACAGTCTCCCAAGGGCTGGGATTACAGGCACACTCCGCCACGCCCACTTTCAATTGTAGTCTCAGCACACTCTGGGAGTGGGACTGGCGCGGCAGGTCCAGGGATCGAACCCCCAGCCCCTGAGCCTGCTTGCAAGTGCTTTAATCTACTGAGCTATTTGTCCAGCCCAATAGTCTATAACTCTAAAGAAAAAACACTATTGTAGAGAGAGTTTTCATAGAGTAGTTGACTAAGATTTATGGAGAACTATGTTCTGAGAATAATTATGGTAATGTTCCAGCTCTGTATCTCTGAGATGCTTTGTGAAGTGTTCACAGGACTCTACTTAACTCAAATGTCTAATAATTTTTATTGCTTTCCAGCCACATGAAATATTTACAGTCTGTGCTTAAGCATCTGCGGAAGCAGTTCACACTCCTTGCTGTCAAGAGGGGTGATTGAAAACTACGATGCAATTTCAACTTAAATAAATGTTTATAGTATGAGACATGTAGCTATCCCCCACTGTTTCAAATGCACTTAGACCACTGTTTGTGCTACACCCTGAAGTACTTCTGGAAGTTTTATTTCCTGGGAGTCTTCAGCAGGATGCCCCGGCTGCTTTAATGTCCTGAGTGAATTCAAAACACTAATTTCATGATCATTTTGACTTTGTGGGGGGGAAAAATCACCTGCCACACAGAGCCCAAGTGTGCATTGAATAACGTAAGATGGAAGAGGAATTACTGTCGGGTTTTTTTTTTTTTTAGCCTTCCCTTCCCCTGGGCAGCTTTGGCAGTGACATTTACTATATTGTTGTGAGCACCTTATAAAGATTCTGAGGAAAGAAGCCTTCCAGAACTGCTTCAGAAAGCGGCAGCACAATGGCATACTGTGTTCAAGTGCAGGTAGTCCTTTGAAGAGGAATGAGGACAATGTGAGTTTCCTGTAACACATTTTAAAAAGTTAAATTTACCGTACATTCCTGTTGCACCACGGCCTTTGCCCACTGAAAAGCTGGCCTCCTCCCCACCATATACACAAATCCAAAGCATTGTTTTGCTAATACTGGGAAGACACTGTATTTTTCATCTAATTCTCACAATCAAAAGATTTTATGGCTCTCCAAGCTTAGTTTAAGTGCCACTTCATGGATTTATGTTGTAAAAATCACGTTCCCCATACCAAACTGAGATTTCTAACCTAAGTTTTATGTTTTGTTTAAGATGATTTCCCAAGAAGTTAATATAATAATTTTCAAAAAATAAATATCCAACATTTATTTAATAAATAAAGAATATTTATTGAATATATAGCACAAAATATTTAACATAAATATTTAGAATTTAAGCTTAGTGTAAAAATAAGTAATCATCATAGTAGCTGTAGGAGATCAATAGTTTGATCTATGTTTTGAGATTTATAATTTCTATAGTGTATCTTAATAAATTTGGGCATAAAAATGAAGCAAATGTTTCAAAAGCTTGAACATAATGAAAATCTTTTAGAATGTAAAAATATAGTACTTGTACTCCGTTACTTAGATCCTCTAAATTTATAAAACTTACAAATTAAAGGATAAGGCTTTACAAGGAACTTGAATACTGATTTGTCTACTTTAAGCAACTTGCAGATGTTATTTTACAACTGAGAATATTCTTCCTGTTTACTATTTTGTTAGTCATTTTTATTACTCTCTCGTGTAACACTAGATACAATTTTCATCTGTTGGGTGAATTCATGCACAGTCTAAGCCTAACAGGTCTCTTGGTTTTCAGAAATATGGAAGAAAAACAATCTGCTAAAACGCACAATAAATTATTACTGAAATTTATTTTTATTATTTTTATAATAGCTTCTCAATTAACTGCCTGATGTGCTTATTTGGGTAGTCTGCCTGTTTAAGGATTAACTAGAACTTGATCCACATGGTAATGTTTTATATCTAGTGTTTTGAATGAAAATTTATAGCTGTATAACCTATCAAAGGATTCTTTGGAAACAAACATGGATTTCTAAGAATGTTCAGCCAACAAATGCATCTTTGATTAAAC
>NW_004524577.1:19292205-19293206 GCF_000260255.1 Octodon degus
AAAATTGAAATATTTGTGCTGGAGAGATAGGTTGGCAGTGTAAGTGCCTGCCAAGAAAGCAAAATGACCTGGGTTTGATACCTTGTACCACATGCTGTGCTGGCCTACAATGTGCCAGCCACAGAAACAGGGTAGGGTGGTACATGCCTGTAATCCCAGCACTGGGGAGGCTGAGACAGGAGGATCACTGCAGGTCCAAGTTGTGCAGCAAGACTGTACCAAATAAATAAATAAATAAATAAATAAATAAATAAATAAATTTTTTAAAATTGAAACATGGAAATATTTTGAGGAACATGCCTTTCCCTTTGCCTTTTAAAAAAAAATTTTAACTCTGAACTTGTCTCATAGTTCTTCATGATTCTAATCGAAATATAGAATGTTTTATTGGCTGAATTATGATCTGTGATACTGTATCATTCATGATTCATAGTTGGAATAAAAGTGTTCATAATTTTTTATTGGTAGTGTTGATTCTGATGAAATGATCATGATGGTTTTGTTTTCTATAGTTATATCTGTTCATTTTACATTGACAACAATCAGCAGACTGTAAATAAGTATTAACATATATCCAGTTCTACATTAGAATTCTTCTTGTATACAGGCTTCATTGATGACGTTTTGCTTGATTTGCTACAAATATACTTCTGCAATGGTTGTTATTAAAATTTACCTCCTTTCCACTCTCCTCTAATGTTTATATTTTTATATTTAGTGAATTTCTCTATAGTTTAATGTTTTATGATGCAATTTATTATAATTTATAAATCAACTATATTATTTACTTGAATTAAACTGTCCATATTTGACCAGAGACATATTCAATGATATTCTTCTAATTAATTATTTTGTGCTTTAAAACACCTCATACTCTGCATCTATGTACTTAGAACCTGTGAAAGAATATTTAAAAAGATCTTTGTCCAGAGCTGCTCCACCATCCTTTTAATTTGCAATTCTCAAATGCCTACTGATATTGAACATTTTATATATATATA
>NW_004524577.1:19293412-19294413 GCF_000260255.1 Octodon degus
ATGTACAAAGCTTTTTAACGAGATGAAATCTCTGTTGTTATTTGTGATATTTCCCTTGTAATCAATGTTTTGTTCATGAAATCTTTGACCACAGCAATATTTTCAAGAGTCCTACCTAGTCACTTTTTCAGCAGATGTAGTGTCTTAAAATTTATATCTTTGATTCATGTTGATTTAGTTTAGTGCATAGTGAGTGGTATAAGTCTAATTTTAGTTTTGACATGTGAATATCTAGCTTTTTATAGAACCATTTATTAAAAAGGCTTTCTTCCAGTGAAGGTGTTTAGCCTGTCTGTCAAAAACGAGGTGTCTGAGTATGTCTGGAGTTGTTTTTGTATTTTTGGGTCTGTTCTTTTGATTCTAGAGTATATTTTTGGTCAGCACCATGCTGTTTTTATTAAAGTCTTCATAGTATAGTTTGGAGTCAGATATTGTGATGTTGCATGCATTAATTTTGTTGAAAAGAATTTTAGGAACTTTTTCTCTAATTCTGTCAGTTATGCTATTGGTATTGCATTATATTTGTATACCAATTTTCAGTGTATTGGTTATTCCTATACAAGAGCAAGAGATATCTTTCCATTTTCTGATACTCACTTTGATCTTGTTTTTCAGAGTACTATAATTGTAAATATAAAAATCTTTTACTTCCTTCATTAGACTGAATCCCAAATTATTTTTGGAGCTATCGTGAAAGATGTTGTTTCTCTAATTTCTCTACCAGTGAGTTTGTTATTTATGTACTTGGTGATTTTTTTTCTCCTCTTTTTCCTTTCCTTTGTTTTTCCTCTTTTCTTCACAATTCTTCCCTTGTATTCAATGAGGTGACTGAATTTGGTCATTGAATACATAAATCTGTTAATGGAGGTATAGGCTGGTGTAATCACTGTGGAAATCAAGGTGGACATTCATTAAAAACTAAAACTAGCTGTCCACATAGCTCAGCAGACTAAAGCACCTGCTTAGGCAGAGCACAGGGACAGGGGTTGAATTCCCAGGGT
>NW_004524577.1:19295588-19296964 GCF_000260255.1 Octodon degus
TTCTTCTTCTTCTTCTTCTTCTTCTTCTTCTTCTTCTTCTTCTCCTTCTTCTCCTCCTTCTCCTCCTTCTCCTCCTTCTCCTCCTTCTCCTCCTTCTCCTCCTCCTCCTCCTCCTCCTTCTTCTTCTTCTTCTTCTTCTTCTTCTTCTTCTTCTTCTTCTTCTTCTTCTTCTTCTTCTTCTTCTTCTTCTTCTTCTTCTTCTTTCTTCTTCCACCTGTCTTTTTCTTCTTCCTCTTCTTCTTCTTTCTCTTTTCTTCACACGTTTGCTCAGCAGACTGCAATCTGGAACTACCGGGAACAGGGTTCAAGATGACAGGGGTGGCTAGTAAATGCAACTGCTGGCTCCTGCCCTGTGACCTATGACAACCTTCCATTGTGGTTGACCTGAAAACTACTATGATACTTATCTTGAGAACAAAGAAGGGACAGGACCAACATTTTTTGACTCTATAGTTGAACTATTCAGTGGCTGGTCTTTTGGATTAAACTCTGTTATTCCAACTTTTGATCTCTTGTGGAATTTCTCCTAATTTCATGGCTTCAGGAGAGAGACACTGCCCAGAAAAACAGGATAAGGAGTGGGAGGCTCCCTAAGGAACACATGCAAACTACTGGCTAAAGACTCTGGTCCCAAACACCCATTTAGAGGCCAACTTAATCCTCAAAGACAGCACAAATTCTGCTTCAGAATTGACAGTGTTATCCAGTAGTTTTAGAATCTTGGTGGACAAAAAAAGGAATTTTATTTTGTTTTGCTTTGTTTTAATTTATTTTTGCTAGTTTGTGGTCTGCTTCCCATTCCTTATCCTTCTTACCTATATTTTTGTTTGAATCTATTTTTCTTTTGTTCTCCTTTCCTAATTTACCTCTCTATAATTATTGATATGTTCATGAGTAGTGTAAATTTCCTGATCAACTTCAACAATCCTTTGTGTATTCCTTAATTTTTGTTCTTTTCTCCATTTTTCTCTAGTTTCCCAAAACTTGTATGATCATCCTTTGTCCTCCGCCATGGCTTATACTTTAGTTCTTTTTAGTTATTAGTTATATCTGTTCTATATGTTCTCTACCCTAAATTTCAGCAACACAGGGTAAAACTACCCTACTGTATACAAACTTCTAATTTATGACCAATTCTGTTATATAACAGTAGATCTTGTTTCTATGATTAATTGTACAAAGTTAATATTTACTATATTTTGTCAGTTTCCAAACTGTGCTTGATGTCATTGTTAGTACTAATTAGAGTGCTCTAGTTAGGATATCATACCAATTTTAATCAGTTGTTTTCACTTCTGCAAAAGTATCAGGAAGTTCAGAGGTAATAGCCTCACTACTACAGAGCACCAAAGGAGTGGGGACTGAGCCAAAAAAAA
>NW_004524577.1:19297834-19303390 GCF_000260255.1 Octodon degus
AAAAAAGTACTTGACATCAATGAAAAAGAAGGAGGCAAAACAGATGACAGAAAAGAATAAGCAGAAGTCACAGCAGAAAATTTCCCAAGAATGGGAATAGAACCTGACATACAATGAAGTGAGGCACATCGACTCCAATTAGCCCAGGCATATAATAATCAAGATGCCAGAAATGAAACACAAAAACAGAATATTAAAAACTGCTTGTGAAAAGAAACGGGTGAACCATAAAGGAAAACCCCTCAATAATCAAGGCAGACTTCTCAATACAAATCCTCACTTGAAGAGATTGGAATGAAGTATTTCAGGTCCTCAAAGAAAGCAACTTTTAGCCCACACTGATGGACCCAGCAAAGCTATCTTTCAAAAGAAGGGAGCAACAAAAACCTTTCATAACAAAGAACAACTGAAGAAATGATGGCCACCAATCCAATCCTACAAACAATACTGAAAGATATTCTAGATAGAGATAAAAATGACAATTTCTGGAACAAAAATAGAAATAAACAATCAGACATGGAAAGCATTAAGCAGAGTAGAAAAGTAGGGAACTTCCATCTGGAAAATAACATGGTAAGGACAAGCCAATACATATCACTTAAAAACATCAATTTAAATGTCTTCAGTTCACTAATCAAAACAAAGAGACTGGCAGAATGGATCAAGAAACATGATAAAATATTCTGTATACAAGAAACACAACTTACAAATAAATTCAAACTACAATTACATTAGACATCAAAAAATGGAAAACAATCATGTGACAGGAACCTAGAAGAAAGCAGAGGGATCTACTTTGTCTGCAGATGAAAGGAACCTCAAGCCAAGAATTATCAAAAGAGATAAAGTGACTACATACTTGTTAGTAGCAAACTTTGAAAAGAGCAAATAAAACTTATAAATATGTATGCACCAAAAATGGGAGTACCCAACTATATAAGATAAATGTTAATGGACATGAAAAATCAAATAAGCAATAACACAATTGTTTGGGTGAACTTAATATCCCCCTGTCACAAAAATGTAGATCAACCAGCAGACAAAAAGATCAGCAAAGAAATCTCAGATCTGAGCCAAATCTGTGACAAATGCACTCAATGCATGATTACAGAGTGTTCCACCTAACAATATCAGAATACACATTTTTCTCAGTTGTACATGATATGTTCTCTAATATAGACCATGTACTAGCCCAAATAACATACTTAAACAAATACGAAATAATTCAAATTACTCTATTTACATTATCTGACCACAGTGCAATGAAGTTGGAAATTAATGGTAAAAGAACCCACAAAAACACTATTAACACATGGAATTTAAATAATACTTCCCTGAATAACCAATAGGTTACAATGAAGTTAAAGAAAAAATTAAACAATATCTACAAATAAACAAAAATGTAGACGCAATGTCTTGGAATTTGTTGGAAAATATGAAAAAAGTCCTCAGAGGAAAATTTACAGCATTGAATTTTCACTTCAAGAAAACAGAACAGGCACAACTAAACAACTTCATATTGAACCTCATGCTTCTAGGTAAAAAAGAGCAAGTCAAGCTCAAAGCCCATACAAGGGAACAAATTATAAAAGTCAAGCAGGAATGAATGCAATTAACACTGAGAAAACAATACATAGAATGCATGAATTGAAGAGTTGGTGCTTTGAAAGAAAAATTTGATAAACCTGTAGTCACAATTTATTTTTTGAAAAAGAAATAGTGGAGTCCACTCCCTACAGAAAAGAAGTTAATGAGTGAAATCAAAACAGATTTTTGTGATAATTCAGAAAATAATCAACAACTACACTGCAAATCTTTACTCTCATAGAATATAAAACACAGAACAATGGACAGATTTCTAGATGTGTATGAATTATGAAAGCTCATTCAAGAAGGCATAAAATTTCTGAAGAATCTTATATCAATCAATGAAATTAAAAGTGTAATTGAAAACTTACCAACAAGGACAAATTCAAGTCATAATGCTTTTATTGCTGGATTCTACAAGAAATTTAGAAAATATTAAATACCCAAACACCTCAAACATTTCAATGAAATTGAAAAGATAGCAATACACACAAACTTATTCCTGGAGACAAGTATTACCTTAATACAAAAACAAGAGAAAGACCAAAAAAGAGACAGGCAGATAGAGATAGAGAGACAGAGAGAGAGAGAGAGAGAGAGACAGAGAGACAGAGACAGAGAGAGACAGAGACACAGAGAGAGAGACAGAGAGAGAGAGACAGAGAGCTGCAGGCCAAACTACCTAGTGAATATAGATGAAAAAATATACAATAAGATATCAGCAAGCAAAATGCAACCAATCGTCAAGAAGATAACACAAGGAATTCATTGTAAGAATGCAGGGATGGTTCAACATTACAAATTAATAAGCATAATACACCATATCAAGAAAGCCAAAATAAAAAGAAACAACACATGACCATCTAAACAGATGCAGGAAAAGCTTTTGACAAAGTCCATCACCCATTCATGATAAAAATCCTGCAGAAAATCAAAATAGATGGTCTTTAACTCAACCTGACAAAAACCCTGTATGACAGACAAATCAATAAACAGTATCATACTTGATGGACAAAATATGGAAGCTTTCTCTCTCAAATAAGGAACAAGACAAAGATATCCACTGTCACTACTCCTACTAAATATAGTTCTGGAAATATTATTCAGAGAAAATAGACAACAGAGAAAAATAAAATGACTAAGGTTATGAAAGTGAGAAGTAAAATTATCTTTAATGGCAGGTGACATTACACCCTATGTCGAAGACCTTCCTCACCAAAACACTTCTAGCCAAACTCAGTAGTGTACCTGGATAAAAGTTAACACTCAAATATCAATATAATTTCTACAAACTCACTAAGAGAGAAATTAGAGAAACTGAAACCTTAATAGTATCTAAAAAAAGGAAATACATAAGAATCAATCTGACAAAGGAAGTAAAGGATCTACATATTGAAAGTTATAGTACTCTGAAAAAGGAGATGAAAGAAAATCTCGGGAAGTGGCGATATCCCTTGCTCATGGATAGGGAGAACAAACACAGTGAAAATTACCATACTCCCAAAATTTTTCTACAGATTTAATGCAATCCCCATCAAAATAATATTAGCAAACTCCACAGAATTACAGAATCTTTCTTAAAAAATTCATCTGGAATCAGAAGAGACTTAGAATAGCAAAAGCAGCCCTGGGCAACAAAGGAAAGGCAAGAGGTATCACAATTTCCTGACCTGAAATTTTACTACAAAGCTATTGTGATAAAATCAGCATGGTGTAGGCAATAAACAAATAAATAAATAACCTGAGGATCAATAGAATAGAGTAAAATATGCAGACAAAACAACCACGCTCAGCTACCTTACCTTTGATAAAAGTGCTAAACATATTCACTGGAAGAAAGATAGCCTGTTTAATAAATAGTTCTGAAAAAATTGTTTTTCCACATCTTGAAGATTAAAAGTAGACCCATGTCTATCACCATGCCCCAAACTAAAGTTAAAATAAACCAAAGATCTAAATATTAAAGCAAAACCACTAAATATGCAGGAGAAGAAGGTAGGTAGCAATCTTGAAGACATAATTACAGGCAGAAAGTTCATGAACAAAATCCTGACTACATGCAAAGAACAACCGGGATCTCAACCCATTAAAAAGTTTGTGCGAAGTAAGAGAAACAGAGTGAAAAGACAACCCACTGAATGGGAAACACTGTTACTCAATTGTCCCTTATACAAAGAACTTCTACTTAGAATATGTGAAGAAGTGAAAAAAATCAGAAGCCAATATTCAAAGTCCCAATCCAAAAATGGCACCTGAGATGAATACACACTTCTCAGATGGATAATGAATTCTTAAAAAATGCTCAACATCATTGGTTCCAGATATGGATATTAAAACAACACTAAAATTCCATCTCTCCCTAGAAAGAAAGGCTACCATTAAAAATTAACCAATGACAGATGCTGAAGGAGCTGTGGGGAAAAAGGAACCCTTCTCCAGTGTTGAAGGGAATGTATTCTGGTGCAACTACTAAGGAAATCAGTGTGCAGATTCCTAAAAAAAACTAGGATTAGAAGTCCCTTTTGACCCAGCTATTCCTCTTCCGGGTATTTTCCAGGAATAATTAAAAATCATCATATCACAGTGATATGTGTAAACCCATGTTTATAGCAGCTCAGTTTGTCATTGCCAAATCTTGGAAAGAATCCAAATGCCCATCAACTGAGGAATGGATAAAAAGATGTGGTATTTTTATATGATGGAGTACTACATGGTAAATCAATGCAAATTGAGACATTACTCATAAGTGAAATAAATAAAACCCACATGTTTAAACCCACATATTTCCCTGGTATGAGAAACTGAAAGAACAAGTGAGCTCACAAATATACAAGGAATATTGTGAAATGAGAAGAAATTTTTCAAAACTAAAAGCAACTGGCATGGGTGAAAAAGGAGCACACAGTAGGCAAAAGGGAAAAGAATTGAAGTTAGTTGTACTATTCATTTGTCTTAGCTCATTAAAAAGGAAGGTTTGTGCTAATGTCAACTGCAGATTTTTTTGTACCTGTATCTTGTTACCTGAGCAACTATTTTAAAGTTAACAACAGGTGACTTGTTAAGTATCATTGCTCTGTTATTATTCTGTCATGAAACATTGTTTTTTTTTACCTTTTTCTCATAAAATAACAAATACAAGATGGAAACAAAGCTTTTGCAAGTGAGGAGGAGGATGAAGGAAGTCATGAGAGGGCAATGGGGTAAAAAAGAATTAAACTTTATCATATACAGATACAAATTCCCTATGATTGCCATTGTCATTATGTGTATCTTCAATGTAAAAATGAACTTAATTAAAAAGAAGAAAAAACTTTCCTTTTTTAGACTGATGAAAGCTATTAGTAGCCAATGTCTAGCATTTAGATGTGCTTACTCTTTTGGGGATGTTATTTGGTACTGATCTTTTTAAGAGACAGAGACAGAAAATACATGTCTGAATGTTTACATAATACACAAATACACACATATGTACACAACACAAACATACATTACTCATAGTGATGCTCATACAGCCATGAGGACACACATTCATCAACACAGGATGTTTGAATAAAATTATGCATGTACATATGTTACAGATTTTGAATTTAGAGTAACAGTAACACTTATGATTTCATTACATTAAAGAAGCCTATTTTTGTGCATCTCTGTTCTGTATCTGTCATCTCTTCTTTTGTACAAGCTTAATATCAACATAATTCTTGATTTATTTTTAAAATAATTTTATTGAGAAACAAATAGCAATGAGACAGTTTCAAAACCAATTACTAGCAGA
Organism: Octodon degus; assembly: GCF_000260255.1. Classification (NCBI taxonomy): domain Eukaryota; kingdom Metazoa; phylum Chordata; class Mammalia; order Rodentia; family Octodontidae; genus Octodon; species Octodon degus. The sequence continues at coordinate 19,303,197 of NW_004524577.1, forward strand.
GTTTCAATAGTTAATACATTGCATGTTATTGTCTTCTTAGTGATTATTCATAGTACAAGATGCACACATGATGCCCTCCTATCTACAGACACTATTACAACAAATCTCTCTATTCAGTGATCCAAGAGAATGCAGCTGTGTATCTATCTTAATTATTTTGAACATACAGATACAAAATGGTCTTTCATTTATAT
>NW_004524577.1:19305377-19314880 GCF_000260255.1 Octodon degus
ATTTTAAGTTTATTATGGGAAGTGTGGTTTTTAAACATAATTTAATAGTTTCAGAAATTCTAAAATGTGTTTGCCTCAATAATAGACATTATTATCACCTTTCTAAATATTTGTAAACTTCATCTGTGTTAATTTCTCTTTCTGTTTAAGGACAATCTTTAATCATAGCAGACTTCTAGCATGATTTAACTTCTTGTCCACTGTTTTCTAGATAATCTTAGATTCAATTTTAGAAGAATGAGAAAAGCAGTATTATTTGCAGTTATACCAAATGTCTATCATATTAATTCCCAGAGACCTTTTCAGATTCTAAATTTAAGTTATGCCTACAATCCTTATCATTGTATGACATCATTTTCTTTTAATTCAAAATATGTAGAACATTGAATTATAGGTTCATGTTTATTTCATTTGCTTTTCTGCCTCATCCAGCTGGCACGTGTTGGAGGAGAGTCAGGAAACAACAGGCAAAGCCTGGAAGGCTCCATCCGTTGGTGGAAAACTTCATATCTGAGCAGCGGAGGAAAACCTGCATGACACTCTCATATATAATGTAAGAGCTTTGAGAGAAGCTGGAGTTTAGCAAGAGCGAGTGAAAGAGTGAATGAAATGTACCGTGAGATTTATAGGAAAGAACGCTCTGTCATATGCAATAATACTTGTCGGAGAAAAGCGCATAAAGCAGGTCATAAGTCACTACCGAGTTGCTGAATATCCTGAAAGTTAGACGGCACGTAGTGTAGAGAGAGAAATGAGCTGAAAACTCATGATGGCCATCACCGGGGGGACCCAGTGCACTTCTACGTTCTGTAACCTTTCCAAACCCAGTAGGGTTACTGCTGCTCATACGTGTCAGGGCTAAAATATTTTAAAATACAAGACAAGTTAACACAGCATCCGGTCAGGAACGACAAGAACAGAATGGATCTAAAGTAAGTCAAACAGAAAAAACGTAGGTTTTTAAAATACCATATTCATATCAATGAAATACTAAAATGCCTGGTCAACCTTGTAGCACGCAGCTAGGAGCTCTGGTTTGTATTGACATGAGCTTCACATCTTATTTTCTGTTTGTGTTCCAAACTTTCGTGGAAAACCATTTTCGTTTCATTTGTTTGTTTGCTTTGGTACAGGAAATCGAACTCTGGACCTTGTGCTTGCTCCGAGCTATCTCTCCAGCCCCCATTTGATTTAAAAGACAGTAGGAACTAATTTTCTTTAAAAGATATTAGAAGTTGTTCCCCAGAATTAGGTGAAGAAATAAAAGTGTACTTCCATTGCATTTTATTTATTTATTTATTTTTCTTTTCTTTTCTTGAGAAACAAATATCAATGAGACAGTTTCAAAGCTGATTAATAGGACATTTTCAATAATTAATACATTGTACATTGTTATCTTCTTAGTGGTTATCCGTAGTACAAGAAGCAGACAGGAAATTCTGTCCAAACACTGTTACTGGGAATCTTTCTTCTCATTGAGTTAAGCGAAAGTAGCTATGTATCTATCCTAACTATTCTGTGTATACAAATACAAAATGCTCCTTCCCTTGTATCCCCTTTGTTTTGTTTAGTCCTGTCAGAGATGGGTATTCTATTGGCATCTAAATATTATAGGTGTTTGAATTAAGCAAAAAATCCAACACAGTCCAGCAGTCCACAATAGTAGTGGGTTATCTGCAGAAGTTGTTGAATAGAGCCTTTTACAGCTCACTTCCATCACTTTACTCTCCTCAGTTGCTTTGATGAATGGATGGTACTGATTCCTGGTATCTGCCATAGAATGAGGGAGATCCTTTCTGTCTAACTCATCCTGTGCACTTTCAGGTTTAATATCCACATTATATAATATGGTAAACATTAGCATATGGCAGTTTTGGAATTTGAAATTGTCATGACATTTCTGAATGTTGATGATTTGTTATCTACCAATTACTATATATTGCTGATAGGAAATATTTAAAAATTGTCTCACATAGCTTTATTTTTTAAGTTCTTTGATTTATCGGAAGAATATTCACTATTCTTTTCTTAAAGCTATTTAGAGTGAATAAGGTACATTATTTTCAGTTTCTAATAAGTGATCTAAAGTACAAAAATATAATAAAAATGGCAAAGAGTTTCAAAAATAAAAAAATTAAAGTTAAAAACTAACTAGAAAGATCAATTAGCTGTTAAGAAATAGTTTCAGATGTTAAGAAACATTTAAAGGTCAAGATTGGGTAATACCTACTCTTCAATTAAGTTAGAGTATGACCTTTATACTTGACTTCTTTCTCTAGAATCTTCATGTTCAGCATCAAGTTGTTTATTTAACTGCACTATATTTTCCTGAGCTAAGAGTTCACCTCTCCAATATAAATTCCCCTTGTAGGACTACTTTCAGTGGGTCCCATAAACTCTGAGTTGTTGCAGTAGCATTACTGTTTAATTGGAGAAACTTTCTAAATTCCTCTTGAATCTCATCTGTGATCTATTGGTTGATCAGGAGAGTGATATTTAATTTTCAGGTGTTTGTGGGGCTTGTGTGATTTATTTTGCCATTGATTTTCAATTTCATTGCTCTATGGTGTGACAATATGCACAGGGTAATTTTAATTCCTTTGCATTTCCTAAAGCCTGGTCAGTGAATTTGTATGTGGTCTGTTTAGGAGAATGTTCCATGTACATCTTAGAAGAATGGATATTCTGGTGTTGAGTAGTAGAACAATCTGTAGACATCCCTGAAGTCCATTTGTTCAAATATTCAATTCACTTCTGGTGTTACTTTGTTGATTTATTATCTAGGTGATCTGAGGAACAGAATACAAGATGTAGAAATTACTCCAAATATATCACAGCCACTTTATTTTCAACAAAGGAGGGCTGGAGAGATGACTCAGTGGAATACATGCTTTCCTGGCAAGTGCAAGTGTCTAAGTTCAATCCCCAGTTCCAAAAACAAACAAACAAAGGAGCCAAACACTGTCACTGGAATAAAGATAGCTTTAGCAATAAATGATACTGGAAAAACTAGCGTTCTCTATGCCAAAGACTAAAACTGGAACTATTTTCTCACAATGCACTAAACCAAATTCAAAATGGATCAAAAATCAAGTTTTAAAATAGAAAGATTTGGCTAGAGGGAGCTTGACATTCTAAGGACCTGCTTGGCAAGCTCAAGGACCCAGGTTCAATCCCAGGTACCACATGCTATGCTGGCACCAGAATGCAGGCATGCAATGCCAGCCACTGAAACTGGGCTTGAAGATGTATGTTTGTAATCCTAGCACTGGGGTGGTTGAGACAGGAGGACCACTATGAGTCTGAGCTACACAACAAGCCCCAGTACCAAATAAGTAAGTAAACACATAGTTTTTAAAAATAAAACAAAACAGGAACACTAAATCTGCTGGAAGACAGAATAGGTGGAACTCTTAAAGGCATAGGTGTAGGGAGAGGCTTTATAAACAAAATCCCAATTGCATTGCCCTGGAAATGTTACCAAAAATTCTCATCTTACAAGAAAGCTTTAAACAACAAGAAAAATCACTAACAGAGTGAAGAGGCAATCCACACGTTGGTAAAACAGTTTTGGCCAGCTGTTCCTGGAGTAATATTTAGAATATATAAGGCATTTAAAAAAATCAAGCCCCTCCAAATTTATTGTTTTTTGGTTTTTGGGTTTTTTCTTTTCTTTCTTTTTTTTTTTTGTTTTGTTTTTTGTATTTTAGGGAAGGGTCTACAGAGTGTCCACGGACTCACTACTAGATTGGACTTGTAGTAATCCGCCTGTTTACAGCCTCCCAAGAGCTGGAATTACAGGCGTGCACCATCATGCCCAGTCTCAATTGCCATCTCAGTGCACCTTGGGGACGGGGATGACATGGCAGACACGAGGATCAAATCCCCGGTCCTTGCATCTGCTTGCAGGTCCTTTAATCCACTGAACTAGTTGGCTGGCCCTTTTTAAAATTTTATTTCATTTTATTTTTTATTGACCTCTCCAAACTTAAAGACCTAATCTAACAAAGTACATCTGAGTTAAATAGACACTTATCACATGGAGAAGTAGAAACAGTCAATAAACATCTCAAAAAAAAAAAAAAAAAGTTCAGCATAACAGGTCACTCTAGAGATGAACATTAAAACAATGCTGAGATTCCATCTTACTCCAGAACGAATAGCTATTATCAAGAAATCAATGAACAACAAATGCTGGCATCATTATAGGGAAAAAGATACCCTTCTTCACTGTGGGTGGAAGTGTAGCCTGGAAAGACTACTGTAGAAATTAGGGTGGAGCTTTACAAAAACTAAAATTAAAGGTTCCATTTGATCCAGCTGTTTCCCTTCTAGATACCTTCCTTTAGTGTACTAAGTGCGCCATCCCACAGCCATATTGTGCACCCATGTTTATAGCAGACCATCGGTAATATCTAAATATTGTCAAATGCACAAATGGCTGCCAATCAATGAATAGAAGTAGCGTGAGTGCATACTTTATTTTATATATACCATGGTGATGTAATCAGCCCTAAAGGATAAACTTAAGATATTTCTAGTCAATTAGATGCACCTTGACACCATATTCTGAAATAAACAGGGAACACGTGTGTAAACATTACATTGCTTCTCAGGAGTAGAAAACTGAAAGCATAAATGATGACCAACATATAAAATACATCATGTGAAGTAGGAAGGAAATATTCAAATGGGAAGGGGAAAAAGGGAGGAGGGGATGGACAAAGCTAGAAGGGAAAAGAAAGCAAACAAGCAAAGAAAAACATGGAGACAAAGCTTTTGTAAAAAGGAGGGCAAGGGCTGGCCAGAGAGCTCAGCAGATTAAAGCAGCTGCTTTGGCAGGCTCAGGGACCTGGGTTTAATCCCCAGTATGCCACACTGGCCCCTCCCACGGGACATGCTGAGACCGTGACTGAGACAGGGCATTGTGGCGCGCCTGTAATCCCAGTCCTTGGAAGCCTGAGAATCCCTAGGAGTCTGATCTGTGCAGTGAGGCCCTGTAGATCCTGTATTACATACATTAAAAAAAGAAAAAAAAAGGAGGGCAATATCGGGACTAAAGGAAAAGAAGAATCAAAAAATATCACATACAAATACAAATTTCCTATGATGAATGTGATCATACAGATAACTTAATTAAAAAGCATGCATGTGGGTGTATATCTACATGTGTGTCTATGAATGTGTGTCATATATCACTTTGGTGAAAGCTCTTTGGTTTGAGTGTACCTGGAGGCCAAATAGTTTAAAAGATGATACAGCATAGCTAGAATTAAAGCTGAATGAATTCCTTATGGCTGTATTTACATAGCTTTTGACTTGAACTGATTGTTATCTTGGATAATTGTCTTATTTTAGCATAATAAAGCAGAAAAAAAAACCTAGAAATGTCTGTCTAACTAGTTGGTAAAATATTCCTCCTACAAGTAGAATAGATTTAAGTCTGTTGCAAAGTGGGAATAAATTAGTAACTAGCAGATTAAAAGATTTTGGAATTTTCTTAATGAAGAACAGAACTGTGCTGTGTGATTTCAATAGGCAGAATATGGTAATGAAATGGATCCTTGCCAACTTCTATCTGTAGGTTTAAGAAGTCAAACTGATTATGGTTATGGTAGCAAAAGCCATACATCTGTCGCATCAACTGTGACCAAGGATACGAAACGATCAGCTCAATCTGATCACCTATTTCTTCAGTTGTTTCCCTTCTGTAGGTCTTATGTTTGGACAAGGCTGTACATTTTGCCTGGAAGAGTCAGGTTCATTAGTTTTTACACCTCAGGGCATAAAATCTCCTGGGCTTCATTTCTTCTGACAAAATTTAATAAGGAGAGAAATTAACACAGCTTTGTTCAATTCTAGTAACTAGGACTCAGATATAAATGGAAACAGAAAAACTTGTCTTATCAGTGCCATCATAATTTAATTCAACATTATTCTTTACTTTTATGTCTACATATAAAAATCATACAGCCTATTCCATTTTTATGACATATTGTATTTGTGTATTGATTCTTGCTCTCAGTAACTTTCCTGGATTTAATTTTAATTCTAGGAATTCTTAGCACCATATTTCAAAACTTTCTATATAAATGATTATAAATATAGACTAGATAGTGAGGAAGGTGGAAAGAGAAAGGACTTAGAAAGGAGTAAGATTAACAGTGCTGGGCATGACAAATAGTTCAGTGTATTAAAGCTTCTGCAAGCAGGTGCAGGGGCTGAGGGTTTGATCCCCAGGCCTGCAGGGCCAGCCCCATCCCAGCAGCGCACTGAGAGGGCCATTGAATCTGGGCATGGTGGTGCATGCCTGTGATCCCAGCTCTTGGAGGGCTGTAAACATCCAGATCACTATGAATCTGATCTAGTAGTGAGACCCTAAACACCCTGTAGCCCCTTCCCTAAAATAAAAAATAAAAATAATAATAAAATAAAAAGTGCCTTTTAGGCACTGAGGATGAATCTACAAAGAGATTGAAATTGAAACTCAACACAGACCCAATGGTGATTTTATAATATGATAGTACTATCGGTGGGCTATTAGATCTCCTAATATGTTTTTAGATGCCAAAAATTCAAATTGGGCTGGGGAGAAAGATCAGTCATCTAAGTGCCTGCCTGGCAAGAGAAAGGTATGGAGTTCCATCCCCCAGTACCACATGTTGTGCCAGCACCAAAACCCAGGCATGCTGTGCAGGCCCCAGAACCAGGCCTGTTGGTGCACGCCTATAATCCAGGATTAGGGAGGCTGAGACAGGAGGATCGCTAGGAGTCCAATCTATGTAGGCATACCCTGAATCAAAATAAATAAATAAATAAATAAATAAATAAATAAATAAATGAATGATTTATTTTCAATTTGTTTCACCTTATCCTACAAACATTTTAACAATTCAGAATTATAGAATAATTTTTATTCATGTAACTGCAGAAGAAGTTGGTCATAGACAAGGAGTTTTGAAAACAAAAATTGTTCCTGATGAAGAAATGCCTTGGGCCAGCTAGATAGCTCAGTGGATTAAAGCGCCTGCTTAGACAAACATAGAGACCTGGGTTTGTTTCCAGTGTGCTGTGCCAGCCCCGCCCCCGGTGTGCACTGAGATGGTGCATGAGACTGGGAGTGGTGGTATATGCCTGTAATCCCAGCACTTGGAAAGCTGAAAACAGGAGGATCACTGAGTTCAACCTATGTAGTGAGACCCTGTAGACCCTGTACTAAACACATAAAAAAGAAATGCATTGAGTAAATACAGTAAAGTTATGAAGTATCATATATAGTCAATATGAGTAAGACTGAGAATAATGCTTCTTTAGTAATATGACAAATTATATTTACTATTCAAAAAATTTTAAAGATTAAACTAACTATATTTTCTAAGTGGCTGTATGGTAAACATAAATTTAAATTTTGAAGTAATTATGAACCCTTTTATGCAAACAACCTGATTTCCTTATAATTTAATTTAGTCTAAATATAATTATGTGAGATTTCCTTGAATAACATTGAATGCGTAGCATAATATAAAAAAAATTCAAGGTTATTCTGAATCAGAACTGGCACAATTCTGCTAAGTTTTGCAGTATTGTAATCCAATTTTGTCAGGGCAGATGATGTCTTCAAATTCATCCATTAATTAACTCTGACTTGGGTTATGCTCAGAGAAAAGATTCTAACGCCTGTGTGAACTTCTCAAAACCGTAAATATGAAGATTTTTGGAGGTCTTTTATTTTCAGACAAATGAGTCCAATTCAATCTGATTAATCTAACTACCATGATATGAAAAACAAGGTGGTTCAAAAAATATTTATTCTTTCATGAATAAATCACTCAGAAATGCCTTTACGGCAGTACACTAAGAAGCATGAATAAATAAAGGTAATACAGTAAAATAATACTAAGAGAAGCTAGAAAGAATGTGGAATACTTAGTCTTATTTAGTTTTGGCGAGATCACATTGCAAAGCTACTCATACCTGCAGTCTTCTGGGATACCCAAAGCAGAGAGACAAGAAAATGTACATTCAAATTCTTTGGGAAAGAAATAAGTGAAAGTATGAACTTCTTTTGAAGAAATTTTCAGGAAATAGAATCTGATAATCAATAACAGATTAAGTACTGAACTAAACAAGATTGTAATAATCTAAAACATTGTTAAGATCTTTTATACGACAATTGATTATAGGATACGTTACTTAGCTGGGGTTTGTAGCTTCTGCCATTACTCATATTATGAAATCACTATGAAATATCCTCTTTTTGGCTCTATTCATTCTTTTTATCATTCCACAAAATTAGCCAAAATTATACCTCATTAATCAATGTCTCTCTTTATTTCTTCTTACTTTCAAAAGGAAATTGAGTCTCTCATCTAGAATCGCTTAATATTTTCAATTATGTTATAGTATTTATGTAATTACTCTTGGTATATTGCCGGTTATTCTCTGAAATTTCCTCTCGTATTGATGTCATAATTAAAATAAATTAAATTATTTATTTCAAAGCCCAGGAATTTGATTTTATGTTTGTGTTAGTCACAATATTGCACAGGATGGTTTAAGTATACAGATTATAGCAATAGCTATAATAGATAAAGTGTGTATAGTGCTTATGCTGTTTGAGACCTTGTATGAAGGACTTTGCTTAAGGCCATCCCATTTGAACTCACATCATAGGAGTTAGCATTGTTAGAATTTGGATTTCCATAAAGACATTGAGTCATAGGGCAGGCCAAATAGCTCAGCAGATTAAAGCTCCTGAAAGCAGGAGCAGGGACTGGGGTTTCGATCCCTGGGGCTGCTGTCCTGGCCCTGCCCATAGGGTACACTGAGAAGGCCTTTGAGACTAGGCGTGGTGGCACGCACCTGTAATCCCAGCACTTGAGAGGCTATAAACAGGAGAATCACTATGAGTCCAATGTATTAGTGAGACCCTGAACACCCTGTAGACCCTTCCCTAAAATAAAAAAAAATTGAAAAAAGATATCGAGTCATGTCAGCATGCTTCTTCAAAATACAGATCTGATCTAAAGATGGGTTTTTATTTTTCTCCTATGAATAGAGGATCGTGGGTGTAATATGTTAAGATATATCTATGTTTGCGGTAGATTCAGTCAGGACCTTCAGTGAGGTTCAACTGACCAGCAAGTACCAAACAGAACACAAGTTATATGAACCTTCTCATTTCCATTTCCACGCTGTTAAATGGGAAACCTACTATTTTTTCTACAGAACCTATAACACAGTGCCCCCTAATCCTGGGCTAGGGGCAGGTCCTGGTCTGTGTCTGGTTATTGAAATCTCTCTTTCATCCTATAATATTAATCATGACTTATCACACTGAGAATTCTATAATCTCATTTTGGACTTTGAGTCTAAACTTGTACGCACAGCTTTTTCAACATCATATCATAGGGATATATGTGTGCCTATGTTTATAGCGGCACAATTTGTGATAGCCAAATCTTGGAAACAACCAAGATGCCCATCACCTGAGGAATGGTTGA
>NW_004524577.1:19321940-19323863 GCF_000260255.1 Octodon degus
TGGTGGAACCGGGGATTGAACTCAGGCCCTTGCGCTTGCCAGGAAAGCACTTATTCCACTGAACCATCTCCCCGGCCCCGACCAGTGACTATTATTGCCACTTTCCAATAGTGTCTCTGTTCTGGACCTAAAAACAATTTCCCAGAGATAGTGGAGTCAGATTAGTATAGAATATTCTCTGCTTCTTCAGTAGTCCATAAAGTTATTCATACAACATCTATCTATTGGAAAAGTCACATTGCTCTAGTTGTCTTAGTCACTTGTCTCATTATTGAAACAAATTACCCAAGATCCAAGATTAAAGAAGGAAGGGTTCACTTCAACTCGGACTTTTAGAGGTGTCAATCTACAGTCAGCTGATTCCAAGTGGCACAGCAGAAGCCATCACAGAGGAGAAAGAGCTGATGGCATGGCAAGCAGAAGGCAGCAGGGTGGCAAGCAGCAGCAGCGAGCTTGTATGTTTCTCTTCCTTTATATACCGTCCAGGTGGAATATATTAATTGGCCTATTATTAATCGGTGTCCTTTACACCTAGTGTGAGGGTTCCATTATTGACATTCAGTCTGTTGCTAAACCCAGGATACCCTTTATCCCAGAAGTACATACTCTAGATCCCAGAAGCCCTCCAAAGCACCTCCAAAAGGCCTTATGCAGGGCCAGAGACATAACTCAGCAAGCAGTACAAGCCCCTACCTGGCCAGCACAAGTTCCAGACTTCAATTCCTGGTACCAAAAATAAAAAAGAAAAAGAAAAAGAATAAAGAAGCCCCATCTATGAGTGCGTGAGGATTTGGGGTGATGTCCAGTACAAGTCATAACACTAGGGAATCTCTTCATGAAATTCAAAAAGATTTCAATAAGATTACATAGAATTTTTATTTTTTTAAATGAATTTAAGGAAGGGTCTACAGGGTGTACAGAGTCTCACTGTGTAGATCAGACTCATAGTGATTCTCCTGTTTTCAGCCTCCCAAGGTTACAGGCACGCACCACCATGTCCAGTCTCAATTGCAGTCTCAGCACACGCCAGGGGCGGGACCAGCATGGCATGCCGGGGATCGAACCGTCGGCCCCTGTGTCTGTCTAAGCAGGTGCTTTAATCCGCTGAGCTATCTGGTCTTCCCTTGATTACATAGAATTTTAAAGGTATATTTAATCACAAATATGAAAGTTTCTTCAATGTTTGTTTAACATTAAATTTCAGTAAATTTAATTCAATAAAATTCAGGTATTTACTTTATAATACTACTTTAATGAAGAAAGAGACTAAAGAAATTTTAGAAATAATATTAGAATGAAACTCCACACTAGCTGTAATATGCTTACCATAAAATAATTATAATAATTAACATGAGTAATATAATAAATGTAACAGGTCACTATCAACAAAATTTTTTCTTTAAAAATATGCATGTGCACATTGAAATGTTTAACGCACAATGTATAGTTCTCAGGTAATTAGCTAGAACTCTTTTCCAACTGAATAGTTTAATTTCGATATCATTTGGTATATTTGGGAATAAGAGGATTAGGTTCACTAACAGAAATGACAACCAGAAATGTAGGTCATGGTGTAGCTTCTGCCTGTATGCATAGTGTCCTGAGTTCAACTCCTGGTAGGAAAAAACAAAAGAAAGAGAGAGAGAGAGAGAGAGAGAGAGAGAGAGAGAGAGAGAGAGAGAGGGGCCAGGAAAATGGCTCAGTTGGGTAAGCACCAAGGGCCTGAGTTCAATCCCGGTTTCGCAAAAAAAAAAAAGACCTACGCAAAAATAGGGCTGGGAATATAGCTTAGTAAAAAGATGCTGGGTTCAATACTCAATAAAACACATACAAACACAGACACAAATACATGCACATATGATTTTTCCTACATCATTAAGAAAGATAAAGTGTATGCAGGGGAGTAGCTGAGTTGTAGGTATG
>NW_004524577.1:19323963-19333552 GCF_000260255.1 Octodon degus
TTTTCTTAAAACAAAGTATAAAACTTAGAAAACCATTGATTCTTAGTTAATGAGCATTAATATGGGTAAAGCATTTCTGAATTTTGTCTTCAAACCATAAAACATTCAGAAAATTCATGACCCAAAGTCAAAATGACATTCCAATAAAAATAAATACTATTAGCAAAATTTAAATTGGAACAAGAACTATACATAAAAAACTTTACTGAAACATTTAGTAGCTGTGATGGAGTAAAGAAAGTCTCTTCAACAATAAATGATGTTGAGTTAGCCAAATAGCTCAGTGGACTAAAGCACCTGGAAGAAGGTGCACGGGACGGGGGTTCGATTGCTGGGCCTGCCGGGCCGGCGCTGCTCCTGGGGCACACTGAGACAGCAATTGAGACTGGGCGTGGTGGCGCACACCTGTAATCCCAGCTCTTGGGAGGCTGTAAACAGTCAGATCACTATGAGTGAGTTTGATCTAGTAGTGAGACCCTGAACAACATGTAGACCCTTCCTTAAAATAAAAATAAAAAAAAAAATGATGTTGATAGAATTAGATATCGACAGATAAACAAAAGTGAATCTTTTTTTTCATATTGATCAGTTTTCCCAGTGCTTCTATAAAATAAGTCTGTAGTGGCTAATGGTTTCAGGCAGTACATTTATGGTCTACCAGCTTCAAATCCAAAACATCCAAGCAGAAAGGTGTGGCACAACATAGCTGCTCTATTCCTGGATAATGGGAAGCAAGAAAGGGTGACAGTACAAGAGGCAGGAGTCAGGCAGAGAACACAGCGTTAGCCCTCTGTGACCCACGGGGACACCTCCTGCTGTGTGCTACACCAACACCAAAGTGCTCTAAGCAATGCAGCTTCACTCTAATGACCTTACAGTGCAGCCAAATTTGTAATTCACAACCCGTTAAAGATGTAGGTGTTTTTAATACATTGGGGAGGGCTGACCAAATAGCTCAGAGGATTAAAGTACCTGCAAGCAGGAACAGGGGTCTGGGTTTTGAGTCCCGGGTCTGCCTTGTCGGCCCTGTCCCCAGGTCGAGCTAAGGCAGTGATTGAGACTGGGCATGGTGGCGCGCGCCTGTAATCCCAGCTCTTGGGAGGCTGAAAACAGGCGGATCACTACAAGTCCAATCTAGTAGTGAGACCCTGAACACCCTGTAGACCCTTCCCTAAACTATAGACAAAAATAAATTAAATAAGAAATAAATTGGAAACCACATAGAAGGAGTAGTGAAGAAAGAAATATAAACAATAGACTATATAAAACTAAACACTCGTCTACAACAAAGGTTCTCTTCATTTATATGAAGAGTATGAGAAGACTGAAATGCTCCACAGCCCTCTCATATATCTTATAAGAAATTGATGTTAAAATATAAAAGGAACTCACATATCAATAACAATGTAAAATGAAAACAAAACAGAACTTGATTAAAAACAGGGAACAGACATGAGTAGACCTTTTTTCAAATAAGATATAGACATAACCAATAGTAAATGAAACAATGTTCAGCCGCCCTCATCGTCTGAGAAATAAATGAAAACGAATACATTTTCACACTCTTAAGATAGCTGCTACAGAAAGTCATTGGACAATAAATGTTGGCAAGTGGTGGAGGAAAAATAACCCTGTGCACTGTTTGTTAGTATATTCAGTGGTATAATCACTGTGGAAAAGGTATGTAGTAGCTCATCAATCTGTACACTATTGGGTGTGTAGCCAATCGGAATGGCTGCCTTATTATGAGATATGTCCACACAAAACAGACAAGCCATGGAATCAACATTTGTGTTCACGAACAGATAAATGATAAAGAAACTATCACACATAGACACACACACACACACATACAGGTACACACACAGACAGACAGACAGACAGACAGACACACACACACACACACAATGCATACACCTTACACTAAAATATTCTGTCACGGAAAAGAAATCATCCTACTATTTGTGGCACTATGAATTATCTTGGGTGACATGAAGCAAACTAAGCCATGCACAAAAGATAAATCCTGTGACGTTATACATAGAAACTAAAATTAAGCTAGCAAAAGTGGGAGTTGGGAATTTAGAATGCTGTTTACCAGAGGTGAAGAATTGCAGGATGGGGAGAAACTGGTAAAAGTCATATAATAAAATCATTTACATGACAGGTACCCTCTGGATATTTATTTTACAACATCAGTGGTCAGTGATGTAAATTATTGAATGCCAGTATCTCTTGCACATTTATACTAATATCAAATTATCACATCTTGAATACATCATCCAGCATTTTATATTATTGTAAAATAAATATTAATGGTTAAGATCCAATTAACGAAATAAAAAACAAATACATAATGAAATGGAAGATCGAATGAACAAAACAGCAGAACAAGGAGGAACTAGATATATAAACCTTTTAAATATACTAATAACAATCGCAAAGATTCTACAACATTCTCAGAAAGAAAGGGAAAGAGTATGGTTTTCCACTTTTTGTCCTGTGTCGGTCCATGCTGAGAATCTCTCTTCTTCTTTTAATAACTTTGATTCTTGTTAGTACATATTTTTAATACATAAAGCTTACATTCTTTGTGTGGAGTACATACATGCACATAATACCTCTTAATGGCTTTTTAAATCCATTTCCCTCCCTCCCCTCCCCCATTCTCCATTGCTTGATTCCCTTCTCTCTGTGTAAGATCTACCTCCCTTTTCCTATCACTGATCTTTTATTTTGTTCTTTATTCCTTGCATTTCTCATTTAAGAAAAGCCATGTGCTTTGTGCTTCCCCTTTTTAGCACTCCATCTGCTCTGCTGTGTCTCAGACATCATTACATCCTCCTCTATCTATTCCCACCTGCCCTGCTTCTTCTCCGTAATGGAAAACCTGAAATTTCTTAAGAGAAAATGAAACTAAAATATATGTTAGGAGATGACTGAGAAGGGAAGGTGTCTTTAAAGTTTTGGTTCCTAAAGAGCAAAACAAAGATGACTCAGAGGCAAAATGTTGGGTGTCAGTTTTTAAAGATGAATGTGCATGCCTGCCAGATTAATAATGATAATCTAGGAATGAGGAAGGGAGCCAAAACAGAAAGAAATAAAGCAGAGCAGGAAGAGCAGAGTAGGAGTGCGTAGGACAGAGAGATAGCTGGGTTTGAGGGTAGAGATAGAGGAGAGCTGGTTAATATTGGAAGACACATAGAGGACTAGACATCTCTAAGGCCTTTTGTCCTTGTTTCTAAACATCACTGACTTTTCACATGCTAAAGGCTAAAACTAGACCCACGTCTGTCAACATGCACTGAACTAAAGTCAAAAAGGATCAAAGATTTAAATATTAAAACAGAACACTAAATCTACTGGAGGATAAACTAGGTAGAAATCTTGAAGACACAGAGTTAGGTTGACCATTCTTGAAAAAAAAAAAAAAACTGCATGGGAAATGCTTAAAAGAATTAATAACTGGAATCTTATCATTTTCAAAAATTTATGCAAGCCAAAAGAAATCAACAACAGAATAAAAATAAAACTTATATACTGGGAAAAAAATTAGTTTGCTGTCTCTCAAAGGACGCCTATCTAAAACATATAAAGAAGCTGTAAAAAATCAGGCTCCCTAAATTCAAAGACCCAATCCAAAAATGGATATCTGAGAAGACTATACACTTCTAAAATGTTTCAACTGAGTGGGTTACAAACAAATGCTTTGTGAAAATAGAAGTTTGAAACTGTGATGGGGGAAAAGATGAAAGAAAAGAAAAACACAAATATATGAGTTAATGTAGACTTACAGTTAGTTGCTCTTAATTCCTTAAAAAGAAGGTTTTGTGCTAATATTGTATAGACAAGATATCATACCTATATCTTGTACCCTGATTAACAAAGATGAAGATAACTATGTGCAATGTACCAACTAGCGTAACATTAGAACTGAAAGAACAAAAATGAAAAAAAAGTCAACACTATTTTGTGCTTAAGTTCCAAATTGATAATAGAGGGTTGTTGAACATCAGCTGAATGACACCAGTTGTTATGAGCAAAGTAAAATTTCCTTTTCTGGAAGGATGCAGTGTTTTGTGTATGTGATCATAGAACAAGGTGAGAATGTAACAAATGGACTATCCACGTGGCATTGTTCATCTGCCTGAATGAAAGTGTTGATAGCATGTTTGAAACTATTCTGTCTTCAAAACACATCTCAACAAGTAAAGCTTCCCTTGTCTGAGAATGAAGCAAAGATTTATGTAAAACAAATTTTTGGCCAAATTTAGACAGCAAAGTGAAGACACACCAGAAGAAAAATGATGCTTATTTTGGCACAACTCTTCTTCATATAGGTACAGCAATGGATATCTATCTATAAAATTTCCTCTAACTTCATCATTCTATATTTCTTCTCTATGGTTTCCATTCCATTAGCAAACTACAAGAAATCAGGCATGGTGCAATTTTGCCCAGATAATAATTTGCAAAACAAAGTTTTGAGCTATCAATTGCTGTATTAATTGTGCTAATTTTTGAGCATGAATTATGAATAATATTTTGCATTTAGCACCAAGACATTTGAAAATTATTTCTAAGGGTACAGGAAATAAAAGTGATAAGTCTAATTAATTGTGAAAACTGGAGTAGAAGAATTTAATCCTACAGAGTAATGTAAATGTGTGAACTACTGAAGTAAGGCCTATTAAATTATTTTACTAGAGAATTTTTGTACAAGTTTAGTTCTATTTGTTGGCATTATTAATTGGATAATTATAGCAAGGGACAATCAATCCTAGGATAACTGATTGCTTTTTATCTAAAAAACTTTACATAAAGGGAGTTCAACACTAAACTTTCCCAGGATGAAAGATAAATTTGTACACAAAGTTTCATGAAAACAGAACATGATAGAATTTTAGATGCAATATTAACATTATATATTCAATTATGGAGTCCTTTTCATTGCCATTTTCTTATTATGCGTGCTTTTATCTGAAGTGCTAGATATTCACGCTTATTTAAATGTAAATTTTACCGAATAATTAGAATTTTCTTTTCACAAAGTTGACTTTCCAATTTACATGAGGAAGAAAAGTATTAGAAGTTGAAATGGGGTAGCAAACTTCAGGGTAGAAGGCCCAAGGGACCAAGAAACAAAGTGAGTTTGAGGAACTAAGATTAAACACATTCTAGTGCCTGTACAGCTGAGGTGTCCAGGCTAGTCACAGAATAAAAGCTAAAGCTGCACATTTTTCTCTGAAACTGAAGATGATCCAAATGAGTTAGAAATAACTATTGATTCTCTACATGTTCAGGAAGAAACTAAAATGTTCTCTTGCTCAAGAGACATGCTTATTTATAGACTTCTATTCTGAAGTAAAGAATTCCACACAAAATTGGAGAAACTTCCCAGGGAGATACTCATTTCAGGAAATCAGAGAGATAAACCTGAAAAACAGAAGCCAAGAGTGTGGTTGTCAAAGAGGCCTGGGACAGCCATACTGGTGCTTTGAAGCAGGTTTAGACTTTCTAAATTTTCTCAGAGAATGGAAGTCAGTTAGCCTTGGCAAGCCTGCTGCCTTGGCTACCAAGAGCAGACTGCTTATCTTCAGCCTAAGGAGATTCATTTGGGCAGAGCAATTCCAATCGACAGTTGAAGCTGTAATCCATCAACTACCTGGTTTGCTAGCATCTAGGGGATGTGCTTGCCCCGAGGAAGGTGTTGGATTGAACACTGCAGTATCAGCTTTAGAAATCCTTCTGAGACAAAGAAGCAGGACAGGTCTCTTGTGATGGGATCATGTTGCATTGTCAAAGTGACTTTATCACTTGTGTAGTGTATCTTTTTCAAGAAAATATGCATATAAAATTAGTTTCTAATAGCGAGTTGAGCTGCTCCTTATAATTCTTAACCAAAATATGCTAGATTATAGGTCACAGGTGGTGACACACACCTGTGCTACCAGTACTCAGATGAGGAAAAGAGGATCAACATGATTTCTGTGTCATCCTGCACATCACAGTGAGCTCAATGCCAGTGTGAGCAACACAGCGAGACCTTGTCTCAATAAAGCAAACAAATAATAATATTAGTTAGGCAAAAATATGATCTAATAAAATACCCAAGGCACAGCTCCTTAAATTGGACATGACATGTTCTTTTTGCATCATTTTGTAAGAGCTTCTCTGCGACATCATTCTTTTCTGGTGCCAAATTCGATTGTCGCATTAAGGAGATGCAGGCAATGATTGAAAAAGACAGCATTCAGAATCTTACAGCAGTGGAAGTGTAGCACACAGTGGCCATTTCACTGGTTGAGAGCAGGCTTCTTTTGAACTTCAGACACTCAGCATAACGCGGGGCAGGAGCTTAAAATTTGAACCACATTTTTCTTTATAAATTATAATAATGCTCACAGAGTAGATTTAATAACAAACCAAGGACAAATGTGTGAAATGCTGTAAATAGCCAATCATATAAACTATTATTTTTCCAGCTGTCTACACTAGTCATTCATTCATCTGTATATTTGTAGTACTAACTGATGTTGAAACAATCTCTGGCAACGCCAACAACTTTGCTCTGATTTGTTTCTCGCTGCTGTCCTCCACCAGTGTTCATTCTTTCCCCTCCCTTTAATATGGATATGTTTAGCATAAAAAAAACCTGAACTAAACAGATGAACAACTTGGAACTTTAAAATTTTGCCTGATATTGAAGAACACAGTGCTACCAACTGCAAGATTTTTCTCACGCCCGTGTCTACGAGCTTCGTAGATTATTCGTGGATGCATGTTTTTTAATCAGTTAATTTCTTCAGCATAGTTGTAATCTCAGCTTGATTACTTTTACCATATGTAGCGTAGGTTCTGGTTAGATAAAATGTAAAAAAGAAATACACATATGGAAGATATCATGCAGAATTTTCAGTGTGAGCAAGACGGATGATCCGCGCATGCGTGTTGCCGTGGCAACGCCGTAAGAAGACTTTATTCCAGTGCTTAAGCAAGACACCACAGAAAATTTCCCTTTTAAACGAACCGTTCTGTGATAGAGGCACCCACAGAGCCTATTATTTGAATTTAAGGAATCAGGAAAAAAGTGATTTTGCCTTCTCTGGTGAAATTCCTACTTTATTACCTGAAAAAGAAATAAAGTGGTTCTTATGAATGATTTATTTTGAACAAGTCAGTGCAATATAAAGGGAATAATCTTTGGAGAATGAAGAAATCCTGAACAGTAGTAATCTGTTGAAGCAGAAAAGAACAGGTAAGTAGGCCCTTTTTCTGTAGTCCATTAAAGGCAGAGAAAAGAATAATTGAATCAAAAGGAAAAAAAAAAATGTATGCTTCAGACCACCTAAAGGCCGAGCGAGTCAACTGAATTGAAATTTATGAGATTGGATAAGTACGTATAGTCTACTTAAGGAAACTTTGATTTTCTACTTAAGTAGCTTTCTCTCTGATGTGCCCTAGAGAAGCCACTTCCTAATTATTTTTAATGAATTTGTTTCCCTTTTATTTTTAACATGTATTTGTTACAAGGGTCTCAGGTCTCACACCTCAGCTTGGACTCAGTGATCCTCCTGTGTACAGCCTCCCCGGTACCAGGATTACAGCCAAGCACCACCACACCCAGTCTCCTGAATATGTTTATTCATGAACTAGTCAACAATTAGACACTTCATTTTAACATTTTGTAAAAGTGATCATGTGATTCTTCCCGGCCAAAAGATATAGTCAAACACATCTAAAATATATCTGTAACTATATCTATATCTATCTATACTTACTTCTCTCTATATATATATATAGATAAATAGATAGAGATGTATATGCTGTATTGTTTAAATTCATAGGGACCAGGGAGATGGCTCAGTGGAATAAGCGCTTCCCTGGCAAGCGCAAGGGCCTAAATTCAATCCCAGATTCCACCAAAACAAACAAACAAACAAACAAATAAATAAATAAATAAATAAATTCATACATTTGTTAGGTCACCTATGTTTTTTGTAATGTTGAATATTTGATAAAAGAAGTCAGACAAATGAGACTTGTTTGTGAATTTTTTTTTTAAATAAGATTTGTGCTTGGACCCACTCTTCTTATTGTACATTTTCATCATTGAGCTATGTTGTGCTGTAACACAATGTTAGGCAAGATAATTACAGTTTCAGGCTTTTTATGGTTTTTGATTTTATCAGGAAGAAAAAAATCAGATTCGTGGGCTGACACAATGTACACATTATAAATTATATATCTTTCATTAGATAACACTTATATGTTTGTTTCTCAGCATCAATTAGAAATTGAATTTTCCACACTGGAAAAAAGCTGACTTGGAACTATATATTGATTCAGGTGAAAAGGAGACTATGTATCTGGTGGATACACATCTCATATTAAGTCTCATTTCCTGGAAAATCCCAAGGACTTTTGCACCCAAACAGTTACATTCTTCTGGGAGAACACCACTATCAAGCATTTTGGGGCTGGGGAGACAGGTTAGAGGTCTAAGCACCTGCCTTAAAAGGGAAAGATCCCTAGTTTGATCCTGGGTACCACATACTGTGCAGGTTCCAGGATCCTGGGTGATCTGTGCCAGCCCCAAACCAGATGTGGGGTTACACACCTGCAGTCCCAGCACTAGAGAGGCTGAGACAGGAGGATCACTATGAGGCTAAGCTGCATAGTGAGACCCTGAATCAAAAGAATATAAAAGAAAAAAAAGAATTTTTGATTATAGGGTCTACTGAATTTGGATGGTAGAACTTCATTCTGGGAGATTATTGCTTTGAGCACCAGTGTTAACCCTTAGTAGGTCTTCTCAGTTCTCCATCAGGCTAGCAGAGTCTGACAGCTGCAATTTTTTTTTTTGAGGGGGAAGGGTCTACAGGGTGTTCAGGGTCTCACTACTAGATCAGACTCGTAGTGACCTGCCTGTTTACAGCCTCCCAAGTGCTGGGATTATAGGCACATGCCACCATGCCCAGTCTCAGTCGTCTCAGCATGCCCCAGGGATGGAGCCAGCATGGCAGGCCTGGGGATAGAACACCTGGCTCTTGCACCTGCTTGCAGCCACTTCAATCCACTGGACTTTTTGGCTGGCTGCTTCTGAGTGCTGCAAAATTAATATGACACAATGGCTCATCTGTCACTCCTAAATTCCATTAGTTGATTTGCTGATTTCAAAGAATATTGACCAGGTTCCTATTCCAGTAATTCCTAACTCCGTGAAAACAAACTGTTTAGTAGAGTAAAGAAATCCAATGCAGAGAACATGTAATCAAGAATTTATGTGGTCTTCTGCAGACCTTCAGGCCAAGCACACATGGAGCTGTGAGGTCTAGGATAGTTAAGATGCAATCTCTTTTTTCTAGTAATGCACACTCATCAAATCAGACAGCATTGAATCTTAGTGTCTCCTTCACACCACAAGTTGGTTAATACTATAGAAATAGTGGAAGTTTGAGTCACATGGAATCATTATCTCTTACTAATACTAACATTATATGAAACATTCTTTCCTAAAAGACTCTAACACTACAATAGAAACCAAACTATGTGATTTTAACAGTTAACACTTTTAAAATGTATTAAA
>NW_004524577.1:19339272-19341886 GCF_000260255.1 Octodon degus
TTATCCATGTTCCATGTAAAACTCTAGAATTTGTTCATCTTATAAAGAGAACATTGTACCTTTTGGTCAATACAATTTCATTATTCCCTCCCTGCGCCCTGGTCACCCACATCTAGTTGCTGTTGTACGAGTCTATTTATATATTCCACACACAAGTGAAATTGTACACTGTTTGCTTACACTGTTAGTTTATCCAATTTTGTCAGAAATGGCAAGCGTTTCACCCTTTCCAAAGGTGAGTGACACTCCACTCAGGCACACACTACGTGTCTCTATGCCCTAGTCTGTTGGCAGAGACACGATAATTCCATATATTGGCCATGGAAAATAATACTGTGATGATCTGGCTGTGGAAAATTTCTTCATGATCTTAATTTTAGTTCCTTAAGATAGTGAGATTGCTACCACACATGGCAGATCCACTCTTAACTTATTGAAAAAACTTTCATGCTGCTTCCTGCATTTCTACCACGTCCCACCCCCAGTGGTAGCTGCAGGGTTTCCGGATCTTCACAGTTTATGCACCTCTTGCTATCTCTGCTTCTTCTGATAACAACTACCGTAGCATCTTAGCATGCAGGTGACACCCGCCTGGCAAGCAAAAGGTCCTGAGTTCAATCCCTGGTACGAAAAAATGGAGGTGATGTCTCAGATTGGATTTTAGTTATACTTCTCTGAGGATTATGGGCTGACTCCTCTTAGAGCTTCCGGTCTTTCCTTGTCCTTCTCTTCTTTCCTTTTTTCTTTTTTCCTTCCCTTCTCTTTGCCTTTCTTCCTTATTTCCATGTGTGTATGTGTACACATGTGCGTATGTTATGTATGTATGTGTGTTTGTGTGTGATCATATGTATATGCATGTATATGCATGTGCATGTGTTCATGTGTATGTGTGTGAGGAGTAGTAGTAGTAGTAGTAGTAGTAGTAGTAGTAGTAGTGTGAGCTGAAATTCCAGTTGCCCTACCACTGATCCACATTCCTCCTGCTCTTTCTATATTTTATCTTGAGACAGTGTCTCTCCACATTGCTCAGGCTAGTGTAAACATGCTATCCTCCTGCCTTAGCCTCCTGAGCAGTTCATCTATCTTTTCTAAAATAAATTTAACCAAGTCTTGTGCCTCTTTGATTTAGCTATTGATTTGTGTGTATTCCTTAGAGATTTTGTATATTGACCTCTAATTAGTTACATGCTTTCAAATACTTTGTCTCATTTTATTGGTTACTTAGTGTTTTCCTTGCCTGTAGAAAGTGCTTTGTTTGACATAGTCTTGCTAGCTTATTTTGCTTTGTTACTTGTGGTTTTAATGCCATAAAAAAAACCACTGCAAAAGCAAATCAAATACATTTTTCCTCTATTTACATAAAAAAATGTGGTTTCAGATTTTTCATTCAAATATTACTCCGTGCTAGGCGAATTTCTGTAGGTATGGGTGGAAAAGATCCAATTTCACTCTTCCCTTTTTTGTGTATGATTATTTTCGTGGCATAAAGCACTTATTTATTTCAAAGAGAATCTGTCACTACATGGATAAATCATTGTTGCATCACACAGCAGTTTCACTGCCCTAAGAGTCTTTGTACCCTAATTATTCAACTGTGCTTAACCTTCAGATGTTGCTGTCTTGCTTAGTGTTCTCTCGTCGCTAGGACAAAATACCTGACACCCAAAATGTAGGAAGGAAAGGTTTATTTAGCTCACAGTTAGTTGAGATTTCAGTCCACACTCAGCTGGTTCCAAGGCAGAGTGGCACATGGCAGAGAGCAGCAGCTCCTGGTGGCAGAAAACAGCAAAGAGCAAAGGGAGGAGCAGTGACCGCAGCAGATAGCAAGCCTCTCTCCTCCCCTCCTTATACTTTGTCCAGATTTCCCACCCCAGGGTGGGTGTAGCACTAACATCAGTAATCCCAGCATTGGATTATAAATTGTTCACAAACTCTAGAAGCCCGCCCCAGTGACTGCAAGAGGCTCTTGGGGGACAACTAGTCACAAACAGTAACACTTGGAAAACACTTATTTAGTTAGTGATCTTACTGATTTTATTATTTTTAAAGCCTTTTTCACTTTGTCATACTTAATCCCAAGGGGAAAAAAACCTGACCCGAAGAACAATATTTTTTCCTTGCCACTCACAATAGAAAGAGTCTGTTCTTTCTCTACTTGATGGGGAGCACCAGCGGCTCAAGGAGACCAAAGCACTGCTGTGGTTCTGATCCATTGCACAAATCCTTCATACCTGGTGAACAAACTAGGTCTACAGGGCTGCGATAAACCGAGCAGTTCCTGTGACCTGCCCAGAGTTCACCACGTAAGCCAAACCTGTCATACACCAATGGATATGACGATCAATCTGTTCGTGAAGCATATCTGTGGGTTTCTGTTTCAGTAGAAGGTGAAAAACAAGCCCTTTTTTGAAGACTTGAATAAAAGTCCTACTGTGGTCCTAAGATTCCTGGACTGGTATTGTGTTGCCATAAATCCAAGTTCTACACTGCAGCCAATGTCAGATTAAGAAATTTCCACAAGTTTATCAATTCTTCAAATAATTTAACACGTTCCTCTTTTAGAGGGACCGTTGGTCCTGTACTGGTATGGCTGTTGACTATGAAAGACGTTACC
>NW_004524577.1:19341986-19345533 GCF_000260255.1 Octodon degus
CAAGCCTTTATATTGAAGTGGATGACACTTGAACATATACTCACTGACCTTCTAAAAAGCATTTCAAGTGTAATACATATACAACAGTAAGCCTGTAACTATTTTTGAACTTCTTCCTCAATATCAGTTAACAAATGCATTAATTGAATAGTATATGCCCCAAACCAGAACCCAAGAATTTTTTTCTGTCATAATTCACTACCCATTTATAGTAACAAGTTTAATTATCTCTTCTTTAAATTTTTATTATATAACTAATCATTTATTTCCACATTTTGTTCATGAGATCATTACACTCTCCATTCTTGAAAATTACAATGACCACTAACAGTCTATGATAGCATATTTGGCTCTAGTAGCTAAAATTCTAACCAGATTAATAGGCTTTCAATGGAAAGTGGATTATCTTATTCACTTACACAGAAATTTGCAAAGTTTCCTCATAACAGTTGAGATAAATGTAGAACAATTACCATAATCTTTAAAGTGTTTTAGCTATCCTGTGGTTGAACTTTAGTTGTGTTAGCTTAAAAATAAATCTTGCTACTTATGTGAGTACTTATTTAATTTGGCTGAGTGTTCTTAGGGTGGTCCGAATCATCTGTCCATTTATCTTAACACATTAATTTTTAGATTAAATACTTTTTAGATTGTTATCAAGAAATACGAAATTTTCTAGATAGCTTTTGATATATTGTCATTATATTGATTTTGTTTTTGTTGTTTTGTTTTGGTGGTACCAGGGATAGAACTCATAACCTTGTGCTTGCCAGGCAAGCACTTCCTCCACTGAGCTATCTCCCTAGTCCCCGTGATTATATTGAAAATTCTTCAAAATTTCATATTACCAAATGTAATAATTACAAAAATATATTTGAGAAGAAAAAATGAGAGAAATTAATTAACACATGATATAAAATATAATTATTAAAAGATTGTTAAATCAAAAGGACTTCAAAAGATATTATGGGTATAGTTTTAAAAAATAAAATTCAATTCCATCAGGTAAAAAGTCAAAACTCATTAAAATGTTAATTTTTCTTCCATTAATAAAAAGTCTTTTCTCCTAAGTTTTTGTTGTAAATTAATCAGAAAATGGTACTTTCTTACTACAAAAAATACAAATCAAATGAAATTATGATCATGGAAGAAAAAATGACAGTAGAATTAATAAAAACATGATAAAAGTCATAAGAGCCACTGAAAAATTATTCTTTGAGAATAATTAGTCTTTGAAGTAGAAATTTATATCACACACTTTGCTCTTTCACAGTATTACAATGAAACATCTAAGTTGTGACTTGAATCACTTCAGATCCATAGACAACGGTAACTGTCAATTAATCTCATTAATAAATCATACTGTTGGGTTAATGAAGCTTTGGGAAATTTTAATAGGGGAATTCCTGATTTAATTAATTCTTGTATTGGAAATGTTATGCCTCATAACTTTTCCATACCAAGATTTTAGGTATAAAATAGTATATATTCCTGGACAATTCCAGTGGGCTGCAAGGTTATATAAGAATCACTCTGAAACAATTTTAATAAATTTATCTTTTAATACAACATAAAATTCAGAGAGATTCACAAAATATTACTGTTTGGATGACAATTAGATGTCAGAATATAAAAATAGAAATGATCATAGTGTATTTCCAGTAAAAGTTCAAAGGGAAAACTCCTAGGCAAATGAATGTAATATTTTCTGCTATTTGATTTCTATTTTTAAATAAAATTCTATTCATATCTATGTCTTATACCCTTAATTTATAACTATTATATATTACCATAGCAATGTATAACTCCCTTCGCATATTTTCAGTAGCGGAATATACGTCTGATCACTATACACAAGACAGGATTTCACTCATATATTATACACATTACTTTAAACCTGGATGGATTTCCACTCATTCCTTTTCATTCTTTATGATTTCGAAATGATCTAACTTAAGTATTCCTTTGCTCGGGCTAGAGGAGAGGCACTTCTTGGGGTGGTGACATTTTTACTTCTGCTAAGGCTATTTTACCAATCTTCCTGCCTAGCTGCCTGGAATCTTTATTTTTCACTTAAACTCTCTCTGAACAGCTTCTTGCTGCTTCGCTGTAATTGAGCTCCAGCGCACATGGCCACCTTATCCTCTGGCCCTGCACCACCTAATGCTTTTAGGCTGTTTCCCAATTTCCAAGAGCTTAGAAGAAACATGGAGAAATGCATTCCTTTAAATATGACAGTCAATAAAGATCAGTTTTCCAAGGTATTTAGCATTAGAAACAAGTATTTTATTCTCCATGTGATTTTTCCTTGAGTATAGTATCATGTTCTTGTTTACTTAATTCTATTTTTGTCATTGTCATTTTATTTCAGTTTCAAAGAAGAATGAAAATAAATAACATGATAAAGAATTGTATTTTTAAATGGATAAAATCATGGGATTCTTTGTGATTCAAGCTTTATTTGAGCACTATGATTTGCAGGAGTCCTAATAAATAACTTAAAAAGCATCTTGAGATGAATAGCAACTTAATCATTAAAATATATAAAGAAAAAGTCACTGCAGTAATTTTACTCCTCACTAAATTAAAGATAATTTGAATAAACCCTATTAACTTGCTATTCCTAAGTACCTGATGATCATGGTTGGATTATCTATAACATATTAAATTCTCAAGTTGCGTCATATAAAAATTAAAATGCTAAAACTGTGGTCTAACCAGGACAATAGCTATAAAATTTAGATGTCAGAAATCTGTAAATCACCTTCATCATCTCTCTTATTGTTAGTGAATAGTTCTTCTTTTAGATGTTTTAATTTCTCAGTAAATGAAAATATAGTTATCCAAATGTATAGAAATTGACGCAGACTTACAAAAATTGTTTTCCAATATTCATTATTTTTGCCCCGTGACATGGATATTTTTAGGCTCACATGTGACAAGCCCAGTTTAATGGTAATGCCATTTATTTATTTATTTTAGTAATTCCATTTAAACACTGCACTTGGCCCACAGTTGGAAACAGTAAGCAGAAAACAAAACAAGTAATATCTACAGATTTTCCATTTTTTCTAATTCATTGTAATTGGTCAAAGTCAAAGGGGAATACAAGGGATCTCACCAAAGCTGCTACCTCTACTAATTCTCAAGCAATAACTCAATATTCAGGAAAGTTAAACCTCTAATCATCATTAATTAGTCTCTATAAGCGCTGAGAATTGAACTTGGATGCTTTGATTTCCAAGCTTCTGTCTTATGCTATATGGCCAGACCAGAGTCACAGTTTTAATGACTAATTCCTCAACAGTTCAAAAATGTAAGCATAACAAAGCCTTTTTATATAAAAATAATTTGCTCCAGAAATATGTTTGTAATCCAAAGAAATTTTATGTGAAGGAAAAGTTCCCTATAAAAAAATAATGGGGGGCTGGAGAGATGGCTCAGTGGTCTAAGGCACCTACTTAGAACAAGCTTGGCAAAGGATCAGGGACCGCGGTTCAATCCCCCAGCACCACATGCCAGCCAGCCCCGCCCCCTGGTGGGCTGA
>NW_004524577.1:19345633-19347069 GCF_000260255.1 Octodon degus
AGAGAGAGAGAGAGAGAGAGAGAGAGAGAGAGAGAGAGAGACAGACAGACAGACAGACAGACAGACAGACAGACAGACAGACACAATCTCAACACTGTCAAGAGCATCAAAGCCCTCTTGAGCTCTTGAGTTTTACTACTGGCCACTTTAATTATGGATAATAATACTGCCTGTGATACTACAGCAGCATGGAATTCTTCAACATCTCATGCCTATGTACAACTAGAGCAAATGTCCTTGAACATAACAACAATTCGCCCAAATAAGAGAACCTTGTGGCTGAAGACCAGAGGAGGCAAACTTCTCATTGTTCCTCAGTTAACTTCTAAACTTTTGGCTTTTTGAATGCATAGGCTTGGTAACTCATGCAGAAATCATTTTGGGTCATCAGGCACAATTCTCCTGTTTTCTAAGCCCTTTCTAAGTATGACCTCCATGCCTGGCTCCACCAGCTGTCTGGGTATCTCAACAGCAACTACTGCAAGATCAGATTCCTCTATAAACCACTGTTTCAGGACCTGCCAGGCATGGGTGTTGGTTTTTACCATCTCTCAAATCTTTTTTTTTTTTAATACATTGTTACTTGGTTTGAATCACGCAGCGTATATGCCCCCTTTTGTCCTTAGTGGCAGTCCCTTAAAGTTCCTCTATGTCTTTTCTTTTCTCATTAGTGAGTTTCTTTTAGGTTGTCAACATTCTTTCATTGTCCATTGTAACATGGTTTGTTTCTCCTCTGCACTGTTTAAATGAATGGTAGATGTTTCTAAAATTTTAACAATTATGAATATGGGAATGATAACCATCCATGTGTGGATTGCCACATACTAAAGTTTTTAACACATTTGAATAAATATTGAGTTTAATTATTAAATCTCAGTGTAAGAGTGAATTAAGCTTTCTATTAACTTTCCAGTGTGTCCCCTAAAGTTGTGATGCAATTTTGTATTCTCAGTAATTACCAATGAGAATTCCTGTTTTTGCACCTGCTCCAGTGTTTGGCGACTGGGATTTGGGACTTTTGCCTTTATGGTGCATGTGCAGTGATTTCATTGCCCTAATGTTATATTTCCCTGATGATATAAGATGATGAATTCTGTCAAGGGCTTCTCTGCCTTCTTTACATTTTCTCTGATAAGATGTCTCAGATACATTTCATTGCTTTTGCTAGAGATTCTCATATTCTCATTGTGGTTTTCTTTTGTGCTTTTTGTATGTTTTAAGTGTCAGTTCTTTATTGGATGTGATTCTATGTCTCTGT
This sequence comes from Octodon degus, assembly GCF_000260255.1. NCBI lineage: Eukaryota > Metazoa > Chordata > Mammalia > Rodentia > Octodontidae > Octodon > Octodon degus. The sequence goes on from NW_004524577.1 coordinate 19,346,892, forward strand.
TGTGTTCTGATTTTCTTGACATTGCCTTTCTTAGAGGAAAACTTTCAGATTCGTAAAAACCATTCAGTGATTTTGCTCCTCATTTGTTTTTCTTGGTTGGGGGTTGAATAGAAAAAGCCAGTACCATAACCACAATGTTGTTAAAGTTTTATATTTTTGCTTATATATTTAAGTATAT
>NW_004524577.1:19349120-19351310 GCF_000260255.1 Octodon degus
AAAAAAAAATCACTGTGTGTTTCATGATCTAAGTTCTGGGTGGATGAAAGGAGGTTGCATTTGGTCCATGCATGACACCTGCCTGTATTCAAATACCACAGTGATTCTTATATATTAATATATATAAGAATGCATGCTAATCAAAAATAAAATGAAAACATTTTTAAAGAGAAAAGGAACTAGAGAAAGGGGACAAGATTTTAGACAGAAAATTAATATGTACTTTTGCTGTAGTAAATTAATTAATACCTTTGACAATTATTTGATAACCTACAATCACTAATTCTATTTTTGTGAGGTGTGTTGAAAAATTGTAAATTTATTTAAGACTCATGATACAATTTAATCATGCCTGTGAATCTGTAAGATGCACGTGGCATGCTTCCCATATAAACAAAATAAGATTTCTTAAAATGTGTACTCTTATTTTAAGTCAAAGGAGCACCAAGTTCAAGAAAGTGCTTCAACAATTGAGCTTGCCTTATTATTATTTTTTTTCCTCTGTATTGAAGGCGGGATCTACAGGGCCTATAGGATCTCACTGTGCAGATCGGACTCGCAGTAATCCTTCTGTTTTCAGTCTCCCAAATACTGGGATTACAGGCAGGTGCTGCCACACCCAGTCTCAATCACCAGCAGGCCGGAACGGGGATGTAACCCCTGGCCCCTGCACCCGCTTGCAGGTGCTTTAGTCCCCTGAGGTATCAGGTTGGCCCACCTCTTTTGATTACAAGATTCATGTGCTGCTAGTTGAATGCATTATGCACTGTACATTAGCTACCCAATTTTTTTAAATTACATGTAGAACAATTGCAGGCCATCTAATACATAGTACTCAAAAACAAAGTGATCAGTTCAGTCCTTTGACTCTAGTCAAAGAATTTACTTCACGTTATCATTTCCTTTTATATTTTGTCTGTCTCATTGTATCTTCCAAGCTAGTTTAACTCTGATGAAGATAAGCCTAATTATTCCATAAGAATAAAGTGAGTTTCTGTAGTAATTTCAAATGCAAAGCAGGGAGTGAAATGTCATGAAGGTAAATTAAATAAATGACCAAGGAGAATGTTGTCTGTTCTTTAAGTTATAAAAATAGAAATAAGTAGATATTGGGTTTATCTGGTATTGTGCACGCCAGAATTCTTTCTCTTTAAATTAATAAACTCATTCGAGTTGTTCCTGATGAAAGTAGAATAGCAAGTGCTACGAATCATAAAAAACTCAGCATTCTGTTTGTCTGTGTTGTCTTAGTTAACTGATTGTGTCAACTGGAATGAGAAACATTCAATTAAATTGGATCTTCCCATTCTGGGTGTTGAAGGCTCACCATAGGGCATCTTGTCACCCAGGAAGATATAAAAGGGTAAGAAAGAAGGGTAGCTCAATTCTGGTTCTTCGGAGAAGCTCTGGTCTTCACCTTGGATATCATCTGTTGGATTCCAGGCACCAGCTATTGACCCTTCAGGTGCACCTTCTTCAACCTCCAGTGCAGAGCCTTCAGCCTCCTCTTGTGGACACACAAGGGACACTAGGTCAGGCTCCCGGCCTCTGACTGGATTCTTTGGATCTCCCAGGTGTGGACAGATATTTTGCATTCTTCTACACTCAACACAGTGCATCTTTTGAAAGCCAAGCTTGAACATTTTTTATATTTGCATGCATTGCACTAAATCTGTTTCTTTAGTAAATACTGACTGTTACAAATATATTTATACTTTTATAGAATTTTAGAAATTATCAGAGCACCTTAAAATACCAATAGGTGTATAAAGTTCACAATAAATACATTGCACAAATATTGCGCAGCACCACTGCATTTATTTATTTATTTATTTATTTATTTATTCAGTGGTGCTGAGGATTGAACTCAAGACCTTGCACTTGCCAGGCAGGCACTTATGCAGCTGAGCTATCTGCAAACTTCATTGTAATTATTTAAACCAAGAAGTATTTCATGAAATTAATAATTTCATAGTCAACTTCCCTCATACAAATATTTATTTTTATCAAAAGCATAAAACTGAAGTTATATCTGCTATGAAATTTTACTTTTTGGCGATAATGCTAGCTGTCTAAATTGTATGTAGTTTTTAATTTTCCCGAAATATCCAATGCTAATAAGAAATAATTAAATTTCTTTCTCTATAGGCAAGAATTTGCTCTTTCTTAAGAGATTTAAGTATTTCACTA
>NW_004524577.1:19359410-19377819 GCF_000260255.1 Octodon degus
AAGCCCACCAGTACTGTTTAAAAGAATGCTTTCCTACTGTGAAGTGAGTCTATCTGAGGTTACAGAAGCTTAGCAAGTGTTGAGCTTGGTGTAGCAGTCCTCACTCGCCTAGGATATTAAACACCTTCTTCATGCTCTTTTGAATTTCTACATAAACTTCTATACCAGTATAGACACGCACCAAAACACTTTGTGAAATTTAGAGTGGGACTGTGTCAGATCGATAGCTCCATTTGAAGAGGGCTAAAATTTTGACAGTGTTCAATCTTGAGAAACCACTTACTTTGCTCTCTGAATTTTTATTGGTGAAAGTTTTCCTCAGATATTGTACATAATTTTTTTATATTTTTACCTTACAGAGAAATTAAGCTTATAAATTATTAATTCATAGTTTTCTTGTCACAGCTTTTTTTAGGGCTTGGGGCAATGCTGGCTTCCTAGAATGTTCCTGGAAATGGTTCTTCTTTTCATTTTATAAGTTTTGGAAATGATTAGCCTAATTAGATGAATATTGATTACATGTTAGTTGCATTATTTAGATATACTTAGAATATTTGGTAGAGCTCATCAAGCAAATCATCTCTTCATGTTGTATTCTGTGGGAATTTTTAAAGAAATGTTGCATAGTCAATGTATTAATTATTGAAAATGTGCCAGTAATTGGTCATGAAACTATCTCATTGATATTTGTTTCTCAATAAAATTATTAAAAATGCAAAATATTGAACTTTCTTTACTATTATAGTCTGTTTAAACATAGGCATTGTACTTGTTTATAAATTTATTTGCATGTAGATTTCTATCACCTTATAGTACAGTAGCACATCAGAACTCCTTGCTCCTACCAAGTCATAAATAGATATCGTGTGTCCAGCTCTGCTTTGAAACATTTTTCTTGTTTTCTCCCCGTATTGCCATTGCCTTAGGTAGTAAATTTATTTTTATATCACATAGAAATTTATTTTTATTATTGATTATGGACATTCTTTAAAAACATTTACATTGAATGTTTTCCCAGAACTCCTAGAACTACTCCTTAGAAAATTTAATTTTAGTAAAGTTTAAGATCTGAGCTAGATTTTCACTAAGAAAAATTGGACTAGTTTTCTCCTTAGTAGCTTTTTCAATAATAATGTACCATAAATGTTGGACGTTGATTAAAATCTTTCATATCATATCAATATCATTCATAAGATAGTTGATCTAGCATGGTATCTCTTTTACTGAATAAATATGGTAAATGTGCTAAGGATTTTTCCACACTCATCCCATTTAAACTGCCTTCCCCAGAATGTAAACACTCATGATTCATGATATCAGAGAGTCGGCTAAAACTTCTGTTGCACTGAACACACAGATAACTCTCCTCCCTAGGGGGGATTCTCTGATGTTCTGCAAAACTTTTCTGTGTTGAATGCTTTCCCACACACATCACATTCATAGATGGCTATTGAATTGAAACTTGTCATCATTTTGAGTGGATTTTTGTATCTGGTCGCAGGGAATTCATTTCATTCTTTTCCATGTGGAAGTTCAAGTCCCCCCCCGCACAATTAGTTGAAAACTGCTTTGTCCTCAGTATCTTTCTTCAAGATCAGTTATCTGTACCTGAGTTTGCTTGGAAGGTTTTCATTCTGCTCTGCCAATATTTGTGTTTATGTATTTATGCCAGTACCACGACATTTGATTAATGTGTTTTTGTAGAAACTTTTTAAATCATGTGGTATAATGATTCTTGATATTATTTCCTTTTTGCTTATCATTATTTGCTTAGTTTTAGCTTAAGGGGTCTGCACAAATTTTAGGATTATCAACTGTAGTGAGAGGAAGAACACCCTGACATTTTGACAGGGATTGGAACAAACTGTTCATCTTCTGTAAGCATGGCCATATGAATGGAAGGGAGATCAAATACCACAAAAGAAGTAATTAATGACCCTTTGAAAGCCTACATAAAAATCCAATATATATTACAAAATATATTTAGAGTTTTATATCTATTACTGTACACATGAACAAAGTCAATTAAACCTTTATTACTACAGAACACAAAATTTAAAAGTAGGCTGATATAACTCATATGAGAATTTGACCCCATAGTATCATAAAGCAGAGATAGTAAAACTTGTGTTGGAGAACATTGTGGTCAATAAAAATGTTTGGAATATTCTATAGCAATTTAATAAAATAGTAAAATAAATTTTCCTTAACGCATGCGATATTTTAAAATGTACATTTTAAAATAATTCTGCTTTTATGGTTTAAAGAAGTTCCTTTCTGTGCTGTGATAGGCTAAAGTTACAAGAAAATATCCTGGTCATGAGTAGTGTTTGAGTAGGGCCAGCCAAATAGCTCAGCAGATTAAAGTGCTTGCAAGCAGGCCCAGGGCCCAGGAGTTCAATCCCTGGACCTGCAGTGCTGGCCCCAGGGAGCGCTGAGATGGCAATTGAGGCAGGGTGTGGTGGCATGTGCTTGTAATCCCAGCACTTGGGAAGCTGTAAACACTCAGACCACTACGAGTCTGATCCACACAGTGAGACCCTGTACGCTCTGTATACCATGTCCTAAAAAAAAAAAAAAAAGAAAGACAAAAAATAGTTTTTGATGCATTTTAAAATTTATTGTTAAGTAACAATTTCCCTATAACTGAATTCAATAAATTCAGATAAATAATTATGTGTTATTTGATAATGATTGCCACAATCTATTTACATAAATTTAAATATTCAAATCATCATATGTGCATCCAATAGGAGTGCACCAAAGTATAAGGCACAAAAAATTCACAATATTAGTTGAGCAAATGGATGAATCAATACTATATTTGCAGAGTGACATAATATGACTAATCAATAAAGGAACTTCAAATAAGATCATTAAAGACATAGCAAAGCAAAATGTCACTACCAACCATTCTGTGGCCCGTGGTTAGCTAAAGATGTCAAGAAGAGAATGTATAGTATGTTTACATTACTATAGTATTATTTGTATCCAGATATAGTTTTTCTTTATTTGTGTCATGATGATGAATTTAACAATGAATATTTTTCTGCATGTCGCTATGGCACCTGTGTCAATTATATCCCTAGGGTATAAACTTAAAATAAAATAGTTATGCTTCGATAAATTAAAACTTGTTAGATAAATCAGAAATGGAAGCACATGCCTGTGCTAACATTCTGGGAGGTTGAGACAGGAAGACTGCAAATGTGAACTAATTCAGGGCATGTAGCAAATTAGTGTGATCACTTTTTTAAAAAATTAAAAGGTAGAGGATGTCATACAGTGCTAAAGCCCTAGGCCCAAATGCCAATTTAAAAAAATTTACAGTATAAATCTGATTGCTTTAATTCAATTCCATGATTCAATGTAGCCAAAAGCTTTGCCGTATAACGTGAAAACTTAGTAAAGAAACCATCTATCTTTAGAATTAGATTAAATAATGAAAGAAATAATAAATACAAGGGCATACAATGAAGTAATAGCAAGCATGTTTCAAATAGAGAAACAAAGCTACAACATGGTCCAGTGAATAAAATAATACAATGGATAAATGACTGCAGCATGACCAAAAGAAAGAAGTAGCACACAGAGCTGCAATAATAAAGATCCAGAAATCAAATAGGCAATAGAAGAATTTACAAAATTAGTAATGGAAAACTACAAAGAATATTATTTGAACAACCTAGATGTTCAAGATATTTCCTTAACTTTCTCAGTTTTATTACATGTACTCATTTAAAGGCTTACAAAGTTTAACCTATATCCTTGTCTTTAGCTGGCTCTATGTCCACTCCAATAATGGGCCAGAAGTAAAAAGAAGGAAAGAAAACAATGGAATTGTAAAAGGGTAATAAGCCCTCCAAAACAAAAGAGCAAGAATCAAAATTATTGCTCCCACTGTCCAGATTTTCTATATACAATCATCACAAGTGTGCAAAAATGTAAGACCTATGGTATATATTGTGTTGCATATAAATATTCATATAGAAATTTATTTTCATGATGAAATAAAATAAAGAAAATAAATGTAATAAAAGGTAACACCTCTAAAGTATCAAAGCTAAACAGTTTATGTGGAATTAGACCACCAAAATACCAGAACATCATTTTTAACTTATTAAACTAAGTTTGAGTTAAACCATGAATAGGTAGAAATATATGCTATGAGTACTACCTGTCAGAATGAATTGTGAAGACACAATTGATCTGTGCCATCATTACAGCGATAATGTAAAAAATTAAAATTATCACAAAACATATTTGAAGAAAAATATATTTAAGACACTGTGTAAAAAATAAAACTAGAGATAAAAACATTGTCCTATAAGAATTTTTTCACCTTTTAAAAAATAGTAAAATAAATTGTTCATGAAGTAGTCTATGCAATTAAATTGACAAATGTATAGAACATTAAAAAAGTTATAGGTGCCTAAAATATATGATAATTCCACCACTGGACTTTATCAGTATTTTCACAGATGGAGCTGATGCAATTGGATGATCTTCAACTGAAAGACAAAAAGAGATAGACAAAGGGAGAGAGAGAAAAAATGCATCTCCATTGCAAATCTTATAAAATATTACTCCAGATGGGTTGCATACTTAAATATGATAATCCAAAGTTTAATATTTTGGAAGAGTATGAAAATACATATTCATTATTCCTTGGAAGAGAATTATCTTTAAAAATATATAAGACATAAATGATAACTAATAACTGGACTAAAGAGAGTAGGTTAATATGAAAACCCCAGTTGCTCAAATGACATAATATATGCAGAGACAAAACAGACAAGATATTTGTAGCACAATTAAAGCAAAAACAGAACACTAAAGAAATTTAAAAATGATATTTAACAAAAAACTTATTTTAATCAATAAGAAACTTTAAAAAAAATTAAAAAATATTAAAAACACCTGCTACAGAAAGTATCATAAATTAAAATCTGAAAATTTTCATCTTTATTATCATAAGAATGTTAAATAGATGCAAAGTGAGAATTGACTCCTACTACATTTGTATAAATTGTGAGCTCATTACATAGCATTTGCCTGAAAGCTGAAAAAAGAAAATTCTACATCTTACAAGAATGTAAACTCATGCAATTAGTCTGAGAACAAATTTTGCATTGCCTGCTAAAGATGCATATGACCCAGAAATCTAATTAAAAATGTCCCAAAAGAAATCTTTTGTAAGCATTTGAGAAAGTGTTTACAGCTGGTTTAAGACTTTGTCATAACAGATATAATTTAATATGCTTAGTATGTAGCTTGAACACAATGAAGAATTATTACCGTTATGTTACTTGAAGCATAATTATCAAACTTCGGAAATCTACTTACCGATTATTACTTGATTTAACATGCGGAGGTTTAACTGTTAGCAGTGCTGTGTCAGCTTCCCTTGAATAAGAAGCCTCTAGCAGTTTGGGGAATTCTGGGAGTGTCTGTGGAAGAATGACGGGTAGGCAAGGAAATTGACCTATCCCTGGTGTGCTAGCACCAGCCAATAGGTTTCTCCTGTGGGCAGGATAAGGATTTAACAAAAAGAAGAAAAAGAAACACTTCTGTTTTGAAATCACTGTCGTTGGTGGATTTCTTTCTCTGGTTTCTTCAGTCTTCCAACGCAAACTCACAACACCGATCTACAGAGAGCTTGTGGGCATTCCGACTTCCTTCTCTGCGTAGTTTTGATTCTCATGTGGATGCCATCACTGCAGTGGTGAAAGGAAGAAAAGTGACAGACAGAATGAAGGGTAGAATGTCCTCGCTATTCTTGAAGTCACATCACTTGTGACCAGAAAACCCCATTCACAATTCCATCTATTAATATTCCCCTCGCCCCTCATAACACCACATTGGAGACAAAGTCTTTGGAAGATTTTTGGTTTTTGATGTACTAGGGATAAAACTCGGGACCTTGACTGGCAGATGCTTATGCCACTGAGCTATATCCCCAGCCCCTGGAGGAAATTTCAGATTCAACCATAGTGATCATAAAACCAGTGATGTGCATTCTTTTACAGATTATCTTCGCATGAAATGAGTTTTCTAAACTTAAGATGATGAAAACAAGTGAAGTTGGACATATTTTAGGGTCTTATATTAACATGCTTGCACATATTACAATACTGTACATGATTATTCTTTTTCAATATAGTTTTTTAAAAGACAATGAATGATGTACTTGACATATTAAGAATAATACTTTTAATAATAAATGAAAACAAAATAAAGAATGAATGAGTTGTAGGTGGAAATTCATACCAGCATAATGCGGGACATTAGCTATATGCACATTTAAGAAATCTATTAATATATAGTTGATTATAGAATCTGTGTTTGTTTATTTGTTTGAAATAGTTTCTTACTATGTAGCTCGGGCTGGCCTTGAACTCATGGCAATTCTCCTGCTACAGCCTCATTAGTGCTGGGATTAGAAGCATGCACCACCTTGCACAGCTATGATCTACAATTGGAAATTTCCAGTTTTCAAGTTATGCAGTTGTGTATTTACATGTAGAAACATGCCATTGAACATCAGCCTTCTATATCTGTGATTTCCATATCCACAACCTCCACCTACAGAAGACCAAACACATTTATTTAAAAATCATGTGTCTACACCACATACCCAGAATTTTCTTGTCATAATTTCCTAAACATGAAACAATATAATAACCATTGAGAAAACATTTGCATTGCATTATGCATTGTGTCCTTTAAATCACTTAGAGCTGATTTAAAGTATATGCAGTAATGGGAATGTGTCGTGCTCCACTCTTCACTATTGCATATCACAGACATGAGCTCGGTGACTCATGGTACAATGAGAAATTCTAGAACCAATCCCTCAGGCCAGCCAGATAGCTCAGAGGATTAAAATGCCTGAATAGGCAGGTGCAGGAACTGGGGTTTGATCCCTGGAGTGCCATGCTGGCCCTATACCCACTGCATGTTGAGAGGGCAACTGAGACTGGCGTAGTGGTGCATGCCTGTAATCCCAGTGCTTGGGAGGCTGAAACCAGGAGGGTGACTACTAGTCCTATCTGTGTAGTGAGACCCTGTAGATTCTGTATTAAATATATAACAGAAGATCACATCCTAGCACCAACCTCTCACACACACAGGGACCAGGTTTTATAATTGTTACAGTGAACTGTTCAGTGTACAAGCATGCCTCAAATGCTGAGCAATGCTGAGAATACCTTGAAAGGAAATAGATGTGAACGTTCACATGATAATGGATGTAATTTGATAAGAACACTCATCTGTAACATGTTTGTATTGTCAGTCTTCACAAAACTAAGTAAAATGCTGAAATGGGAGCAAATTCTAAACATATTAAACTGCACTTACTACAGAAGGCAGAACAAATTTTGCATCTTTGTGAATATAATTATTGAGGCACTGGGAAATGAATTGATATAGTTTTTAATTTAATGAATTTTCAGTTAGTTGTATTTTACTTTGATTTCTAAGCTGTAATATTTTCATGCCTTGCTACTTTAACATTCTTCTCTTTAACAATGATTTGTTTAAATTTGAGTCTAAATTGTTTGGGATGGTAAGAAAACATTTTTCAGAAGAAGGACAATAAAAAATATAATCCACACCAATATAAAAGATGCTTAATGAAAAATTTAGTAATTTAGTCAAATAAACTTGCACATACATGTATATAGATAAGCAAATACATGGAGGCACAGTCTCTGCCATAGTCTCTGAACAACATATGTACTTGGGCATAACAATGTAAGAATACTTAGTCCCGTGCTTTTAATCCCACTGAACATAAAAATCTTATAGATATTATAAAGTGTTCTATAAATTGCATAGCTTTATTTTCTTCTTTGTCCTCTGTAAAGCATATTGTCTTATTTTATGTACATTTTTCAACATTAAGTTGAGTTCATTTCAAGGGACATGGCCTCTGGGTAGCAGTTTTACACCTTTTTCTTTTCCTGGTTTAGTTTTCTTTCCTTGTCATCACCTCTTGTTGTTTGGAGTCAACAATGTTTGTCTTCTTTTGATTTCAGTGTAAGATCAGAAAATATCAGTAAATCTAGAGGCTTGATTTATCCCCATCATTTCTCCAAAGTTCCACAAACCTATATCTTTATTCTATGTTATATCTTACTAAATCAGTAAAATATGTGGTTAAAATACACATAAAGGTTTAATTTAAAAATGTTGTTACTGTAATAGACATATTGCTATTAACCCTGTTCAAAATACATCTTCTAGCTTCCAACATACTTATGTCATTATTCTTTGAACTTCTGAAACAGGTTTGGGAGTCCACATTTGCAAATGTCTTTAACTGAGTTGTGAGGCCTCAATGTCATATAAGGTCTCACTACACAGCTCTGACTCTTAGTGATCCTCTCTTAGCTTCCCCAGCGCTAGGATTACAGGCACGCACCACCATGCCTGGTCTTGGTGGTTGGCTAGGTGCACCCAGGCATGTAGTACCAGGGATCAAACCCGGAGCCTTGCACTTGCCTAGGCAGGCACTTAGACCACTGAGCTATCTCCACAGTCCTTAATCAGCACACACTTTTACAGGATTCCTGCAAACAACAACACCTTAAAATGTGGTCACATCCACCTTACTAGCTGCATGTGGCACAAGGGGTTTTCTTACTATACTTTTTATAACAAAAATTACTATAAAAGTTAAACACTTGAATCAATTCAAACACAGAGGTAGTCACCTAGCTAGAACTACAAACACAAACTTCCAGAACTCTCCCACAAAGCTGCAAGAACTGTGGAATATGTGTGTTTGAAGTGAGGGACTATCTTTCACTGGAATAATTTTATTTTTAATATAAGCATCCCTTTCATGTCTTATCATATCTAACTCCTTAAGTACTAAGAGCAAATGACTCTTGGAAATCAACGTTTTCAAATGTGAGAAATTTAATACTTGAATTTCACAAGCAGTCTCAGAAGCTCCTGCTGACAGGTCTTATGTCACTGACTTGCATGTCTCTATCTCTGCTGTCATTCTTATTTATGTCAAATCCGCAGTTTTCTAGTTGTTGTGGATGGAACAAATGCTAGCTGAGACTTTTCCTCAGGCTCTGCAGCAATTCCCTTAAAACCTAAGAAACGGAAATAAGGGCTGGCCAAATGGCTCAGCAGATTAAAGAGACTACTGAAGCAGATGTAGAGGCCAGCGGTTCGATCCCTGGGCCTGCTGTGCCAGCGCCCGCTAGCCCACCTCCAGGGGCATACTGAGACAATATTTGAGGCTGAGCATGGTGGCACACATCTGTAATCCCAGCATTTGGGAGGCAGTAAATAGGAGGATCTCTATGAGTCTAATATACGTAGTAAGACCCTGTAGACCCTATACTAAATACATTGGGAAAAAAAAGAAATGGAAATAAATATATAAGACTGATACATTCTATAAAAATATATACATATAATATGAAATATATAGAAATATATAAATGTAATTATATGTTTATACACTTTCTCTGTTTGTAAAAGTCACTTAGAGGTCACCCTTAATTGGAAAATAGAGTTATTTACATTTCCATAACAAGCAAGTGACTTTTTTTTTTTTCCAGAACCAGGGATTGAACTCAGGCCCTTGTGCTTGCCAGGGAAGTGCTTATTCCACTGAACCATTTCCCCGGGCCCCAAGCAAGTGCCTTTTCTGTGCCTCTGTATACATGATTCATTTGTCCAACTGTGGTCTAGATTTTAAGTTCAGTTTAAGTGGTACTTGTTAGAACAAGATCCAAAACTATAGGGCAGACAGAAAGGACAATGAAGCAACAAAATATTCACCCATGTTTAGTGTACTATTTAAAAGGAATTTGGTACCTGGTGTCCACAGAAGGGACATAGCTGTAGTTCTTGCTCCTCATAATAGATTTTAGGGTTTATTTTTTAGATACTATGTGGCACATTTTCTACAGAAGTGCTCATTCTTCATTTTGAAATAGAGTCAATCCGAAGCTATTCTGTTTTTATTTCTTAAGTCTATATGTGTGTATTATCCACCTCAGAAACTTTAAGCACTTAACGATGTTCCTCAGAAAAATACCTGTCAGTCCTCAATCTATTGCTGAAGTTAAATGTCTATCTACTCTTCCAGTCTTATTTTAAGAGAATAATAGTGAAGTTCTTTGTACATCTGGACCTCAGCTTTCCTGGACTGTGATGAAAACCTTGTTATTTATGTACTAAAACAAGTCTGCCCCACGGTCAAGCCAATAACAAATAATGGATAATATTTTGACAGTTATAGGATGGTACATATCCAAATTTAGACCAAAGGGAATCGATTCCTATTTCCGTTTTCCTTCTTGAGAAAAATGTATTTTTGGACAACTCTTATGATTGCCTCCTTACATAGATAGTGTTCTCATCCTTTGTTATACTTTCAGTGCTATTTCTTTCTCTAATGGCTATCAGCTAAGAGAGGATGTTTACAAAACTCAATCAAATGTGTTACATTGGATCCTTTAAGCCTGACTGCAGCTTCTGTTTTCATTTTTCCCCATTGTATATACTCAAAAGGAAATACAGATTTCATCCAGAGATAACAGAAATTCACAGTATTCTTCCTCTTGCCAGGGGTTCATTCTCTGGTACTGATACTTCCCTTCATCATTGTCTCTTATCAAGAGAAACGATTGTGGGAAGACATTTCACAGAGACAGCTATGTTTCCTTGATGGTTGGACTCAAATACAGTTTCTTTTTTCTTTTTTCTTGCAAGAGCATTAAATAGGAAATTGCGATAAATCTCACCACAAGATTTACAAGATTCATGTACAGAAAACTAGAAAACATTACAGAAAAATTGAAGATTTCAAGGAACATGATAGAGTGAGATTCATAAGGATAACAATTTTCCAAACACTGATCTAATAATATAATGCCAATGAAAATTTTTATTTATTTACTTATTTATTTTTTATTAATTTTAATAAGAAAGAAGTAGCAATGAGACAGTTTCAAAACAGGTTAGTAGGACAGTTACAATAATTAACACATTGCATATAAAAGGCTCAAGTCAATAACTTCTGGCAATTGCCAGTCCTGCTGATAACCCGCAACTAGTATGAACCATTGGACCATATTGGAATATTTTGCTGAATTCAAGTATCTACAATATTTGGACTGGCATCAAGCATGAAAATGTTCTTTAAAGACTTCTCCAAATACAGATTCTCTAACAGCAATGGAACACCTATCTCTGACAAAATAAAACAAAAAAGGAGGATTTAAATGAAATATCATTTTGCAGTGAAGAAAAATACATGCATATACAAAAGAGGCTTGATATGCAGCTACTTTGTTCAATGAGAAGACATATTTGTACTAACAGTGTTTAGACAAGAGATCATGTCTGCATCTTGTACTATGAATAACCACTATGAAGACAACTTTGCTTGTTCTGCTCTGGAAACAAATTAGGATCACTTTTTTTTCTGAAGCCACCTTTACCTTTTCCTTAGCAAGTCAGAAACAAGAGCCTTCTTTCCCATCGGGGGTCTTGACTTCAGTGAGTTCCCCTAGAGTTGTTCTCATGTGCTTTCCATATGGAAAGAATTCATTCATTCTCCACCTTACATCAGGTTTAATTTTAACTAGGTTATCCTAGCGTGGATTGTTCCCCAAGAATGTCAACTTTTGAAGGAGAAGACCCTGTCAATGTCTTTGAAGACAATAAAACTTAGTGGAGTGCTTGCCCAGAGGTGGCCCAAAACAACAGCTTTGTCAATGGGTTGATGAGAAAGGTTCATGAACAATGAATAAGAGTGAGGTTTATGCGATATATTCGCTGCAATTATACAATGGGATTCTACATACTTAGGTATGCACACAGTAAACAAGAAAACTTCTTTATCAAGAGATCTCTGTTTTTCTAACACATCACCATTATTGTTATCATTATTGTCCTGAGCCACAAAGTAGTCTCTACCATGTCTATTTTCTTCCAGTAAATAGTGTCAAGTTGCTTTTTGATCATTGATACATTCATCCCTAAATAATAGCTGCTTTCTAATTTGCAATGTGGTTATATTAGATAAGACACACATATCATACATTTAGGTTATTTAAAAGTAACTTCAAGCCACATTTTAGAACTTCTGCCAATAAATGATTATTTTACAGTAATGTAAGTGCTATGGCCCCACCTTTGAATTACATTACTTAATTGGACAACCTTCGGAGCTTATGTCGCAGTAATTCCCTTGTACAGACATTGTTTGTAGATTATTTAATTGATACAGAATTAGATAAACCTAAAAATCGAGTTTACAATTTTAAGATTCTGTGTTAACTGCTGGTGATTAAGATGAATGGCAAGGCTTGCCTTGAGAATCTTATCAGGTTTTATGAATACAGAAATTATTGACTATGCAAAAATCTTGGCCTAATTTTTAAAAACACTCATCTGCTGTGAATCATCATACTCTTTTAAGAATATTGATTACTCATACACTTAGTTTACATAAGCTAGCAATTATGGTACTACAGTAAATGAGTGTATTTTAGGTTCCTAAGACAAAATTATTTCTCTTGTTAAATTAGCTAAAAGGCTGAGCAGGGTGTGTTCATTTTTCATATGACAAATTTATTGATTGACACTTTGGGTCTTATGCTTCCAGATTTCTCTGATCTATAAACTGATTTCAAACTTCAACATTATCCATTTGTCCTTCTCGTCACCTAGAGCTATGATAAATATCTAGCGTGATTGTGTATATTTAATTGTAGAGTTTCGGTACTTTCAGGGCTAACACACTTTGTTTCTATTGCTGTATCTTTGCCTTTTATAGTTCAATGCTTGCATTGAGGTCACCTTTTGAGAGTATATCTGACCCTGAACCCTCCTCCACTACAATAATCCAATGTTTTTTACAAAATATATAAAAATGCCTGCTGGGGAGAGTCTGCATCCTCCCACAGTTTGGATTTTATCATTGTATGTGTGGGTCATTGCAGGGTGCATTTGCTTCAGAATGAGCTGCAGTTATCATAAGAGCTCTTACACTAGTGCTTATTGAATTCTTTTTATTCAATTTATAATTATTTATTTGAAAGAGAATTAAGTACTATGAAAATAATACAGAGTTTCAAAACCAAATGATAGGAAATTTTAAATGGCTATTATGTTGCGTATTGTTATCTGCAAAGTAGTTGCTCATGTTAACAAACATAGGTATGCATGATCAAATAATAATACTAATTGTTACCTTCAATGGACTAATAGAAATTAGTAATACCATTATTTTAGCTAATATATGTATAATATGTAGTATATGATATATAACATAGTATATAAATATTGTCTAATATATGTGTTATATGTTAGCTAAGAAATAGGTAATAAAGAAAAATTTTCTCCCATCTTGGTTTTTTCCTTTTGTATACCTTCTTTTCCTGTTGCAATATCTATTGTACCTTTTGGATCTTATTTACTCTTTCAGTTTCTTACACTTGGGAGGCAATATGATGTTTACACATGCAAGTCTGATTTATTTTCACTTTTGAGTGTGGTCTCTAGTTGCATCCATTTACCTATAAAAGCCTCGAGTTTACCTCTTTATAGCTGAGTACTACCCCCATGTTTATAGCAGAACCATTCGTAATAGCTAAATCTTGGAAACAACCCAAACGCCCATCAACCCAGGAATGGATAAAAAAAGATGTGGTATTTTAAAATGCAATTCTTTCGCAATGCCGTCTGTCTTACTCCTTCCCGTGTGTTTAGTGCAAGAAAATAATCTAGAAAAAGTAAAGTGCAAAGAATAAAAGTTTAAGCAGAGTTTGATTTTTTTATGACCCGGTTTGTGTTTTGTTAAAAAAAAAAAAGCTGACATAGCTTCTATAGGTTAGAAATGGCATGGTATCAATTTTAGAGAGAATGTTTTTAAATCCACTATAGCAGAAAGGATGTATCACACAATAGCAGCAAGGCTCTAAGCAATAAAATGTATATTTACAGCAGCACAATCAAACTGAGGGCTTTTTCGGATGTATCAACAGAGGCATGAATTACCCACTTGGAGTGCATTGACATTATGCAAAAGACAGCTAGGCTCGCTTACGTGAAGCGAGAAACAGCTTGGATTTAGCTGTGATGTGTCTATTTGTGCCAATAATTTTGTTTTGATAAAACTTTAGTGATGCAGTTCTTACCAGGACACATTGAACATATCCTTGCACACACAAAAGCATACATGCAGGCTATCATATATAGATATTTCAAGGAAAAGAAGGCAAAAGCTGGTTTTCTGATAACATTTTATCAGGATGAACAAACCATACTTGAGCAAAGTGGGAATATTTTCATAAAAGGACTGGAGTTCCCACATGATATGTAAATATGAACTTCAATTTTAACTTTGGGGGAAAACTCACCTATTATTTAAGCAACTTAATGATAAAATTTATTCACTTGTCATTGAAATGTTTAGGAAATCTAAGAACACAACAAGAGCAAGTGTATAAATGATGCCCAATTTTATAATTTGTGTTCGTATTCTAACACCACATCAAGATAAATTAGGATTATTCTCATTGATTAGTTGTTACAAATTTCTAAGTAAATAAGAATTTAAAATGTTGCAATTTTCTTTTCCTTTCCTTCCTGCATTTCTTCTGGAACAATAATTTGAATGTTACTATAGATTATCAATAAAAAAAAAAATGTGTCACTGGGGCGAATAAATGCATAGGACAGGGCCAGCCAGATAGCTCAGCAGATTAAAACACCTGCTTAGGCAAACACAGGCACTGGGGTGTGATTCCCCAGCCTGCTGTGCCAGCTACGCCCCAGGGATGATCTGAGACACGACTGAGACTGGGCACGGTGACGCACGCCTGTAATCCCAGCTCTTGAGAGGCTGAGAAACAGGAGAATGATTACAAGTGCAATCTGTGTAATGAGACCCTGTAGGCCCTGTACTAAAATACATAAAAAATAAAAAATAAAAAATAAATTAATATGACTTTCTCTACGGGAGAAGCCAGAATCTCAGATCTTCTTTTTCTTTTTTTGGTATAGAGAATTGAGCTGAGGACCTTGTGCTTGCCCAGGTATAGCATATTTTATAATAGAACATATTTTTCAAGTATACATTGAATATTACACTTTCTAGGTTTTAATTCTTCTGTATTTGTATCACATCAGACAAAGAGTTCTGTAGGGCTCATGACAAATTAGGCGCACTACTTGAATGAAGTTTATATTCATGTGAAAATTTTATGAAAGAAATTTGATATGACTCTTTGAAGGTCAACTGAAGAAGTTAAAGATTCTTTTTCTTTTAAGTTCCTATCAAATGTCTATTTCATCTGTGTGTGTGTGTGTGTGTGTGTGTGTGTGTGTGTGTGTATTTTGTATTTTTAGGGAATGGTCTACAAGGCCTCACTCCTAGAACAGACTCATAGTGATTCTCCTATTTACAGCTTCCCAAGAGCTGGGATTACAGGTGTGCACCACCACACCTAGTCTCAATCACAGTCTCAGAGCTCCCCAGGGGCGGGGTCGGCACGACAGACCCAGAGATGGAACCCGGCCCCTGTGCCTATGTGCTGGCGCTTTAATCTGCTGCACTATTTAGCCAGCCCTTCATCTGTGTTTTATCATATAATAATCTTTCTCTAAAAATGATTTGTAATTATAAATATTTTCTGTAGCTCTTCAGAATGCTCTGGGACTTTGGTAAATTACACACATTGTTCTGTTACTCCAACATTTCAAAAGAAAGAGCGAAATGGTGTTAGCAGGCTTTGGCAAATGTGTTATTCAGGAAAGGTTACAGAATTACTTCCAGCTGAGCCAGAACACCCAGTCTTGCTCTGTCCTATAAAAACAAAAGCCAGCATGAGGATTTCACCATTGTACTCACAGAGCTTGTCGAGCCCTCCTCCCGGAATGCAGCAATGCGCAGGATCATTCCTAATGATGCCTCCACAGACAGCCCGGAAACTTAGCACGTTTTAATATTGCAACCTCATTATTCTCATTTTCTATAATTTAACAACTTCTCATATTATTCTTAATGGAAAAGTCATGCAATATTGAGCAGTAACTGCTGCTAATTTCCTGCTGTATATCATTTGCATTTTTGTTGCTGGTGGAGAGTAATTAACATGCTCTAATTATCATACTGATTGTCTTTTTTAGTTTATAAGAACATAGTCATCTCAACCTCATTGATCTTACAATAGTATATTTTATTGTTTCCAATAATAGTATCCTGGGATATACCAGACACGTTTTTACAGAAAAAAAAAATGTGTGGTTCTGCTGTAGCAGTGTTTCTAAATGGTTCAATTTAGAATAGAATGATGTAACTTTTTATAGTTCCTATCAAAAAACATGGAGTCTTATTTCTGAGGAAGGACAATGCTATCCTTTTCAGCAAAGCGAATTACAGCTATATTGCACTATTATCGAACAAGAAAATGTTTTCTTGTATTTCTTTCAGAGTGAAACTTTTATTCCTTTGTATTTTTAAAACTTCATGTTAAAAATTTCCCAATGCCTACACTTGTAAGTAAAAGAAAGTTACCCAGTGAGATTTTTGGTATCTTCAATCTTTATACCAAAAATCCCTTTTTGCTTCATTTAAAATATTTAGCTTTTAAATTGTACAATTATCAAGTAAAATTCTAAGAGTGAAGACAGAACATACATAAGGCAAATGACTCTGCTGTGGTTACACAGCATAATGTTATCGACAATTCAATCTCATTTTGCACATTAAATAAAACTTCAACAAGGTAACTGGCTACAGCAGAAGGGCAAGGGTGTATTTGGTGAAACACAAATTCTGAACTGAGTTGCTGTTTTTTTTAATGGTTGTGCTATACACACTGTAAGTCACTGCAGAAAACATATTGACAATGAAGAATATAACCTATTCTCTAGGGGCCGGTGAATAAGCACTTCCCTGGCAAGCGCAAGGACCTGAGTTCAATCCTCGGTTCCACCAAAAAACAAAAAAACAAAAAAACAAAAAACAAAAACAAACAAAAAAAAAAAAAACTATTCTCTTATTAAGTGGTCTTGGACCCCAATATTGTATTCTGCATCATGACAGATGTGGCACAATTCACAATGATGTTTTGAATAAAAAAAATAAATAAACTAAATTTCTCCTGCTTTTACTTTCAAAGGAAGAATGAGCTGCAATGGAGTAGACCAAAATAATAAAATAGATTATGAGAGCAAATAGTGATAATTTCTAATGATATAAGATGTTTGTGGTTGATGAGAACAGAAATGCAAGTAAGAGATCAAAAAATTCACCAGTGAGGAAAGACAGGCTACATTTTGACTGACTAAAATCTATTCACAACTAAAGCAAGTTATACTAAGATGAGGAAAAGGACAAAAGAAAGAAGAGAAAAAGATATATTTATGTGTTCATGCAGGATTTTTGGATACTTGTACTGCCAATTTCTGCTGATCTTTTGAAAAGAGCAGTTAATGCTTAAGTTTTTCTTTCTTTTTATCCTTATTTTTTTTTTACTTTTTTGAATTTCTTCTAACAGTTTTGTTACTGTTTTGTTTTGTCTTTAAACCAATCTTGCACATTTATGTCTGGTAACCTGAACAACAAATTTGAAGATAACAGTATGCAATGCAGCAAACATTGTTTAATTCCTATTACTTTGTTTAGTAAAATTTTGTATCATTTCTAATAGTGTTTTCTTTCCTTTTTTCTATTACCATTTTGTACTCTTTAAAAAATAAAAAGCAAGGGCTGAGGAGATAGGTCGAAATGCCTGACTAGGGAGCCCAAAGTCCCGAGTTCGATCCCCAGTACCGCATGCAATGCCAGCCCTGGAAATCCAGGTGAGCTGTGCAGGTTACGACAGAAACCACATGTGTTGGCGCATGCCTGTAATGCCAGGGCTGGGCAGGCTGAGACAGGAGGATCACTATGAGTCTGCCTTGTGTAGCAAGTCTCTGTACCAAATAAATGAACAAGTAAAAGATTTAAACAAAAGCAGTAAAAATAAGAAAGCAAGTTATATACTCAGTACCTTATTTTTCTTTATCTGTTCAGTGGATAATAACATCTACCTAATGATTGTTGTAAATATTAATAATGACTATCTTGCCTGAAGTATTTACTGTTCCTTTGAATAGCTCAGAAAAAGTTTGATTTAAAAAATTGATCAACAGCCTGTTATAAAATGAATTTTTTTTAAGTTGCTTTTCAGATGTAAAGAATTTTTATTACTCCATCATGTAATTGTTTTCTTTCATAACACTTATTCCTACAAAGAGAAGAAGAAAGATGTCAGAAAAACAAATTTTTGCCCAAACCATTCAAGTGTGTCATCCTCATTTAGAGCTGAAAGCTCCTGAAGGCAGCCATCCATGGGCCTTGCCACAGATCACTCTTCGG
>NW_004524577.1:19385764-19389924 GCF_000260255.1 Octodon degus
GCGCAGGGTAGCAGGAAACTCTCCGCACACTCACCGGACCTGGGCTAGGACTGGGTCTCAAAATGAATTTTTATGGGGACAACTTCCTTTGGGAATGACTGCATTTTGCATGCTACCTTCATTTGCAGAACTAGATCTGCTTCTTCTTCTTGGATCAATTTTGCTAGTCTCAGTGCCTTGGTCTTATTTTGGATCTTTCTACATATGTCCCAATGTGACTCCAGCCATTCTGCATCATAATCTCTCAGATCTAAATCCATATTTCCCAGGAAAGTGACTCCCAGAATAGAAAAAAATTATCAAAAATGTTTCTAAATTATCCAGATTGATATGTCTTGCTTGAATCAATAATCAATTTGAGAGACTGGGTGTGGTGGCACTCACCTATAATCCCAGCCTGGGAGGTTGTAAACAGGCAGATCACTATGAGTCTGATCTAGTACTGAGACCCTGAACACCCTGTAGACCCTTCCCTAAAATACAAAATAAATAATCATTTTGAACTAACTGTTGCAAAGAGGTAAGCCTATGAGGTTGTGTGAAAGTAGATCACAGGACCGTGTCTATTTGGAGAAGTGAAATCCTACTAACATCATAGCAATGAGGCTAGACAATGTCTCTGTCCTACGATGGAAACTGTGAACTTTCTCAAGAAATTTGGCGAATAGATGTTGCAAAGAAAGTGAGAACACAAGGAAGCAAAAGGCAAACAAAAATGATTTGGCAAAAACGCTATTGAAATAGTTGATTGCTTTGTGACATAAAAATAAATCAATTACTTAGCACTTGAACTTGAGAAAACTATCAAAGCCCTCGGGCTCTCTTTATTCTTCACATTATTGCTGAGAGGACAGCTATAAGATACTTACATTAGTGTTTTACATGGAGCATTATACGGCAGATAAATGCCATATTAACATACAAAATAATTATACGATTTAATATACATGTATGGTTTTGCCCCTACCTTATTTCCTAACTTTTCTCCTTTCTCTCTCTTTGTTGTTTAATCCTTAAGTTTTGTTTCTTTCCATTTAACTGTGTCTGTTATGCCTTTCAGTTTGCATATATACAAGAAGGATAAAGCAATGGTCCTAAGAATTTCTACCAGGTTTTTGAAAATAGCAGTTAAAGGGTAGAATTCCCACCATGACTAACTCTTTATGCTGCTATCTGTGAACTAAGCAACTACATTGAGGGCAACATCATGTAATACTGAAAATGAGATTGACATACTTAACATACCATTTTTAATATCATATCAATTATTACTATACTCTTTAAGGTAATTTTTTTTTAAAAAAGGTAATAAAAAAGAGAGAGAGAAGAAAAAAATTTAACAAAATAACCAGGGAAACTTAAAAGTTTCATGATAGAAAATTGGTTAGAGTTTTATTTGCACACTATATAAATAAGTTGTAATTAGGATTTGAAGGATGAGCAGAATTGTTACTTGGTTAAAGGAAAACATAAAAGGAAAAAAATAAGTATATTTAGAGAAATGTATATGAACATGTAATATTATATACTATATTTTAGCATAAATACAAGGAAGACATTTTTAAAGCTGTGAAAGCAATCTCAGACCAAAGAGATGCAATTTTGGGCTAGGGAGATAGCTCAGTAGAATAAGCATCTGCCTGCCAAACGCAGAGTCCTGAGTTCAAACCCTGGTACCACAAAAAAAGCAATTTGGAAATGAAGACCTTCTCTCTTCTCCAGGCTGTGACTTCTGTCTCTTGCCCCATCCTGGCAGATGTCAGTGTTGCACTAGTTGGGCAAAGTAGAACCGTGGTTTTTTTGAGTTCTAGGGTCCAGTGTCCTAAGTTATAGAAGGGTGAGTTGGAGGACAGCACAACTTGGAAGCTGGTAGTGATAGCAGCGCTGAGTTCAGCTCATCTGATGGAGGAATAAAAGTAGAAACAACGGAAACCAGAACAGAGGGAAACACGAATGAAGTTCCCAAAGAAAACAATTGTCAAACCAAAATTTTTTCTTATGCAAGCATTCACTGAGGGTTAAAAGCAATATGCAATTTCTGAATACAAAAATAACATGGATGCCATGCCAGCTCCACCCCTGGGTGGAGATATCAACTGAGACTGGGAGTGGTGGAGCGCGCCTGTAATCCCAGCTATTGGGAGGCTGTAAACAGGCGGATCACTAGGAGTGTGATCTAGTAGTGAGACCCTGAACACTCTGTAGACCCTTCCCTAAAATACAAAAATAAAATAAAATAAAATAAAATAAAATAAAATAAAATAAATAAATAAAAACACAGAAATGTGGCCAAAACACTTTAAAAAAAGAGAGAGAAGGAAAAAGTAAAGCACAAAGGAATGTTCATTGGGTAAAAGGAAAATTATTTTAGCTAGAAGACTTAGATGAAGGAATTCATACAGAAGAATATAGAGATAAATACGTGGCTCTAACAAAATTACTATCTTTCTTAAATTATATTTAAAATCAAAATGAAATGACAATCTTGATGCCGAATTTTACAGTTTGATAAAATCAGAGGCTAGAAGATTATCTAGAGATGCCTTCATATCCATTACAGTAATAATCATTTACACTGAGTTTAAAATCATTTCCTGTTTTGGAGAACACTTTATACAATTATCAAATTATGCAGTTATCATATATACTTACTTATCATTTTTCACTTTTAGGTACGTAAAGTAAACACTAAGTTTATTTGCACAAAGTGCATGAACACATGAACAAGTTAAAGGAAACATTTTTATATAATGGACAAATAGACACAAAAAAATATCAGTTATGACTTTGCTCCAGTTACTTTGAAAGGAGACAAAATACAAGCAAGTTAGAAGATTCAATATGCTTTCAGTGTGAAATCTATACTTAGAAGCATTTGAGGGAAATGGGATGGATTTTCCATACGAGACATTTAAGGATCACAAGTGCATCTACTCTACTGTTGTCCTTTTCTAATACGAGTCCACCTCTGCCCAAAATGTGTTCAGTACAACACATGGTGTCCTAAAGTGTAGAGATTTGGAGATTGGGCTGCAGAAGAGAGAAGTAAATTCCTTTTAAATAAATCACTCAGAGGGCTGGCCAAATAGCTCAGTGTATTAAAGTGCCTGTAAGTAGGAACAGGGACCAGGTTCAATCTCTGGGCCTGCCGGGCCGGGCCCAGCCCCTGGGGAGTACTGCGATGGCAATTGAGACTGGGCATGATGGCGAATGCCTGTAATTCCAGCTCTTGGGAGGCTGGAAACAGGCAGATCACTATGAGTCTGATCTAGTAGTGAAACCCTGAACACACTGTAGACCCTTCCCTAACATACAAAAAATATATGTATGCATCACTCAGAAATTACACATAGTACCACTGCTTCTCCCCCTCTATTTATACTGCAGTTAGTTAGACAATCTTAGCTAAACGTATGCCTGGGAAAGTAGTGCAAGGATATATATAGTGCAAGTTAATGCCCAATCTTTTATTCAAACTTGCCCCTGGGAGTAACTTCCGAATTAACAGGATTATCAAAAGGAGGAGCTGCTGGGATTTTGAGTGGCACCATAGAAAGCAGAAATCTACTGAATATTCTACTAATTTTCATTTTTTCCATAAAGAAGGAAAGCACTGTGGACAACTTCAGGATGACACAATTAATTTTGGAATTCTCTAAGGTTAAACAAGAAGTCCTCATATCATTTTATAATCCCATTTTTCTCTCAACACCTATTTTCCTGTACCATTTTAAAACCATGATATCCATGAGATTTGAACTAAGATGCATTATTTATTTTTGAAACATATATCCATTTGTACATATAAGTAAACATTTCCACAAGGATTTAAAAGCATAAGTAGCATTTAAATCTTAACAAAAATCCTTGTCAAAAGTGATAATGATAGGGGGCGGGGAAATGGTTCAGTAGAATAAGGGCTTGCCTGGCAAGTGCAAGGGCCCAAGTTCAATCCCTGGTTCCACTGGGGGGAAAAAAAAGAAGTGGTAAAGATTCATTTCTATCTTAAACATTTTTCCCCTAGGTTACTGGAAATGTAGTCAATATGCATGGCTACTGATGTCCTGGGCCAATATGGAAGAGAATTTGATTAAATTAGAACAATTCTATCAATCTTCTTAAGTCTAATGCAATCTCAATTAACGCTCTCTCTCTATTAT
>NW_004524577.1:19391764-19400959 GCF_000260255.1 Octodon degus
AGGGCCTGAGTTCAATCCCCAGTTCTGCCAAAAACAAAACAAAATGCATCTCTTTTCATAATATAAAATAAAACAAAAATGTCAAAATCATAAGCAGAAGGTTTGAAAACAATAAAATAAAATATAGTAAAGAGCTGGAAATTACTCCTAAATTTAAAATAGCTTAGATGCAGGGCTGGGGAGATAGCTCAGTGGTTTAAGTGCCTGCCTGGCAAGCACAAGAACCCGAGTTTCATTCTTAGTGCCACATGCCATGCCTGCCCCTGAACTCTTGGAGCAGAGGGCCAGCCACCAAAATTGGACATGGTGGTACACATCTGTAATCCCAGTGCTAAGGAGCCTGAGACAGGAGGATCACTAGGAGTCTGAACTGCATAACGAGACCATATAACAAATTTTTAAAAAAACTTAAAATAAAAAAATAGTTTAGATGGATTAATCAATGAAATGAGATCAATAATTTAAAAATAATTTAGGACTTATTTCAAAATATGACAAGTAGCATTTAAGCAGGGAATTTTGAAATAAAATGCATTTAAGGAATAAGATCATAGAGTGCAGTGTGAATAAAAACTATGTATATTTCAATCTAATATTCAGAAAGAAAAATATTTTATCCTAGAGAAACAATGAAACCAATAGGTAGTAAAAATGCAAGAGGTATATTACAAAATCTAAAGTACTGGAGTGTCAATGTTGTATAAATTTTAAAGGGGATGAAATGATTCATATAATGGAATATTTCAAATCAATGACAAATTAATATGCACAATATATACAGTGTGGATGGAAATCATTAAGAAAGAGAAGATTTCCATAATCATATAAAATCAGGAAAGGGTCATAGACAAGAAGTTGAGGTAGATTTAATATCTAATATACAGATGTTTTAAAATAACTGGTGGTAAAATAAGTTTCAAGATTTCAGCAATTGATTGCCTGTAATCACTTGATATCTTGCCAAATAAGTAATGTAATAGTATGGGCCAGCCAAATAGCTCAGCAGTTTAAAGCACCTGCAAGCAGGTGCAGGGGCTGGGGGCTCAATCCCCGGGCCTGCCGTGCTGGCTGCACCCCCGGGGCATGCTAAGACAGCAATTGAGACTGGATATGGTGGCGTGTGCCTGTAATCCCAGCTCTTGGGAGGCTGTAAACAGGTGGATCACTATGAGTCTGATCTAGTAGTGAGACCCTGAACACCCTATAGACCCTTTCTTAAAATACAGAAAATAAATAAGTAATGCCATGGTGCTCAATATTGGGGGAAAAGACTATCTTGTTATAACTTAAAGTATGTGTGAATGATATAAGTCCTTTGTGAGCAAACAATTTTAACAGATGTCAAATATTTATTCTCTCAGAGTTATTAATTTTATCTAAGGGAATGCTATCAATATAGTTAAAATATTAAAGTTTACTAGTATAAGCAAAGAAAATATATAACTTTACTGGAGATTTTAGATGAAAGAATTCATGTATAATATAATGCAATCAAATACTTTAAAAAATTGAGTTAGCTACATAACACATAGAACCTTATCTGTTGGACATTTAACTTAGAATATTTGATGTCAAAGGAAAAATTCTATGTTGGTTGTGGAAGAAAATTGGGTAGAAATACAACAAGATATCAAAAGGTAAGGCCGATGAAACAGATCAGTGGACTAAGCGCATGCTTTGGCAAACGCAGGGACCAGGGTTTGATCCCTGGTCCAGCTTGCCTGTAGGCCCCACCCCCAGGTCGCTCTGAGCTGGGAACAAATTCTGGGTATGGTGGCATATGTCTGTGATCCCAGCTCTGGAAATGCTGAAATCAGGAGGATCACTAAGAGTCTGAGCTGTGTAGTGAGACCCTGTACCAAATACATAGAATGAAAATAAATGTGCATATGTCAAAAGATACTTTCTCCATATGGTGGAAGCATATACACAAATGCACACTCACATACATGTGTGCATACACATGCACACATGCACACACATGCAAGTGCACACATGCACATCCTACTTACCATATCTTATTTTCATACTTAACTACCTACAAAAGAAAGGAGTTACTTGTCCCTACTATTAGAAATTGGACAATTTTACATTTCACTCAAGAATAAGCACAAGTTAAGTACAAGGAAAACATTTAGTGAATATTATGGAAGTACTATTATACGTCTTGAGAATTTAGAACATAAATGTGTACCATATAAAAACATGATAAATTACAAATTTATTGGCAGGTTTTCTGGGTCTTTGTAAATATAATCTTGAATTTGTTACCAGTGTAAGAACACAGCTCAAACAAGTGTCAATTGGCAAAATTATAATATTTATTTTTTACAAGTCATGGAAAGTACAAAACCTAGTTGTGAAAATATTTTTTGACCATGAAAATGGATTTCCATTTGCATTATTTGCCAGAGTCCTCTCTTTGGAAAATATTGTATCCTAAAGTTGGTATACTATTTTAAGTATAATTAAACATCTTTCCTGATATGAAGCCACCAGTAAAGTGTGTGTAAACTTAAAGGCAAAACTCCTGAATATTATTATTATTATTTTTTTGGTGCAAATGGGGATTGAACTCAGGCCCTTGCACTTGCCAGGGAAGCACTTATTCTACTGAGCCGTCTCCCCAGGCCCCTGAATGTTAATTAAACACCATTTAGTTAATAGAAATAACATCAGGAATACAGCTCAGTGGTGCAACGTCCTCTTGGCAAATGTACAAGGTTGTGAGTTTGATTTCTAGTAAAAAATAAATAAATAAATAAATAAATAAATAAATAAAAATAAAAAAATAAATGAGTTAAGGTCTGGCCTGATAGCTCAGCAGATTAAAGTGCCTGCTTAGGCAGAGCACAGCAGCCGGGGTTTGATAACCGGGCATCCAATGCAGGCTCTACTCGCGGGGTGCTGATATGGCAACTGAGACTGGGCATGGTGGTGCACACCTGTAATCTCATAGTTTGGGAGGCTGAAAACAGGAGAATCACTAGGAGTCAGATCTACCTATTGAGACCCTGTAGATCCTAGAGACCCTGTAGAAACTGTAGACCCTGTAGACCTTGTTCTAAATACAGGGGGGAAAAACTGAGTCAATAGAAATAATGTTTTATATGTAATGCAAAATGGTAATACAAGCTCCCCAATTTATAGTTTTAAGCAACTAAGAAGCTTTCTGAAGCTGCTGCTGTTCTCAGTTACTTGGACAAAGCCTTCAGAAAACAAAAAGAGAAATTGTACTTTTTATTCGAAGTATGAATCAATGCAAATTTAAAAAGAAACTCAAGCAAAAAAAAGTTTATTTCTGTAGTCTTTAAATGAAATAAGGTAAAATTCATAAAAACTGACTTAGAAAATGGCATATGTTTCTCAGTAAGTCCTCTTTTGTTCACAGTTTAGGAGAATTATAGAATTATAAGCAGATCTCAATAGTAAGTTTAAGAAGTTGTTGGCCAGTCTCCAGTCTGGGCCAGCGTAGAGTAAGCCTCACTGCCACAGACTGAAGGGCTCCCTCTACCTGGACACTCTCATTAGGTGATCTGTGTCCTGCAGATTGCTCTCGGCTCAGCCCCACTCTTTTCTCTCCCTGCCAGATTCTAGGACTAAAGGATTTCTATCAACACGTGATTTCATCTTTCATTACAGCATTAAGAAAACACGTAGGAGGTGAACCCACCAAGTTATTCACATGGTGTTCCGGAGCATTGCTCGGCTGCGCTTCTGTGTAGTTATTACCAATAAGTACTTCACAAAAGTACCCGTAAGCGATCGTTTATGAATTTATCAGAGTTTCCTTCATTCTAACTTGTCGTGTGCCTTCGTGTGGGTGAGATTCCTATTCATTTATACTTGCTTTCTATTTCTGTCAGTCAATGCTTTGAAATAAATCTCATTAGCAGCTTTTGAAAGCATTGAAAAATCCAAGAGCCTATGCTTAATCTCAGAGTCAGCTTTTTTAAAATAGTGGGTAGAGATTATTTTGGGATAGATGGAGAGAATTCAGGGCTGTAACCAAGTCCAAACGATCATTACAATGTAATATAACTCTATTTTACTCTCTTACAGCTTCCTGAGCCTCATTGTCCAAATGTTAAGTCCTGGATTATACGTCAATGTTGTGGAATTTACTCAGTCTCTATGTAGTCATATTCTTTTATTCATGCTCTGTGAGAATTGCAGAGGAATCATTAGCCTTTCCTGTTGTGACACGTTCTTCTTATTGTTTTGTTATTTTTGTTGTCATTCTCTTACAACCGGTGAGTTGTAAGCTCAGTAGTTAGAATGCTGAAACATATCACAGCCACACACGCACAACATGTTGTCAGTTGTTGGGCCATGCTTGCGGATTATCATCTCCCACAGAAAGTTATGGAGTCCATCATCTTATTCTTTGCCCTATCTATCATCTTTTATTTTACTTTTTATGTATCTGGTACATGGTCTCATTACACAGCTCAGACTCATAGTGATCCTCTTGTTTTCAGCCTCCCCAGGGCTGGGATTACAGGCATGCGCCACAACGCCCGGACTCTGTGGCCGACTCAGCACACTTGGGGGCAGGGCTGGCATAGCATGTGGTGCCAGGGGATCAAACCCTAGTCCATGCTCTTGCCTAAGCAGGTGCTTAGACCACTAAGCTATCTCACTGGCCCTTACTATCCTTTATTAAATACTGTTTAAGCTCTAGACTTTCTGGCTGCTTGGATGTTTTTTGTTGTATTTGCACTTCATTTCTCTTTTTCCGGTCCTCCTTTGCCTTTGTTCCTAAATAATACATGCATAAAGTTGTTCCTTCAGGATCTCTGCCAAGAGAACTTCCATTGAAACACTTGAGCAAGTTTCTTCCTAAGATCAAAGTACCTGTGACGTGAACGACAATTTCTTATATCTCCATATTTTTTGGCCAGGCAAGCAAGTTGCATGAGGAGAAGTATGGGACCCTGCCTATGCAAATTTATGTCACAAGAATGTAGCATATAACAGACACCGCAAGGGCCAAAAGGCAGAGATACAACAGAGTTGTAGAAAAACAGAAGAGGTGGTTGTGTCCAAAAAAGTTGTAAGGAAATAAGAACATTCAGTGAGAGAATAATTAGCTGTAGATAAATACAGGTTTTTACTCCTATGAGGAAAATTCCACAATAGTACGAGGCTGCATGTCTTAAATTCTTAAATAGAAAATGAGAAAATAATTGTCATTGTGAAATGAATGGATTTTGTTTTTCCAGATTTGGGTTGTTTTGGTAGGATTAATTACTTTATGCATTTTATTCATGTAATATGATGTATTCATGCTGAGATGATTTTTTGTTAATTATCTCTGTGACTTTTTAAAACAAATTTTAAGTAATACATTCAGCTTTAAAAAAGAAAAAAAGTTGAGGAATTATTTTAGAAAAGAGCCCTTTGTGAGAATTTTTTAAATGTTGCCTCAAAAACAGCCATTCTGAAGAAAGGAAACAGATCATTTAAGATTCTCAGGCAACAGACAAGTATCAGGGTTAATTTCACGTCAAAAAAGGATGTATAGTGCTGTAATGGTAAAATATTTTTGTGCAATTTAATTATCTGTGGTTAGGAGATACTGTACCAACTTAAGTTAATTACATAGTAAAAATTTTAAGTGCTTATTTTTCGGTACAGATTGTGACAGTCCCATAAATTATCATTTAGGGTGCCCAAGTAAAACAAGTCTCTCTGATTGTTTCTATACTTACACTTGCATGATTTTACTTTTCCCTATTTTCTTTTTCCTTTTCTTTCTTCAAGCAGCAAAACTCTGATAACTTTGACTCTCGAGCTTTTATTTTTCTCTTTCACATAAAAATGGCAAATAGGTGGCTTATTGTTCACTTGTAGAATGATTAAGTAAATTTCCAGTTTATGAGATTTTTTAACCTATTTTACAAAAAGCCAAATTGAGCCAGAGATTTAGCACAGCAGCACAGTGCCTGCCTCCATGCTCAAGGTCCAGAGTTCAATTCCCAGGACCAAAAGAATGAAAAAGTCAAATTGCATCAAGTGAGTAATTTCGTGAGACACTTCCTTGTCCACTCCCCATAAAAACCCCAATCAGAAACATGTTTAAAGATTTTCTTAAATAATTCTTCAATAAAATTCTGTCAGGTTCCACGTAAAGAATACTTACTTTTCTTTTATCTTTTTTTTTTTGTTTTATTTTATTTTTTATTGAGAAATAAACATAAATGAGACAGTTTCACAGCTGATTAATAGGACAGTTTTGATAATCAATACATTGTACATTGTTGTCTTCTTAGTGGTTATCCATAGCACAAGAAGCAGACAGGATATTCTGTCCAAACACTGTTAGTACACCTCTTTCTTCTCACTGAATTAAGCGAAAGTAGCTGTAAACCTATCCTAACTATTTTGTATATATAAATACAAAATGATCTTTCCTTTGTATCCTTTTTTTTTGTCCTGTCAGAGGTGAATATTCTATTGGCATCTAAATACTATAGGTGTTTGAATTCAGCTAAACAATCTAACACTGTCTAGCAGTCTATAATATTAGTGGGTTATCCTCAGAAGTTACGGGGGGATTTGAGCCTTTTACAGCTCATCGTATTAACATGGACTTACTTTACATACCTTGCTTTTATACTTTTCTGCTGGATGCTTAAGACCAAGATATAGCAAGACCTATATAACAAGAAATGTAACTTTTGTATCTGATAAAGTCAGTCAAGTCCTCTCAGGCTTTATCCTGTAGCCCTGTACCACACTTTGTAGATCCTTTGTCAGTGTCAGCCACGAGGATGAGTCACAGCCATTGCTTGACCACTTTGCTCTCTGTGAAAGCCTGAGAGAATATTTTCTCTCCATGTGACTCTCCCCAGGCACACTATACATCATCGATCACATTCCTCTGTGGCTCCATAATTTTCTTGATCAGAAAGTTTGGAGCACAACTGAGTTACATGATGTCACAGTACAGGTTCTCCTATGTCCCGAGTCGTCACTGACCTTGAAAGGCTAGGGCCAAAATGTTGGCTAACCATGCAGCCCTTCCTTTTCTCCAATTTTGAACTGCTAACTTAAGAATACTTACTTTTCACAATAAATATTTTGTGCCAACTCTTTGATACTTTTTAAGGAGGACTGGTGGTAACAATGGCACTTCGTGGGATGGGGAGAGAGCTCAGTAAAATTAGCACTTGTCTGGCAAGCGCAGTGTTCTGAATTCAATCCTCGGTACTGCAAAGAAAAATTAAAAAATAAAAACTAAAATAAATTAAAATAGCGCTTCGTACAGGCACAGGTCACAAAACTGGGCATGGCAACTAATTTAGCTTAATACTCTCACCACTACTAATTTAGATATGGTAAACAGTGAATTAATTTCCAATGAACTTTTTTTATTATTAATACAGGGTCTACAGAGTCTCACTACACAGATCGGCCTTATAATGATTTTCCTGTTTTCAGCCTCCCAAGTGTTGGGATTACAGGCACAGGCACCACTCCCAGGCTCATTCCCCGCCCCCACTCAGTGAGCCTCTGGGATGGGGCCAGCATGACAGGCAGGGGATCGAACCCGGGTCCCTGAATCTACCTCAGCAGGTGCTCTAATCTCTGAGCTATCTGACTGGCCTCCAATGAGCTTCATACTGAGAAATTCTGTGAGAGATGCTGCAGTCGGAGAAAACTAGTTCTTCAAAATCTTTTCGAATGACAACTGCCTTGTGCCACATGTATTTTGAAAAATACATGCTTTAAGCACATATTAAAAGAAAAGCTGTTGAAAGTGGACTAATTTGGGGGATTTCATCGAAAATATAAAAAGAATACACATTTGCCTAAGACATAAATTCTGCTAAAAGAAACTAAGAATGCCTTCAATCAGGAAATACATTATTCTACAGAGGTATGATCTGAGAAAACCTTAAATGTATATTATTCATTCTTTTATATGGTAGAAAATGGATCAAACGATAATCTAGAGACATTATGTGTTCAGCTCATACTATCATAAAACTGGAGCAACATAAAAATAAATGTCACACTGACATAAATACATGCAAGAAAGAAATAGAATAAATGTAACTAAAACGATAATACTATGAAAAGTAATATTCCATGAGGAAAGTGATGAAGAGTCACATTGTTCTTTGGCTTGGATTGGAGATGCTACTGGAAAAGAGACAAAAGACACAGCAACCCCAAAGTCAGAAGGCCCCTCGGGGTGCCAATGACCACTCATACATATGCCCATGAGCTCCTATACATATGCCCGTGAGCTCCTAAGTTACTGTTCCTAGCTCAATGGAACAGATCCCTCTAAGTATTGTCACGAGAAGATCCAGGTACTGCCAGCTGTTAACACCAGCCACACAGCTTATCATCCTGCAGGAGGGGCACTTTCAGGAGGTCCACTGTGCAAGTCTTTACAACTTGCGGGGGAAACTTGAGACAGCCTTGGAATCTAAGTATCTCATCAGCAGCTAATGCTTGTTTAATATGAAGCATTTATTTCTAGATTTCCTGAAGGGAGAGTTAGACATCTCGTTATTAAAAGTGTCACTTGGTTATAGTGGCTTTCTCAGTCATAAGCAAGAAAGAATGACTAGAGGAAAGAGATGCAGTATGAACATTTAGAAGTGAACATGGAGAGTTGATGATGGAATTTATCTTTACACTGCCTTAAAGATACTGTCCTTGCTCTTGGGTAAGACAAATAAGAGTAAGAATCCTTTGTAAGTGATATTTTATAGAGAAAGTAAATCCATTTTATGAAGAAAGGTGAGTGGAAATATGAAAGGTAGTTTCTTAGGTGGACTGACTGTGCCCAAATCACAAAGCTATAATTGCTTAGCCATATCATGTTTGATGAGATTACTACGTCACTTGCACATCACTGTCTTCAGTGGAAAATCACATCGCAGTAACACACCTACAGTGTTTGTAGACTAAATTAAATGGTACCAGAAGAGCACTTAGAATATTGTTGGTGTTCATGAACAGTTGAAAAATTGATACGTGAGTAGTCTCAAAGTGCTAATGCTCTTGAACTGCTATATTTTTATATTTATATTCACAAATACCATACTAGTTTTAGTTTTTAAATATTTCTGGGCCTGGGGAGATAGCTAAGTAGAATAAACATTTGCCTGGCCAGTGCAAGGGCTTGAGTTCAATCCCCAGTTCTGACAAAAAATAAAATAAAATAAAATTATA
>NW_004524577.1:19401120-19417943 GCF_000260255.1 Octodon degus
CATGTGCGAGCGACCACATAGTTTCGTTTTAAGTTATTCACATTCGATTTTTCTCTTCTATCACTAATTTGGACCAAACTCTTGCCTTTTACCCTTGCTCATCCTAAAATCTTAGCATCCGGCTTTCTTCAAGATTGAAGACTACCGAAAAGTTTGAAAAAGACACCACAACTGGGGAGATGGAGCCTTTTGTTCCCAAGTGCTGTTCTCATTGCCAGTTCTGTCACATATGTTTGGATGCATGGATGAACAAATTATGCCACACGTCGTCAGAAATTCACTCTTATCAAGTTCTTAGAAATATGTTCTGGCAAAACATAGCGGAAAAAACTCACAAATTAGGTAGGCTGAGATAGCTCAGCGGACTAAGCCTTCCTTAGTCAAGTGCAGGGACTGGGTTTCAATTCCTGGCATCCTGTGCCATGCGTGCCCCGCCCTTGGGTGTGCTGAGCCAGCGACTGCATCTGGGGATGGTGATGTACACCTGTAATCCCAGTGCTGAGGAGGCTGAAAGCAGGAGGATCAGTATGAGTCTGAGCTGCACAGTGAGACCCTGTGCCAAATACATGAGAAATGAAAAATAATCACAAGTTAGTTAAGAAATCTATGTTTCAGATTGTACTGGAGGAAACTTATACCTTCTAAACTATTACATCACTGATAAGCTCTGTGTAACTTTGAATTGGTGAAAAGGAAGGTGAGCTTTATTGTTTGTGTTTGGTTTCTGTTAAAAGGTAATTATTTACAAACTTTTAAGACACAAGACTAGGATGAAACATGGCCGGTGAGCAAAAGAACCTGGAGAAAAGCAAAATCAATCCAGCCAAACATAATAACAATGTTCTATTTAACCGTAAGCAGAAAGATATTATTGAGAGATTGTATAACAACTTCTGCAGGTCATTATAGTTTGTGTTTATTTAATTGTATCATAAAATGTATACGATTGAGAAAATGCAAAGGTTCTGTGTGATAATGTTCAGTTTTTATTTCTCTGAACTAGATATAGTTTCAATAAAAAGTAGACCTAAGGTCTGATCAGCTGTTACAGAAAAATTTCATCTGAAACTAAACTCTAAAACAAATTTATTTTCTTTCTTTTCCTTTTTAAAATGTCTTTGGTTGTTACGGGGTCTCATTATGCAACTCAGACTCATAGTGATCTTCCTGCTTTCAGCCTCCCCAGTGGTGAAATTACAGGTGTGAGCCACTAGGCCCAGACTGGCTGGCTCAGCCCGCCCTGGCGGTGGAGCTGGGAAGGCATGTGGTGCCGGGTATTGAGCTGCAGTCTCTGCACTTGCCTTAGCAGGCACTTTAGTCTGCTGAGCTACCTCATGAGTCCACAATTTATTTTCTTTACCACTGCTTGATAGCTTATATAAGGAAGATACTGACACTTACGTATTAAAACTTGTTCACCTTGGATGATATAGTAAAAAATGGATTACTTAAAGTAAAAGTCTTGTGGGTTTCTTTTTTCTGTTTTTCTTTCTTTCTTTTTTTTTTGTTTTGTTTTTGTTTTTTGAAATGTGTTGCCACATTTTAATGCATACCATTCATAGTGAAATGAACAAATCAGAGTTCTTGTGGATTTCTGAATTCAGTGATCATTATATAAGTTATATGGAAACCTTAATGGGCAATGCAAAAACTTGATTTAATGATCTTAAGATTCATGTTCTCTGGTGGATTCACAGAGAATTATGTAAGATGCTGGTTGACTTGTATCACTCAGCTGAACTCAACTAGCATGGTGCCAGGTGTGGGAGGCCCCATGTGAAGATTGTTGCCAGTAGCATAAGATGCAGAACTAGAGAAAAAATCAAAGCTGTTGGAAGCTGTAGGGAGTTGTTGGTTTTTCTGAAAGAACTGATCATGCTGGCTTTCCTGATGAACTCAGCTGTTTTTATCCTCAAAGAAGCTCTTTACTGTCACTGAGCGTAGCCATGGTTCACTTTGGAGGAGCTCTGGTCCTTACTATGGTCATTGCTTCCTGGCTCTAGAAGGGAAGATGGTCCCCTGCTCAACCTCCTGGAGAAGCTGGTCATGTTGGCTTTCCTGATGGGAACATGGCTGTTCTTACCATTGAGCTTGGGACCTCACTGTTGTTGAAGATGGCTATAGTGCTATTAGGGGGGATTCTGCTTCTCAATTTGAGCCTTGCTTCCTGGCTCCAGTGCAGATCCCTCAGTCTGTTAGCACAGGTCCTTCACCTGTTGACAGAGATTTTCTGGCTTCCACCACTGACTTTTGGGCTTTCCCATCATAGATCCCCAAAATAGGCCTGCATGAGATATTGCTGTGGGCTGTTGGCCTCCAGCTGGACTTGTGGTGGGGGTTTGTCATGGGATTCAGGTGTTCAGATGGACTCATGCAGGACATTGTGCAAAGATCCAGGCCCTCAGATGAATTCTTTGGTCTTTAGTGTTGGGATAAATTTCCTGTACTCTTTTTAGGTGACTGTTGAAAAAACAATCCTATAAATTATGTGAGTTTTTCCCCTTGCAAAATCCCAAAGTACAACGAGTTCCCATGGCCAAGTTTTCACAGCGGTGATTCAGATCCGCAATTTCATGTTGGCTCAAGTGATTATGAGCAGATTATGGCAAACCCTAGGAAGATCATCTGTCCCAAAATGTCTTTCCTGATGATATCAAAGGCCATTGCAGTGACTGTTAAAGTATACTTGAGTATTGCAGTAAAAATAGAATTTCTTCAATTCAACTTCTTCAGAGAAAGTAGCAAAATCTATTACTTCTCAAATCTGTTTGAAAGAATTACAACTTTGTAGGGGATTTTTTAAAAATATGTAGTCCCTCCTCTACGTGTTATAGTGTGTAGTTAGACCAAGTTGTATTGCTGGGTTTATCAGAGATCTTTTTTATCTAATCATACCATTTTACTGTTTCTTAAAGATGAATTCTCTCTCTCTCTCTCTCTCTCTCTCTCTCTCTCTCTCTGTGTGTCTCTCTCTCTGTCTCTCTCTCTTGATTTTATCCATATTATTCTTTAAAAGCACTTTAAAAAACTGTCTTAAATTGTTTGTTTATTTATTTATTTAATTTAGTTGGTACAGGGTTTCATTACACAGCTCAGACTCATAGTGATCCTCCTGTTTTCAGCCTCCCCAGTATTGGGATTACAGATGTGCACCACCATTCCCAGTTTAAGTAGCCAGCCCAGTAATCTGGGATTCTGGAGCCTGTATGGCCTCCAGTACTAGGGATCAAACTCAGGTCTTAGCCTTGGCAGGAAGGGGCTTAGACTGCTAAACCGTCTGCTCACCATTAAGGGGACTTTTCATGACATACTCCATTCATTTTTTAAAAAATGATTCCCTTGGAACATGCTACTGAAGCTATAAGATTGTACATCACAACACAATTGGAAGCAAGTAGCCTGTATTTTATGATGCTGCAGCCATTTATTAAAATGAAACAGTATTATTGCACTAGAAAACCAAGTAGGAGTCTTTGTGGCAAGTCTGTAGTAAAAATTATTCGTTATAAATGAGACTCATTATAGTGAGAAAGAATTTCTCCTCTTCACCTTCAATGATGCAAGCTAAATTTCATGTAAGTTTTATATTAGTGGAGCCAGCCAGGAAAACCACATCAGGCTACCTGAAAATTTTCTATAGTGATCATCCATTATTTTCTCAATCAGCAAAACTCCAGTAGTCCTTCAGGAAGAAACCATGTAGTTTGAACAGAGAGGTCAGCAGAGGATTTTATCTGAAATCAAATAACAGGTCGCATTTCCACCACTTCCTTGGAAGTGATGGACATATGAACTTCTTTATACATCCGTGACCATGTCTTTGCCATAGAAAAGAGTCCGCAGTAGAAAAAAAGGAATCAAGAAGAGAAACACAGGCAAATGAGAGAACAAAGCCCCATAGCGGAACTTAAGGGGCCAGTTTGTGTTGCCTGGAAAACCAAGAGCTTTTCCTGTTAGCTCATGATTCTCTCAGATGAGCCAATATATTTTTCCTCAAGATTTGTTGTAATTGAGTTTCTATTATTTACAAATAAAAAAATGTTCTAACGCTAGTAGATGTAGACAGCTTTTCATAATTATATGAAAATTGACATATTGAACTTTGATGAAGAAAAGAAACTTGTTTTGCTTGTTTGTTTTCTCACAACCTTGAAGGCCTACAGGAATGAGAGCCTGAAGAAGCATAGACAATGCACTTGTGTCCTGCAAATGAAGAACAGAAAGAGTGTATGGATCCCATTATCCACTCCAAGACAGATTCTTCTTGAACTGCACACCTTTTATGACATGCACTCCTTAAAGGTTCCACTACCTTCTCAACTTGCCAAGCAAAAGAACCTCCAAAAGCCATTAGTAAAAGAAGTTACTCATGAGATTTTGAGGTGCATTGCAGGCTAAAACAATAGCATCATGATAAACTTATCTTCTAATACTAAAATCTCGATATGTGAGCAACGAATAGACACATACAAGAATAGAAGAAACTCATGCAGAGGAGACTGCAGTTGATTCACCAAAGAGAACCAAAAAGGAATGCAGAACTCAAAACACAAAGATCAACGTTCATCCAAACTCAGCTTTTAGTATGAATTGGCACACACCTGACATCACTGTACTTCATTCATATAAATATTCATAGCAAAATGTGAGATGAATAAGAGTTTGACCCTGGACTCTGAAAAAAGCCTTAGAAAGCTTCATTTGGCCTTTATTGCATGGGCGAACAAGAATGTTACTTACGGTCTGCATTTGTTCATGTGTTCGCTGGGACTAAAAGAAGCAACTGTCATAATTTAGCCTAATTTTTTTTTTCCTATGGAGTTTAAAGCACTTGAGATAGAAATTAATCCTTAACAGCTCACTTGACTGTTTATTCTTATTGAAATAAATGCAAACACAGCCATTCTTTTTTAGGGCTGAAAATACTCTAAATTTGTTTAAAAGTAGCTTTTCTAACACACCTTTTTGTTTTCCCCAAACCAATATTCAAAGTGATTATCTGGCTGGCCAAATAGGTCAAAGGATTAAAGCGCACCTGCAAGCAGGCGCAGGGACTAGGGGTTTGATCCCCCGGGCCTACCGAGCCAGCCCTACCCCTTGGGCGCAATGAGATGGCAATTGAGACTGGGCCTGGTGGAGTGCATGTGTAATCCCAGCTCTTGGAAGACTGTAAATAGGTAGATCGCTACAGGTCCAATCTAGTAGTGAGACCCTGAACCATCTGTAAACCCTTCCCTAAAAAGCAAAAAAAAAAAAAAGTAATTGTTTAATGAACTGCTTTATGATGGTTTACTTTAAGTGCTATAGACATATGAAATACTTAAATTGCAATCTAAATTTATTGTTCTTTACTACTCAACAAACCAAAAATTATGTGCATTGATTCACAGAGGTTCTATTGGTTCCTCAATGTATTCAATATCAATGAAATTGAAAAAAAAACATGCATAGGTGTATAAAATATTTTATTTACTTTGAATGATTGTACTTAATAAGACAGTAAGAACCACACATAATTAGTCATAATTCTCAAATTAAACAATTTCTAAAATAGATCCAATAGGATCAGATATACACTTATATATAGAAAGACTTGATTTGAGGAAGTGGCTGAAGGGACTTTTGGAGCCAACTAACCCAATTCTTTAGCATAGGATAAACTTGCTGGCTGAATTTCAAAAAGGAGCTGACTTTACATCTTGCTTTGCAAATTGCAAGCAGGCAGGGAATCCCTGGCGGGGTTTCTGGTTTTTATTTTTATTTATATTTTGTTTTCACTTATGGGGACATTCATGATTTAATCAAGTTTTGCAACCCATAATTCTTTCCATTTTTAAAGGTGGCTTATTCCTTGATGAGGAATAATATTTAATATGGAAAGATTAGATTAAGTGGGAAAGAAATAGCTGGATACTTAAGTATCATATAAATATAAATGAACGCAAGGACATTAAGTTCATTACTAATACTTCACAATGTAAATGAAATGACATCTGATTTGAGTCATCAAGATTTTCTGTTTTTTGCAGCAGACTAAATTGTATCTCTATAAAATTTATATTTTGAAAACTATCCTCTGTGGAGACGGGACTCTAGGGATAGCTTTATTTTATATGAAATCGTCAGGATCTGTCACTCTAATAGCATCATCAATGAGACCTTCTGGTTGAATGACAAGACCAGAGAGCTTGTTCTTTTTCTGTCACGCATTGAACAAAGGCTGCTGAGCACATAGATGAAAGACTAGAACCTACAACCCCGTGAGAAATCCCTGAACACACCATCCTGACTGAAGAGCTGATTTTGGACTTTCAGATCTCAAAATTCTGAGAAATAAATTCCTATTTTCTTAAGACACTAAGTGTTTGTTAGAACAAACTGAGTTGACTAAGATTAGATAGATAGATAGATAGATAGATGATAGATGATAGATAGATAGATAGATAGATAGATAGATAGATAGATAGATAGAATCAATGCTATTTAAGAAAAATATTACCAAATATATTCAATTACATGTACCTTTTATGGCTTTCTGCCATAAAAATATTATTCAAATTTCATAAATGTCCATGTGAGTACTCACACTCAGGTAGCCTTGATTCCAAGGAAATTCTGCACATTTAAGTTATCTCAAATGAGCCTCACATTGAAAGTGGACAGGCACCTGGCAGGGCTGGCCACTAAAAGATGGCACTGGGGACAATGCTACAATTTGCGACTTAGTTTGCGAGACACTTGGAAACTGATTTGCGCTTTTGAGTATCCTGAGCTGTGATTTTAAAAGCCAGGCACCCTGCTAGAGAACGTGGAAGGGTCCCAGAAGCAGGGTTTCCTGGAAACTCCCTGAAGGCCCAGCTGCTCCCTAATCCCACTCAATTCAGCTTTCAGCCTATCCCATCCAAGATGGAACAGTGAGAGTACTGTTTTCCATCCTCTCCTTGCACCACAGCAGCTCCAGATCTACTGCTGTCTACATATTGACTGTGCCCACTACACTGTGTCCTGTCCCCATAAAGTAGGGCGAGGGGTTTAAAACTCCACACAGCAGCTAGGTGCAGGAATCCACACTTGGAAGGCCAGTACCCAGCAACATTTAGACAGCACTTTCTCAAGCTTGACTCCAGCCTGGGCATTACAGGGAGACCCTATGTCTAAATAAATAAAATAAGACCAGGTATTGAGGTCAATGTAAAGGCCCTAGGAGCTTTAATTCCTAGTAAAGTAAAGCAAATCCACACCTTGGACTGGTTGTCATCTTCCTGTCTCAGCCTCCTCAATGCTGGGATTACAGGCATGTGCCGCCACGCCGGGTTGCAGGGCTGGCATGACGCTCCTGGTGATCCGGAGCCTGCAGAGCATGGGGCATCGGGGATTGAACTTGGGTCCTCACACTTGCCAGGCAGGTGCCTAGATTGCTGATCTAGCTCCCAGCCATGTATTTTGTTTTAAGTGCAATAGATACATTTTTTCACTCCAGCAGTGACACTTTCAATTATTGGAAATAAAGTCATTGATATGGCAAATGCTGCCTTAGAAAAGCAGGTAACAGAATGAAGTAGAAAGATATAAGAAAGGTAAGTTAGCTCATTTCTATATATTTTGTAAGATTTTCTTCAATTACAGAATTCCCAGCCTACCACCTTTCCACAACATTAAAATAATTAAGCAAAGTATCATTAGTGATATAAACATCACTGTTTGTAATAATTTTCACCGTGCCTTTAATTAAAAATATTCTCAAAACATTCTCATAAGCAACAAATGCATTGACTGCTGATAAAATTTTCTACTTTGATAAATATTCGTTTTCTGAGATCTACTGAAAAACCTTAATTTGCAATGTCGGTATGAAAGAATACATTAGCAATTGTGCTAGCTTTTATTATTTTAACAAGTAATTAATATTATTCAGAGGAAAAATTGTAGCCTAATGTATTTTCTTTAATTTTGATATATTAAAAAAGAATTAATTATCTTTTACACTAAAACTGATTTTGTTTCTTGATTTCTTGTTGCAGTTAATAATAGAACATGAAGTGAAATGTTTGTTAATTTATGACTGCAACTGAGACTATAATTATCAAAACTGTTTGTCTTCATTAGATCCTGTGAGCTCCTCACTGTTATATAGATTAATAAAATTCATCTCCAGCTTGTCAGTATGAATTTGAAAATTAAATATATATACATATACATAAATTTATATTTAATGCTCCAAAGATAATAAAGATACATACTATATAAATGTGTACAATTTTTGAGAGACACAAAAATGTTTTTTGATAACATTCATGGATTTCCAGGGTAAAGTTAAAAACTTGTGAGTTAATTCCATGTGAAGCTACCCATAAAATTTAGACTTTAG
This sequence comes from Octodon degus, assembly GCF_000260255.1. Classification (NCBI taxonomy): domain Eukaryota; kingdom Metazoa; phylum Chordata; class Mammalia; order Rodentia; family Octodontidae; genus Octodon; species Octodon degus. Next base: position 19,409,489 of record NW_004524577.1, read on the forward strand.
AAAACAAACCAAAATTCATTTTTCTCCTTCTTTTATTCTTCCTGGTCCTCTTCTCTTTGAATGTTTCCATTTCTTTATCGCATCCTAGATTTTTTACACTAATATTGCCCAGTAATGATATTTCCCACTTCTTTTTTTTTCTTTCTTTCTCACCTACAAGAATATGTTCCAGCCATTTGTTCAGCAAAAAGCTGGTGTTCAGGCTCTACTGAGCTAGTCATTTTCTGCTCAAGTTTAATTCCTCTGAGGGCTCTTTGAAGAATAGGCCTAAAATTACTTCACATCTCAATCTTCCTGCCCTCTTTAAGGTAATAAACTGGTAATAAGAATTTTACCTTTTCTATGAAATGTCTGCTTGGATTTACTTATTTATTTATTATTTATTTATTGGGAAGGGTCTACAGGGTGTTCAGGGTCTCACTACTAGAACAGACTCATAGTGACCCACCTGTTTACAGCCTCCAAAGAGCTGGGATTACAGGCACGCACCACCATGTCCAGTCTCAGTTGCTCTCTCAGCCCGCCCCTAGGGCAGGGCCTGCACCGCAGGCCTGGCTTCGAACACCCAGCCTGCTCTCAGGCACTTTAATCGGGGACCTTATTTATTTATTGTTTTTCTTCTAAATCATCTGAGGGCTTCACTCACAAATGCAAATTGAGAACTTTTTTTCTTCTAAATCTGCAACTTTCTGTGCAAGACTATTTTTTTCTTTTTCAGAACTGGGGATTGAACTCAGGCCCTTGTGCTTGCCAGGCAATCACTCATTCTACTGAGCTATCTCCCCGGCCTGTGCGAGTCAGTTGAGAAGCGGTCACCTGAGCTTTTCGAGTTTCATGGAGTAGCTTCTAGTCGTTTTCCATTGCTTTGTCAGAGATTAGTACAGATTTGGATTTTTGAAATAAAAGGCATTGCCTCTTTCTTCCAGGATGGAGAGTCTGGACTTATTTGTATCAGATTTTTCAAGCAGGGTAAGAAAACAAAAACCAAAACTTTTATCAGCTGCTGGACACATCTGAGGCTCAGGTTACTCTTTTATAGGCATGTAGCATGCATTTCTCTGTGCATGAGGACTCTGTTTTTGTTTTGAATCTGCTGTCAGCTAAGGTTCACTGAATTCTTAGGGAAGATACACAGTCCTTTCTGTTACCCCGTAGGAGCAATTCACAGACCAGCAGATCTTTGCTGCTGCTCAGGGCAGCAGGCTCATGCCCCTTGCCTTGTACTCAGTGTTCCCTTGTTTAGGTCAGGGTCACTCATAATAATCTCTGTTTCATTTATATTCAGCTGATCTGTGACTAAATCTTGGAAGTGCTACTACTCAGGGATGTTTCTGGAGTTGGCATGGGATACAGAGAACAAAAACTGGGAACCTCTGGGGCAACCTCATCATTTTCCCTAACATGGGCTGAAGTTGGTAGCTCTATTAATCCCACTTCCAAAAATTTTCCATACATAATTTGGAAATCATAGATTGTAAAGTGGAATGGATTATTACCATAAACTTCATTCAGTAGATTTTTTTTGTATATTTTTTAACATGTTGAGCATCGATTTTTGTATTATATGGTGATCGAAAAAGTATTTATCTGATTAGGCTAATATATACAAAAATATCAACTAAGAAAAAGTTTTCATGGTAGTAGAAAATTACTAAGAATAAAACATAACCAAAATACTAGAATGGCAAATGTATGACCAGCACTTCTAACAGTTTGGGGATAGGATATCACACAAAGTTCTAGTATGTGGTGGACGTAGACAGTGCCCATGACTCTTACTGGTGGCCAGGTGTCACTTGTGGAACTGAGCTATGGCTATCTCCTTGATAGTCATCCTGTAGACCCGAATAGAATCGTGACTCATAGGGTGCAGGAGAAGTCCATTTGTAGAGTATACTGATGGAAATACTTTGCTGCTGTATACAAAAGAATAATTGAAAGGCTGATGTTGTATACCTCTTATTCTCCTGTGTTTTAATTGTTTGTCTTATTTGGTGGGTTCTTTCCATTCTCATTCGTAGAGTTGTGGTCATTTTGATCCCTCTCTAGAATATCTTTTAATAGTCTGTGTAGTGTTGGCCTTGTTGTCATGAAATTCTTTAGTTGTTCTTTGTCGTGGAAATATTTCACTTGTCCATTAAACTTGGAAGAGAGTTTTGCAGAATATATCAGTCTGGGTTGGAATTTGTTTTCTTGCAGACTTACAGTAGTGTGAGTACTCTGAACTGATCACAGATTCATACACATGATACACTACATTCTGGCCTCTTAGTTGGGCTCACAATTTATTTTTAATTTTTGAATATTAATTTGAAATATTTAATGTAATTTTGAATTAATATTTAATTTTCTAATATTGTTTAATTCTGATTTTTGTTTTATGATTTATACTGTTTCTTTGACTTACAATCTATTTATAAGACATGGCACGATATTTTCTCCTAGTATTAGAAACCTTAAAAAGTATATTTCCATTTTCCATTGACTTTATAATAGTTGTTCCTTGTCTTTTACACACACAGACACACATATATGTGAAGAAATACGTGTATAACCTGACATAAGATTGAGACTGTTTTGTGGAAATCTTAAATACTGTTTTAAGTGGATTCATCTAATATGATTATATCTTACAAAGTCCTGCATAACTATCATTTTGAGAGCTTCTTAGTCTTTATCCAGGACCATACAGCAACTTCTCTTGCCTCCTAGATTATAGTCTTTGTTATTTAATATATACTACATCTGGAGGCATTAGAATATTTTGCGTAATGGGAAAATATTTTATTTTTAGTTTTTAAAGGTATGTTTGCTAAGTATAAAATTCAAAGAGGACAGATCTTTTTTTTTCCAGTTCTTTGAATAAATAAATCTATATTCTTACCCACTTGCTCTTTTTTTTCGCTAATGTGGAATAAGATGCTATTTAATTTTTGTTCTTCCATAGCTAATATCTTTTATGTATAAGCTTTAATGATTTTTTTTTCTTTCCAATCAGTTTTGGACAACTTCAGTTTTGTGTATTTTGGTATGATTTTATTGTATTTCTTATGCAAAGGCTCATTTTCCTTGGAAATGTGTTGCTATAATTTTAACTAAATTCAGAAATTTTAAATCTTTAAATATTTATTGCCTACCCCTTCTTCTTTGAGAATTCTAATTATATGAATATAAATTTCTTGATTTTGGCAAAGAGAGAACTATTATATGACTTATCTGTAAATGCTTTCTTCTTCATACTTATTTTAAACAATATTGTTATATTCATTTAAGTTTGTAAATAATTTTTATAATGTACAATCTATTATTAATCCCATGTTTTGTAATCATTTAAGAAATATTTTTCTAAAATTCACTGTGCCAGCATCTTATATTTTCCACATTTCAATATTTGTCTACAATTTCTAATTTCCTATATAATTATTATTGATTTTCAATAAAGTTAATAATGAGCACCAAAAAAGAAAAAGTATCTATACACATTAACAACACAGTCTTTTAGGGCTGGCCAGACAGCTCAGCGGATTAAAGCATCTGCTTAGGCAGACACAGGGACTGGGGTTTCATCACCCAGGGGCCGTGCTGGTCCCACTCCCGTGGCCACTCTGGGATGGTGATTGAGACTGAGCACGGTGGCACATGCCTATAATCCCAGGGCTTGGGAGGCTGAAAACAGGAGAATCACTGTGAGTCCAATCTCTATAGTGAGACCCTGCAGACCCTGTACTAAATTAAATAAATAAAAAATAAAAAAGCTGTCTTTTAATCCAATCTTCATTTGCACAATACCAGCAGTTTCAATTTCAATAATGTGTTCTGTGCATTTGCATTTTAAAGAAATACAACTTACTGCTTGAAATCATAATTTTTCAATTTACAATCACAATTTTGGGTCATTATTTATTCAATTTCATCCCACTCCCTCATCATTAACTATATTTTGAAATTTTATTGTGTAGAAAATATTGCAATCACTACATACAAGTTTATAAGGTGTTTGATTTAAGAAATATATTTTCCTCTGTATAATAAACATTTGTTTTAAATAGTTTCCTTGTGGCTGAATCAAAATACCTGACACTCTAAGAAAAAGGAAAACAGGTTTATTGAGCTCACAGTTTGCAGCGGTTTCAGTCCATTACTGGCTGCTCTAGATCAAGGTGGCTTGGCAGAAAGGCATCTCAGAGGAGAAACACTTTATGGCAGATGGAAGGCCACAAGCAAGCAAAGAAAAAACTAGGCACATCTTTTTCTGTGTCATGTCTTACCTACCTTCAACGTGGGTGCCACTCCCACCCTTAATCCCAGCACCCTTAACCTAAGCATTGTGCCATGAATCAGTCAGAGCATCACACACTCTAGATCCCGTCACCTCTGAAAAGCCCCATCCGTGACAGCATGAAGCTTCAGAGGACATCTAGACCCAAGCCATGAAAACATGTATCGATTTTATTATTTTGCAGTTTCTTCTTATTAAATCTAAAAGACAAAGACAATAAGTGATAACCACATTATAATTTGGAGTAAATAATTCTACAGAAATTTTAAAAAATGCTGTACATATTTCCCTTTAAGCTTTTCCTCTATCCTTTCATCAATTAATAGTCTGAGGAAATTGATGAATGCGTTATAAAAATGCTGTCCTGTTTACTTTGTCATAAATTCAATTTTCATGTATTTTCCCTTTTGTTGAAATACATAATAATGTATTTGTGAGTTTATAATAATTAAGTTCTATTCTATGCTTTCTTTTTTTCTTAGTACCAATATATTGTCACTTTAAGAGACAACATTGTTCATCTTAACATACAGAGTAAACAATATTAACTTCTTATATTTATTGCTATGCATCAGCAATAAACTAGTAGAGTCTCTGAGTGGTATTGCAAAAGGAATTATATTTATGACGTATTCCTAAGAGCCATATCAGAAGTGCATTTAGAGCCTGCTAAGACATTCTGCTTCCTGAAGTATAGCTGTATGGAGAAATTTCAGAAAGCATCACTGTAATTTTCTTCTCATATAGGAATTTAGCACTGATGCATTTGGACCTTGTCCAAGACAAGGTCAAGAGCAGACACTCCAGCGCCTGTGCAGTTCTGTAGTCTCTTTATTTATTATGAAAGCATAATTTTAATACACGTGCAAATTAGTGCACTTAGAAAAAAATGCACAAATCTGAAATAATAAGCATGGAAATAGTTTCCACTCTCACCTTTGCAAAAATAAGAGCAACAAAAGCCCACTAGAAAGGCTAAACTTGGAAGACACATGAGCGAAACTAGTAAGGTTAGGGATGGGTGGTAGCTTTTCTTTAAAAACGCAGTAAAAATTAGAGGTTACTGTAACCTTTCTGAAGTAGTCATCTCATGTTTAAAAATTCCTTTTGATATCACAAACAAATTTACCACAATGACTAGCTTCTTGGAATCAATTGCCCTTATCTTGGAGGTCAGTACTGCATTTGTAGATCATGTTTTATTACATGAATGAGATTTGTATAATTGTTTCCCAGGGAAGTAAATTACTAGAATGACCATGCATTTCATAAATACACCATTTTAATGCAAATAACAGAATACATAACAACAAAAGCTACAAATATTTCTCAGGCACTATAATTTTTGTTGTCAATTGCTAAGCAGTGGGACAGATATGTTTGCTATGGAGAACTCAATATCAAACTGAGTCCTTCCCTTACAGGTACCTTAGTACATTCAGTCCACAAATATAGCAGATCATGCACTTCTTCATAAATAAATTGATTTTGGAAAGACTAACAATGGTTAATACAGAAAAAGCAGAAGTAATATCACTGAATTTACTAATATTCTCATGTGAAACATTTATAAAAATAATACTTAAATTCTTCCTATCAAGAAATTATGGATTTAAAGGCATAGATTTTAAGATATTAACAAATCAAAATTTATTTTACATGTTGCACAATTTTATTTGACATTTTTATACCGCAATACTTATTTTAGTATTTTAATAATGTAATCCATGTTGACGATATATTATGTGTATGACTGGGTATGAAAATTTCTTATAGCTTGAATTATTATCATTTTATAGATTTATTAAATGATTAGAAAATTATTCCATCATTTTGTGCATATTGAATCATTCATCTAATAAGATTTGTTCCTGACACAGATGTAAAGTTTTTAAACTTAGTTTTTTTTTCCTTTCAGACACTTTGTTATAAATACTTTCTACTCAAAAATTTGGTAAAATAAACTTGAAAGGTTCCATTTACCCTAGAAAAATAAAACGTATTTCATAGTGTTTTAAAATTGGATGATAAATGTTTAGCTTATCATTTTGAGTTCTTTTGAGTCATAGACTGTGTCCCACTGGTGATGTTGCATCATGTGTCCCTTGTTAGATTTTCACTCACTATGTTGCATAGTGTGTCCCTTGTTAGATTTTCCACTATAATTTAGAAACCTTATCTATTAAGCCCTTGTGTATATTTACCAGGTTTTTAACCATTTGACACCATATGCTATAAGTACACATTGTTCTTTCATATTTTCAAGAATAGAAATTGTAATCAGCCCCCATCCCTCCCTGTCTCCATCTCTTCTTCCCCTCTTCTCACTTTCTCTCCTCCCTCTCCAACTTTTCTGATCATTAAGAGGCTTCACGGAGGCATTTACTTGCAGTAAAGTGGAAATTTTATTTTACTCAAAAGATTTCCCTTCTAGGCTATAACTGTTATGTTACTTACTTTCTAAGGACTTTGCATTGCCGTTTGACAACATGTTTTAGTTCAGGTATTGTTCTTTTTTATTTCCACAATGACTTAGGTACTTTATTTACTTTAAATATTTTATTAGACTAATATACATACTGTTTCTTTGATATGTTTTTTTAAAATTATTATTTATTTTTGTGTATGTGTGTGTGTGGCCAGCTCAGCCCACCAGGGAGCGGGGCTGGCTGGCATGTGGTGCTGGGGGATTGAACTGCAGTCCCTGTGCTTTGCTAAGCTTGTTCTAAGTAGGTGCTTTAGACCACTGAGCCATCTCACCAGCCCTCTTTGCTATGTTCGAAGTGTCATTTTTATTATACAAGATACTTTAAGGTTTATTGGTATTTCAGTGTGTGCTTGTGTGGCTCACAATGTGATCAAGATTGGAAAATGCTTAGTGTGTGTGTGTGTGTGTGTGTGTGTGTGTGTGTGAAAGAGAGAGAGAGAGACAGACAGACAGACAGACAGACAGACAGACAGACAGACAGACCAATACATAAGAAAGAGAAAAACAGAGAAATTTGATTGTTAAATAAGTTTAGAGACTAGGAAAATGATACAGGACAATAAAGTACAATATTAAATTTCTGATGAAAAAATTATTTCTAAAATTCTTCAGTGTTTGCTCTATGCAGTGACTGTAATATCAATCTTAAATATCCCAAAAGGTCTATATAGTAGTCACCAGTAAGTTGCTGTGGTTTTTTTGTTTGTTTGTTTTTGACTTTTTGAGACAAGGTCTCACTATGCAGTTCAGTGATCTCATTTTGTAGCCCTGGCTGGTCTGCCAACAATCCTCCTGCCTCAGCCTCCTGAGTGCTGGGATTGTAGTTGTGCCTGACGTAAAGTGCTGTTTGAAGGTGATGACATCTTTGAAAGGTGTGGTCATGGGCGATTTTTTGAGCATTAAGGAGACATCCTGAGGAGACATGGCTCTCCACACCCTTCTTCTTTCTTCCAGAAGGTTTATCCTGATTGTCAGGTTCACTGGGTTAAGAGAATCTCAGCAGAACACTAAAGACCCCTGTACATGTCTCTATGGAAGTGTTTCCAGAGACGCTGGTCGTCTAGGCCAGCACACTGAGGGAAAGACCAACCCTAACTGTGCCTGGCACTGCCCACGGGCTTACTGCCTGCATGGCGTGAACAGAGGAGGGCAGGCATTCGGCCTACTCTTTTGTGCAGGAGCATCTCCTGCATCTTCAGTTGGTCATGACAACTGAAGAAAACAAATGCAAACCTATTTACATTCAAAATAATATAACTTTATTTGTCCTTATTTCTGTGTAAAACCAGTACATTTAATATGTTTAACATATATAGTATAAAATAATTAATAAAGCTTTCAGCTGAGAAGATAGCTCAGCAGCTTCAACACCTGCCTGGCAAGCACAAGGTCCTGAGTTCCAGCTAATAGCAGATAGAACTAATATGGCTTAGGAGGATGAGGGAGGGAGGTGAGGAGAGGAGAAGAGAGGAGAAAGACAGAATGAGCGACAGTGCTGACTGGTCACACACCGAACACTCCAGACTGAGCCAAAACGAACTTTGCTCTTTGTACATTGAATATTTAAAGTACTAAGTAGGGAGAGAAGTTATTCTCAAGTGCAGAAGGCATCAAGGAGTGGGGCAGGAGGAAGAGGGATGAAAACTACAGTAAGATGTGATGTGTACAGGGGCCACTTCTGCACAGAA
>NW_004524577.1:19418068-19419675 GCF_000260255.1 Octodon degus
ATTTTGCATAGAAATAAGGATAAATAAAGCTATATTATTTTGAATGTAAATAAGTTTGCATTTATTTTCTTCAATATTTCAACTATGGAAATACTACAGACTGCACACAGGTAATAATAAAAATAGAGTAAATGCAAAAATACTTAATTTTTTTAAAAACTCAAGTACATTTGTAGGTAAAAGAAAGCTGATCAGCACATTCATAAGCTTTAATCTTTATACCTCTGTGACATAAGCCCTATTAACTCCTTCTTGGAATTGAGTAAACTGGTACATTGAAAATAAGAAGTATTGGCCCCTGTGGACTCAATTTTCACTCCATTTGGATTCATATTAGTTAAAAGAATAAACAGGGCATCATTCCCATTCAGAGAGAGGCAGGGTCCTTCTGACTGTTGCAGCCAGGAGTACAGTGAAGTCATAGTTCCTATTCCTGCCTTCAGAAGGATTGGCTACTCCTCTGCCTTTACTAAAGAGCCTAGAATTCCAATTCTGGAAGTCTGAGGAGCCTCAGGGTGTCACGTGCTTGGGAGTCTAAGGTAGGCAGGGGAACAAGATTTTAGGAAAAGAGGGGAGGAAGGAAAAGGAGAGGAGAGGGGAGAAGAGGTGAGGAGAGGAGAGGGAAGGGGAGGGGAGGGGAAAGGAAGAGAGGGGAGGGGAGGGGACAAAAAGGAGAAAGACAAGGAGAGAGAGTAAAGGATGGAGACACAGGCAGACAGACAGACAGACAGACAGACAGACAGACAGACAGACAGAGGCAGAGACAAAGAGATGCCTGGTCAGTCTCCAACTACCCCAGCTCCCAGATCCTCCTGTCATGGTAGCTGTGTGTAAGACGCACACATCACTCCCAGGGACAGTACCCCAGCTCCCCTTCCCGACCCACCTAATTGTGAGCATCATAGCAAATTCCATCACCTTCAGCATAAGCTTGCTCTGTGGCAATAATTAAACAAGTTTCTTCTCTCTCTCTCAGGCATACGCTTGGGAAACAAGTATTAGATATGAATTATTTTGGTAACTTGGAATATGACAAATGTATCTAACCCAATTTACGTAGTCACCCTCGTGTGTTAACTGTTATTGTGTGGAAGAAATGAAAAATTAAAAATAATTAGCATCAAATGTCAATGTAATTTTAAACAAATGCATATAACTGCTTTCTTAATTTTATATTTTAAAGTATTTACTGATGATCTTAGAAGCTTCTAACTCAACACCAGCACTAATAATTAGTCTTATTTATTATTGAGTCCACTATAATAGACTTTCACCGCTTTGTTTGTTTTATCCTCATCAGCTATAGTATGTTTGAAGAATCATCTATCCAGAAATTTTATTTGGATTCTTATTAACAGAAGGGAAGCACACTGGATTCAAGTTATTTTTAAAGTAAAATGAAATAATTGTGCTAGTATCTGCAGGCATTTAGCATGGAAGGAGGCTATTGCTGTATTTCTCGTATTAGTTGGAGCGTGGGACCTTGTGCTTGTCAGCCTTGTTAAGCCCCTGAGCTATCTGCCCAACTTAAGGCTTTACTAATTATTTCGTACTACATATGTTAAGTATATTAAATGTATTGATTTTACATAGAGAAAGGATGAAGT
>NW_004524577.1:19419935-19421552 GCF_000260255.1 Octodon degus
TTACTTATTTATTTATTTGGTGGAACCGGGGATTGAACTCAGGCCCTTGCTCTTGCCAGGGAAGCGCTTATTCTAGTGAGCCATCTCCCTGACCCCCCCTGCATTTATTTTCTTAGCATTTCATGAATCACAACATTATTTATAGTGGAGTAGTTTCTATTACTCTTTTCTTAGTTGCCTTAGTTTCGCACTACCACCACCATGTTCTTTTCGACATTTGCCATCCTTGATGCTTAAGGCTGAGGCAATTTCCTTCCGTTGTACATTATCCCTACAATTTCATGCACTATGCATGTGGCCACTGTGCCCATCCTAATTGATTGCAATGTATGGTTTATTCAATTTACTGTAATCTTTGTGGCTTTATTAAGAAACAAAAGGAAAACAGAAGCTTCAATTTCTTGAAAATTTCTATTAAAAGTGTGTCTAGGTTCACAGTGGCAGCACGTAATCATAATCCCAACACTCAGGAGGAGGCAGGAGGAACATTGTGTGTTTTAGACCAGCCTGGGCTACATAATGAGCTCAAGGCCAGCCTGAACTGTATAGTGAGAATGTGTCAAAACAAAACCAAACAAACAAAGAAAAACAACCCACAGCTACCTATATTTTACTTCTTTATCTTGGAACCCTAGTATTTCTTCATAGTCATGATAATTTATGTTTTAGTTCACCTGAAAAAATAAAATAAAGCCTGTGCCTCCTTGGTAAAATTTACAATCAAACTGATTTGATTACAAATTCCAGGTAAGGTTTTTCTGGTGGACATCAGTTTGGATCTGAATCTAAATCTCTGAGAAATACAAGTGTGGTTGAGCAATTTTAACATTGTCTTTAAAACGTTTTCACCATGTCAAAAAGAGACGCTGAGAACTAGGGCAGGAACGGGCAATCCTTGGAAGGAGAAGTAGAGTCAGGCTTGCTGGGTGCACCGTCTCCTGGGGGAGCCTGTCTCATTAGTGCATGGAGCAGCAGCCAGGAGCTGGCCTCCTCGGGTCCCTGGAATGCCTGGCTTCCTTCAGAGCCAACCATGGCAAAGCCTCTGATTTTGTCTGGCGATGCCTTCTCCTCTAAGGAAGCTCCGAGTCTAGGCCAAGAATTCTCTTTGCCAAATGCATTCTCTTTTGCTGGCTTAGAGCAGTAAGAATGTTCTTCAATGACATTGCCAAGGATGCAATCCATTCCCTGTTGCCCCATGGATCATCTTATTAAATACCAGTGGTATTCTGCAGGGATCTGGTCTGAAACGCCTTCCAGGTCTGAAACAAGGCGCAGATTTGTTATTATTCTAAGTTGCATTCCTACAACCTACACAGCAGTAATCACTGGGCTTATCTGACATAAACAGCAAACCTTAACTGCCAATCTCAATTCTTCTTTCTCTATGTTTCCGTACTTAGTTTGATACTGTAAGTACAGAAAAGGATGGGAAATGGCTAAAGAACAATTTGCTGGAGCCCTAAATTGAGGTTGTCATCTCAGTGGACATATCTGTTCTCCATCTTGTACATAAATCTTCTTATATACACATTAGTTCCAAAAGACAAAGTTATTTTCTACAAAACTGCTAGCAGTACAAATATAGAAATAGATCTAAATTTCACAAGTTCCTAGGAT
>NW_004524577.1:19423132-19426428 GCF_000260255.1 Octodon degus
AAATGTTAATGGAGAGCTTTTATGTGTTTAATAGGCCTCTTCAGACAGAGCAGGAAGTGGTAACTACATCTAATCAAAGTTTGCAGTGGGTGCACGTGTTGGCTTCTCTTGGCTTCAAACTTAGCCCTTAGTGGATTTTTATGTGTTTCGCTGTATCTTTCCAGAGAATTCCTTCACAGACTGCCACCAGCTTTGGGTTCTAGCCACCACACTTCAGCTCCGCCTGGGCTTTGGGGCCACTCAAATTCAGGAGCTGGGCTGAAGAGAACCTGGACTGTAAGACAGCATGAGTCTTATTAAAACTGTTACAGAAAAATAAAGTAACAACAAGACCTGACTACTGGAAGTCCTATGAGCAAGAGGCCTACCAGAACCACAGGCACCGCCAGGGCTGTATTTTCCCTGGTTTGGGGTCAAGGGCACTGATCAGCTCAGTGAGGAAACTGTCTCACTGCCAAGGAAGCATTGGGTAAAGGCCATGCAGCTGCCAGGCCATGCAGCTGAGTTGGGGAGGGAACTGAGAGAGGTAGGAGTATCAAGCCCTGCATGGTCCTGAAGACTGGAGCCTCTAAGCACGTTCACTTTCTTCACCATGAGATCTCTGAAGAGGACCTGAGGAAGGCCTCTACTGGGGAAGAGTTCAGTGGCATAGCAGCTCCTGCAGGTGTAACACAGCCAGGTCCCTAGGAAGGTCAAAGCTGGCAGATCAGGTACTGGGCTTCAGATTCTCCACTACAGACCTCCGAGTGCCCCACTGTGCCATCCTCAGAGAGGCCTTCCTTGCCAAAGCTAGTGAGTGAAAGCCTTCCTCATAGGGCCTGAGATACCACACACAGGATTCCAGTCTGTAGCCAGACTCATCTCTCACTTAAGAAGGGAGACTTCACAAGCTTTTTTTTCCCCTTTCTTTCTTTCATTCATTCATCCATTAATTTTTTTTTTCCATCTGGCAAATGACATTTTTAACCTGCTCTTGAAGTTTACTGTAGGACTGCACTGAATTATTTTGTTCTCTCTACTTCAGCATATCTCAGGAATCATGGGTTCTTTAGGACTGTAGATCTGAATCATCTTTCCCAGTCTAAACAATTGCTCTCCCTCTTTTTATTCCAACAATTTCCCAGCATTCATTTCCCTAAACTTTCTATTTCTTGCTCAGATTGTCCCTCTGAATTCAGTACTTACTGCCATTCACAGGGTCATAATTTCTGGTATGCTAAGTAAGCTCTTAAATCAATTCATCAAGAAAGAACTCATTATGTCATGGCTCCAGTAGGTAGCAATTATTTTTCTCCTTTAACCTTTTTCCATAACTGACCTTAATCTGTGAATTTCAGAAAAATCATTGGTTGCCTCCAAGATTTAACTATTACAAACTGTGCACTGTGGTAGGGTGCTTTTAATTCCTTTGGGAAGACACCAAGAATGAGAATAGCTGGACAAAATGGGACCTTTAATCCCACATTATAACTATAAACAATTTTTTAAAAAAGAAAAATTGTTGGCTAATTTATTGAGAATTACTATAAACATTATTTACCAGATGTTGAATATGCTTATTAAGTAATTCTTGACTCTATTGCAACTGATTTCTGACTTTCTTCTTCAAATGTTTTAATTCATTTTCCTTTTCTATCAACAACAGGTTCACTTAAAAAAAAGTTTCAATGAATAACATTTTAATCTTAAAATCTGTATCTGTGTCATATTCACAAGATACAGTCTTCACAGAGACTCCAGCGTTTGATTTTCTTTCTCTAAACTGCCAACTAACTTTGAAAGCAGCACATTGAGCTTTCAATTTTTTCACTAACTAGTTACTTACTTTTGCTAGCAATATTCATTTCCAAACTATTTCTTGACTAAGAAATTATTCCTTTCTCCAATATCAAATTCTGAATAGTCACTAAAGTTAAATTTTACATGTTTTTTCTTAAAACAATAATAATACAAGTTGTTAACAATGTTAAAATTTTAAATACATGGTAAACTTAGACTACTCCTCATTACCTGAAATTATGCAAAACCAAATTTTAATATGTAAATTAGTGTCAAGTGAAAAAAATTTGGAATTCCTATAACCTTTAAAATGTACTAAAGAAGTATATTTAAAAAGTATTTTAGATAGATCTTGTTTTCTACTCACTTAACCAAAATACCCAAAACAATTTATGTTTATCTGTTAAGAATGACTAATTTTAATTGTTTTTAAATTGAAGATTAAATCTAGTTGACTTAATGATCAACCAATTTGTAATATTGGAAAGTATCCTTAGTAATGGTTACCTGTGGAGAAGCCCCTAAGCTCTTTGATGTTACTCATGTGAATTCAACAAACATGTATGTGTGTGTATATATTTATGGATAAATGGACTAAATAGATAAATACATAGATAGATAGACAGACAGACAGACAGACAGACAGACAGACAGACAGACAGATAGATAGATAGATAGATAGATAGATAGTAAAAGAATGAGAGAAGACACTAAATGAACTGTTTTTTATTATATCAACTGTGAACTTGGGGATTAAAAGGAGCATTTTTCCATGGTAATTATGAGCAGATAAATAACCATATAACAGCAGAAACAGTATATAAAAGGCATTTTTATAGACATCGTAAAATAATTGATGCAGAATGAGGAGGTGAGCTGCATGCCATGGGGCCCAAGTTCCCCACCACCAACTCAAAACCTGCTAGCTATATAAATCAATTCCTTAATTAGAAAACAAACAAATACGATCGGAATTCATAGTTTCAGGTACATGATTTGGTTGGGCAGCTTGTTCAATCCTGACGCCCAGCTCTGTAATTTTAGGTAGGAATTTAGTGAAACATCTGGATTTATATGTTCTAGAGATTAATATTAGCATGTGGCTTTATGTATGATTTCATTTTTAGCCTTCCAAAAAGCACACATGAAAGTGTACAAGCAATCTTGCTCTTTAATTAACTGGCAAAGTACACAAGTTCTGACAATTCATAAAATTCTTACTTGAAACACTAGACCACTTGCAGAAGAACCTGTTTAAAATCTTGGCTACCTATGTTTAATGATTGAATTCTTAATTTCGCTACCCTGAAATAATTTTAGAAGGAGACAGATTTTTTTAAATGACTTGTTGCAGATTTATGCTAATATTTAAAACTAACTATACCTTTGCTATCTCTTTTATTATAGTATACATTGCTCATTTTCTATAAATAATGTATTATTTAACTGTAAACAAATTTTATTATAAAATAATTTTAGAATATTTGCAATAATTCATACTCCATCATGAAATCATT
>NW_004524577.1:19426578-19431347 GCF_000260255.1 Octodon degus
TACTGAGCCATCTCCCCGGCCCCAACATGACCATTATCAACACAATTTTGCTAACTATATTTATTTTTTCATCTTCCAGTGAAAAATAGGAAAGTATTGCTCCAACTCATGTTCTAAATTTGACATATTTTGCCTCACAGGTAGCTGGGTAAAAAAACTGCTTTACAAATAATCTGTGTTAAGTAGAGTGCAAAGTAAACTCTCTGAACCATGATCTAGAGCAGAACCTCTAGTGACCACCTGACCTGCCTCATCTCTGCAGGGTTCAAAGCCTGCTGAAGAGTGCTTCAGTGGGCAGGAAGTTCTTGGTATTTATGCCTGTTCATCCCTTCTTTGAGCACTCACTGTGGGCTTTATGGTAGTACACTCTAGAGTTTACTCTTGAATGGAAAAGGCCACGAAGAATCAAAATAGAAAGAAGAGAATGTGATTTAAACTCCAGACATAATAGTGTCAGATAATTGTAGGCGAACTTCCACAAGATACTCTTTTGCAACATACACTTATAAAACCTTACTTTTTAAAAATATTAGTCACCTTCTCATCAAGGGAAAACCTCATATGTTAGTATTTCAAGAGGTATCCATGCTTTTAGAATCTCTTTGGAGTACACAGTTTAAATGATTAAACTGACTCTCCACCTGTAATGCTTTGTGTCTAGTTGTCCCCACAAAACCTCATGCAGCCATTGGGGGGGGGTTCTAGAGTTTGTGATTAATTCATGATTCGATGCAGGATTATGGGTATGAGTGCTACACCTGCCCTGGGGTGGGTAATCTGCATACAATGTAAGGAAGGGAGAGAGGCTTTCTAGCTGCTGCAGCTGCCTCTCCTCCTTCTGCTCTTAGCTGTTTTTCATTTTCCGTGAACTGCCGCACTGCCTTAGACCCAGTCGAATATGGACTGAAGCCTCTGCAAACTCTGAGCTAAATAAACCTTTCCTTCCTTAATTTTGAGTGTTGAGTATTTGTCCCAGCAATGAGATAAAAGTAACCAAGGTGCCATCTATCCCATTGGTATTGAGCCCTAATCAGTAATATGTAGGAATTTACTTCTCACAGATGGTACTTGCAGCCATTGTACAATCAACTGTAATTTTCAGAGGTTTTGTGAAAACATTTGCTCCATCTTCATCATCTCCAGACAGAGCCGCCCTTTCACTCTGCGCATCTGTGTGCATCTGTGTGTACAACAAAGAGGAGACAACACCGTGACAATTTTTATGCATGTCTGTGGGACATTGGCAAGCAGTTATCTCATAATCTTTAACAAACTAAATCATGCAGCTGAAAACCATAATCTTCACAAGGTTTTCACATCCCTTTAAAATCATTTCTCCAATACTCTTCCATGAGCTGATCTTTTCACTCCTGTACAATTGCTCATCTCATTTCTAACCCAGAATGCCATGATTTTATCTGTCGCTTACCTCGTCAGGCAAAAGCATTTTGACCATTTTAGATTAAGTTTGACAGTTTCACATACCGCTGCTTCCGTGAACTGCTGCCCTCTGCCATGTGCCACACTGCTTTAGATCCAGCTGAATATGGACTAAAGGCTCCACAAACTGTGAGCTAAGGCTTAGCCTTGAGAGAAAAGAGAAATAGAGGAAAATGATTCATATGAACCTGGTTAGTATTATATGACCATATAAAGTAGTAATAGTCAATTTATCCTATAAAATTTATAATGCACATATAGGTATTGCCATGTTAATAAAAATTAGTATAGTATTTACAAACTAATATGACAAATTTCTTTCAAACCATTTGTTAATTTTTTTTATTTTTTTAAATTTTGTTTAATTTTTTTCTGTATTTGAGGGAAGGATCCACAGGGTGTTCAGGGTCTCACTACTAGATTGCACTTGTAGTAATTCTCTTGTTTACAGCCTCCCAAGAGCTGGAATTAAAGGAGTGTGCCACCATGCCCAGTCTCAATGTCCATCTCAGCGTGCCCCGGGGGCAGGACTGGCACGGCAGGCCTTGGGATTGAACCTCTGGCCACTGTGCAATTTTTTTTTAATCTTGTATTATTTAGTTGTTATGGAGCTGGGATCATAGCGGTCCTTCTGGCTCAGCCTGGGATCACAGGCATGTGCCACTATGCCCTGATTTGGCTGGCCAGCATGGCACGTAGTACCAGGGATTTAACCCTGGTCTTTGTGTTTGCCAGGCTGCTGTTTAGGCTGCTGAGCTACCTTCCTCACTCCCTCTAAACCAATTTTCAAACATACTATGCTGTAGTTTTACTGGACATGATGGTTCATGTCTACAAACCTACTGAATGACTGAGGAGGCTGTGTTGGGGCACACTAAGTTGGAACTAAGACTGGGCAATTTATCAAGCCCCAGTTTCAAAACAAGAACTAAAAACATCTGCGGATGTAGTTAGCAACAAAAGTCATGAGTTCAGTTCCAGGTACTGTAGAACAAAGGTTTTGGTGAAGAGTTTATAGGAAATGAAAATAAAAACTTCTAAATTATTTTTAGAAAAGTTAGAAAAAGCATAGGACAATCAGGCTCAAACTGTTACTCTTTTAGGTAGAAAAAAAAAAGAATCTAACATCGAATATATAGTATAGATTATCAGTTTTATATTAGTGCATCAAATTTATTGATTGTTATCAGTGTTGAAATATAAAAATGTCTTCTATAATCTCATTCAGTATACTAACAAAGATAATATTCCACTTTCCATTAACTGCATAGGCAGTATTATATTAGTACAATAGTTCCTCTCCTAGATATTAATAAACTCAACAGTGATTTCTGTACTGCTTTTGTGGTTATAAAAAAACTAGTTATTTTTAGATAGATTAAATAGTATTAAATATTTTTATGTTGCTATACCTAAATTGTTGATAAAAGTGCCTCTATAAAACACTTCAATCAAGTAATTTATACTATTATTAAGTATATACACTGAAAGTTTAGTTTCACAGAAAAATTTTATTTTTATTTTTGGTGAAATATATAAATATTGCTATAACTTGACAGAGTGCTATTTATAAGATCTTAGGTAGGGAAACATTCAAACAAATCTGATTTTTATATTTTGGTGTCAAAGGAGAATATTTCTACCTACCATAGTTTAAGCACATTTTCTATATCTTAATTTTCTAATCAGCACTTAGGAATTATCCATATTTCCAAAGTACTATGTGATAATTCAGTAAACTTGTACAAATTGTGTGTCATGTAAAGCTGTTTGATACAATTATATATCCATTAATGATAAAAACTATGGAAAAATTAGGTAAGGAAGGACCATATTTGAACATAATGAAAACGACTTATAATAACTGCACAGAAGATATTTTATATAATATCATTTATTCAAAATACATCCTTTCTTGTGGGGACAAATGTTAAATCCTTTGTTCTAGCTTCTCAAAGAAAAATAAAAGTGCATATTGTCATCTTGTATAATCATCCACTGTTCAACAGTATATAAGAACTTACTTCTAACTGGAAGGTGTTTTGAGGTATTATAAATGGGATTTTAAAAAATTTGTATTTTAATAATTTGTGATTAGTTTATAGTCATATTATATTTTTTCTGAAATTATTTATTAGTTCTGGTAATATTTTTGACAGATTCTTTATGCTTTTCTCTACAAAAAAATGGCTTCTTTTTTCAAGTTCAGATGCCTCTTTGTTCTTTCTCTTGCCTGATAGCTTTGAGAGGGAATTTCAGGAAGATGGAAAATAAAAATGCAAATTAAAAAGGCATAATGGTCTTATCCCAGATCTTAGAGAAAAAGAATTAAGCTTTCCCTCATTCTGTAAAATATTTTCTGTTTAGTTTTGTTATTAGTGGAAATATATTTTTAGCTTTAATTTTCTGAATGATTTAAAATGATCAATTTTGCTTCATTTTAATGGCATGATGTATTTTCTTTCAACAATTCCTTGTAGTTTAGTGTTGTGTCTCCTAGCTAGAACAATATTACATTTCAGACTTTCCCATTTTTTCTTTGTTTTTGTTTTCTTTTGTCTTTTAAATTATCTTCTTAATTCTGAAACGCACAGATTCTCATGGAATTGCAATGAAACACAGAGGACTCACTCACCTTATCCACAGTTCCCCTAATATTTCCCCAACGTATGCCACTGTACACTTCCAACACTTATGCAACCAAGATGTTCCCATCGGTATAGTCGCACATAGAGTAAGGCAAGGTCCTGTCATGTGCACAAGGACCGCTATGTCGGTCATGTGTCATATATGTGTGCCCTAGCATCTACTCTTCCACCCATATTCCTAATTAATTTCTGACAATATACTTACCATCACTATAGTTTCTCCTTTTTGGGAATGTAACATAAATGAATTTGTTGATTACATATCTTTAATTTTTTTAATCAGCATAATTCTCTAGACTTCAAGTTACTGTATGTATCAATGTTTCATGCACTTCATTGCAATTTTTTAAGCATTAAAAGACCTCCATATTGCTACTGTTTTTGCCTACTATGAATTAAACTGTTAGAAATATGCATGTGGGCTGGCCAAATAGCTCAGGGGATTAAAGCTCCTGCAAGCAGGTGCAGGGACTAGGTGTTCAATCCTTGGGCCTGCCGTGCCTCCCCCATCTCCGGGGTGTGCTGAGACAGCAACTGAGACTGGGCCTGGTGGTGCACACCTGTAATCCCAGCTCTTGGAAGGCTGTACACAGGAGGATCACTATGAGTCCAATCTAGTAGTGAGACCCTGAACATCCCATATACCCTTTCCTAAACAAAAGAGAAAGAAAGAAAGAAAGA
>NW_004524577.1:19435537-19448428 GCF_000260255.1 Octodon degus
AGCCATTGTTGCTGCTGCTCCTGCCCTTTTGCTTTTGCTGTTTAGCTGTTCTCTGCTGCAATGAATTGCTGCTCTCTGCCATGTGCCAGTCTATCTTGGAGCCAGCTGAGCATGGGCTGAAACCTCCAGTAACTGCACTAAATAAACCTTTCCTTTCTTAATTTTGGGTGTCAGGTATTTTGTCTCAGCAATGAGAGAATAGTCACCAAGACAACAGCTATCATTGTTTTATTTTGGAGATAGTGATTTAAAGTTAGCAGGGCAATTGACACGGATCAACAAATAATTAAAGAGGAGCCTGCAAGAGCAACTGCTCATCTCAATTTAAATAATTGATTTTTTTAAGCAAAGTGGAAGAGAAACTTCAATTGATTGGGTGGTTGTTGCAGTAAGATCATTAAACACCGTATATTCACAAAGTTTCATAAGATTCATTACAAATATTCAGGTATAATTTTACAGCCAAACATAGAAGGATGCAAATAGTGAAATGATCCAGGCTTGGAAAGGCAGGGATCTGAAATCTATTTTGGCTGCAAACAAAACAAAACAAAAAGATCAAGCTTTCTATGAAAACAAGTTGCTAAATTATCTTATCGGGGAAAACAGAGAGTAAGGACTTTAGGGTATCAGTCATGGAAGGAAGTTTTTGGGATGTGATTCAATTCAAAGAATGTCAGAGAAGAAAGAAGAAAGAAGGAGAAAAGAAAACTGCGTAAGAATGACAACTCAACTAGATTATATGCAATGGTTCCATGATTTGCAAAGCAGATAACTGGCGCTTTGGAAAGTTAAGAAAAATCAAACAATTTCTTAAAATTAAGAAATGTTTGTTCAGTAGGAGGAAAACAGTCTGTAGAAAAATAATATCATAAAGGCTACGAGTACATGGCATAGGATACTTAACCAGCCAAAAATGTAGTAAACAAGCAAACAGAAAAACGACATATGACCCATTCATTTTTATTAGGAAGGAGTACATTAAAAAGTTTTCCCCATCAGTCTTTCACATGTGTTTTGTGTGAAGTGTAGTGATGTTCTCTCTCTATCAGTTTTTTTTTTTTTAATTTACTTACACTCCCATTCTTACCTGGGTCTTTCCTTACTTTCATTATGCTTCCTTTTAAAATTTCTCTTTAATTTCTGAGATATTTTATGCTGATTTGAGCGTCTTTAACACGTTAAGACTGTAATCTCCCTAAAGGAAGAACTTTCATCAGATTGTGAGTACTACCTGTGAAATATTTTATTTGTGAGAACATTAATTCAAAATCTGTAGAGTAAGACAATTCTTACAAATGAAACTTTAAATATCAATTTAAGAGTGGAGACTGATGCCTATTTTCTCTGGCTCCTCCCCTCTTCTGTTCTTCTCCTTCTCCTTCTCCTGCTCCTGCTCCTCCTCCTCTTCTTCCTCCTCCTCCTCCTCCAGAGAACTGAATTCAGGACATTGTGCTTTCCAAGAAGGCAATCAACATCTTGAAAAAAATGTGAGTATTCACAATCTAGTCATTCACAATTTAGTCACTATTCTCTCTCTCTCTCTCTCTCTCTCTCTCTCTCTCTCTCTCTCTCTCTCTGTTGGAGTGGAGTCCTACTTTTATTATAGGGGATGAATTATTTCAGGTAATTTTGAGAGTTAGATTCAACTAAATAGTTCCACAATGTATTGTAATTAATATTGTAAACAACTTTTTTGTTGTTGTTGTTACTAGGGATTGAACTCAGGTTCTTGTGCTTGACAAGCAGGGGCTTATGACTCTGAGCTATCTCACAGCCCTGTACGCATGTAAGTTAGGTAGAAATATTACAGACAGTCAGACAGGGTTATGCCCACAAAGGATCCAGTGAGGAAGATGAGAGGCCTTGCAACTGTGGAAGAGAGGCACCTCCTCTGGAGGCTGGACTCCAAAAAAAAGATGAAACAAGTGTAGTCACATACCTCCCTAGGGATAGGCATCTGGGATTGACATTATAAATAAGTATTAATCACCTTGAAAAGGCAAAAAAAAAGCCAATAATCCAAAGCTCGGCAGGAAAAAAACCTTGTTCTGTATGCATGCCCACTTACTATGTGAATCGCTTCCCTATTTGATCCTGACTTAAACAATTTCTTTCTTTTTTTGTGCTATTAATTTTTATTGGTTTATTGAAAGGAATAGTTAGTGTTATTTTTTTCATAATTTTATTGAGAAACAAATAGCAATGAGCCAGTTTCAAACCAAACTGGTAGGACAGATTCAATAATTAACACATTGCATACATTCTTCCTAGTGGTTAACTGCTGTACAAGATGCGGACATGATATCCTGTTTAGAAACATTATTAGAACAAATTCCTCTATTCATTAAGAGAATGTAACTATGTATCTATCCTAACCATTTTGACTATACAGATACAAAATGGACATTCATCTGTATCCCCTTTTTTTTGTTAAGTTCCATTATTTGAATATTATAGATGTGTTAACTCAGCAAAATATTCTAAAAGAGTCAAGTACTCTATAATAGTATTGAGTCTTCTGCTTCACTGGCAATGTCAGAAATTGTTGACCTGAGTCCCCCACAGCTCAACATAACAGCATGGCTTTACTTCTTATACTTCATTTTTATACTTTTCTGCTGGATGGTTAAGACCAAGGTAAAGCAGGACCTATGCAACAAGAGTTGTAGCTTTTGAGTCTGATAAGGTCAGTGAAATCTCCTCAGGATTTATCCTGAGATCCTGTACCTCAGATTGTAGAACCTTTGTCAGTGTCAGCCATGTGGATGAGTCACGGCCATTGCTTGACCAATTTGCTCTCTGTGAAAGCCTGAGAGAATGTTTTCTCTCCATGTGACTCTCTTTAGGCACACTCTATATCATTGATCACTTTCCTCTTTGGCCTCATAATCTCCTTGATCAGAAAATTTGGGACACTACTGAGTTACACGACGTTACAGTACAAGTTCTCACCTTAACAATTATACTTCTAATCTTATGGGTGGACCATAATTTTATCCTACTTTCTGCCTAACTTATGACCTTGTACCCACCTTATCCCTTGCATTTGCTCTATAAAAATCCCTGGGGAGGCAGCCTATTTGAAATGCTCCTGTCTCTCTCTCAGACAGAAGCTTTCTTTCCCCAGTAAATATATTTTATTCTTAACCTCCACTGTTCCTAAAATACATTCCTCAGTTTCAGAGAACAAGAAATCATCCCAGATATCTACCAGGTTGTGTTTCTTTCCCCTGTATTAGTAATACACAGTGCTTCATCGCTGATTGTGCAAACGATCTTGGCTAAACCCCATAGCAAAACTCACAAATACATATTTCATCAATCCCTTGATTTCACTCACATTTTCCCAGACATCTCCCTAGTTATTTTTACTCAGTGTGTTTGGCAATAAATCCAGAAGATATACACATACTTATCTAGTTCTATCTCTGGATGTCTCCAGGAATACTAAATACAGGTATGTTCGCAAGGAAGGCTTAAGCAAAGCTGACAATGACATTGCAGAAATATGACTACAATGTCTGCATTACAGAAATATGTAAGAAAAGAAAGGGGGAAAAAAGGTATTGTAATTCAGTGCGGAAAATGTATCTAAATGTGTACCTTGACTGAGTACAACTGGAACACATGTTTTATACCTTCTTTATGCCTTATGTTGAGTCAAAATATGAGATAATTAAATGATGCTTGAATGACAAAAAGATGGTGGAGAGAAGGGGACATAAAAATTGAAATATGTTATGTCCATAAACAATTCCCTACAATGTATGTAATAATTTTTTTATGTATTCAGTACAGGGTCTACCACATCTCACTATACAGACCATTACAAGTTGGATCATGGGATCCTCCTGTTTTCAGCCTCCCAAGCACTGGGATTACAGGTGTGCACCATCAAACCCAGTCTCAATAGCTGTCTCAGTGCACCCTAGGGGCAGGTCCAGCATAGCACACCAGGAATTGAACCCAGGTCTGTGCACCTACCTGAGCAGGCGCTTTAATCTGCTGAGCTATCTGAATGGCCCTGAATGTAATAAGTAAGTACTGCAAAATATACTAATTAAGGTGAAAAAAAAGATGATATTGGTTTTATACCCATCCTTCATTTGCTGAGCCAGTAAATGTTATGAAGACCAACCGATACCCTTCTAGGTTGTAGCAATGTATCTCTTATTTGAC
Organism: Octodon degus; assembly: GCF_000260255.1. Classification (NCBI taxonomy): domain Eukaryota; kingdom Metazoa; phylum Chordata; class Mammalia; order Rodentia; family Octodontidae; genus Octodon; species Octodon degus. Next base: position 19,439,720 of record NW_004524577.1, read on the forward strand.
ATGAGATAGTTGCATTCTTAAAAGTAATATCTTCAGAGTTATTGCGGAAATAGATACATTAAAACAGTGCTTTGGGGATGCTAGATTTCTCATAGTGGCTGCAATATTGATCCATTTTCATTATTCACAGCATGGGAACAAGTTCAAGAACAGGATTTTATTTTAGTCAGCCTAAACCATTTTTCAAAATCAAAGTTTTGTTTCTTTCAAAACTTTTTAAAGAAGTCAAGAACTATCCTCACAAATGGGTATAAAATACCAACAGCTCAATATTTACCTCCAACTTAGAATTGGGCACTTAGCTAACGGCTTCAAGATGTGTCTAATAAAATATAAAGATCTATTCCAATTAATCATCTGTAAATATCAGTGGCAACTTATGGCAACTCAAATCTTCCCCTAAATATGTTTCATCAGAGAATAGTAAAACTTAGAAACTAAATATAGATGCAAACTTTAAGCAAATAATCTGATGTGCTATTTGTAAGGAGGAAGGGTTGGGAAATTGCTTGTCTAGATTAAGCCTTTACCAATCACACAACTTAAACAACTTCAAATGTTGAATCCAATGAATGTTTTGTGTACATCTCTAAAAACAATGGGAAGGAAGTGACTGCGGTCACTTTCAAAATCAAAACAGTTCTTGTTCCTGTTCTTTGTGTGGCCTGTGGTTGCACATAAATATTAAATGAAGCTTTTCTATGTCTTGAGACAATTTTATTTCAACATTTTATAATTCCCAGAATGAAAACTATCTTCAGAAATGTTGCTCTTTAATATGTGAAGTATCTTTCCAGATTCTTAGTATTTTCCAGCCATGGAAAATATTGTGATGATCTACTTGCACTACTTTTTAAATGAAAATAATTTTAAATACAGTGTCATATTTTTGAAGAGAATACTTCCAATTTATATAGTTCTCATGCCATTTATGTAGCCAGGTAGCACTTCTCAAACAATACTGAGTACACAGTTCTGTCCTGCTGTGGAGGGAAGGACAAGGGCAAAAGTTCACCCTACAGGATTTCCTTCTTACTTTTTAATTTTTATCTTTATTGCAATGTTCACTTAGGTGCTACAAACAACTGAAAATTTCCATAGTTCTCATAGTACTCTACTTTCCTTTTGTTTCTTCAGAAAGACAAGGGTCTTAAAACTACCTATCAGTTCTTGCAACCAAGAACACTTTTGATACCCTAATAAAATAAGATAAATTCAACCCTTCTTATATATGTCATGCACATACAATTAAGTAAAAGTTGAAAATATGATTAATATTGATCATATTTAACATTATGAGTGAAATCATGTAAGAAATAATATTTCTAGATTAAGAAAAAAATGTTTTTTCCCTAGAAAAATCCCATGTGTCTTCTTCGATTCAACATTTTTGCTTCACAGAGGTAAGATTTTATGATCTTAACTTACCCTACATTTTATATTTCATATTATGTATAGAATCATAAATACCATAGTGATTTCTTCCTTTTATAATACATCTTAACAGTAGGTTCCTAACAAACTTTTGTTGGATCGCAATACAAGTCACAGAACAATATGCAAATTATTTCAGTATACATAGGAAGTAGGGATGTCTATGATATATACTTTTATGTCATCTTCTTTGCCTCACTGTGACTTTATGTTCTGTGATGTTTCTATATGTAACATAAAATTACCTTTCTTCTTACACAGTCTTAAAAACAGGGACATTTTTGAAGCTGTGTAATTCATATTCACATTTATAATCACTGATATGTTTAATAAATCTCCCACCTCATATATTCTTTCACCATTATTTTGATTTTCCTGTTGATTTTATTCTTGCTATTGAGTCAATGTTTTTCATGTCAAATTCAAAATTTTACAAGTCATAGTTACTCATGAAATTTAATATTCATATCATGAAATACAGATTTCATTGACAGTTTTACCTACATTTTGAAAAATAAACCAGCAGATAGAATGTGCTGTACAGATTATCTTCTTTTAACTTTGCTTTTTACTTTGATCTGAATTTTACTCTTTAAATTCCAGGTGCTCAATACTATGATGATATTATATAATTTGTCATTGAGATCTGTCTATATATTTATGTACTAAGTAGCTAATTTAATTATTCCTGAAATTATAAGATCAAAAGCTGAATATGGGTTGCTGTAATTGTACATCCTGTCAACTTGAGGAGTCCTGATGCTTAACTAACTCAGCAGTTTTATATTTTGGGGAAGAAAGGACATGCTATTGCCATGTAGGATGCTGTTTATTGAGTCAATCAGAGGAATTTAAAACTTTAAGTGATTTAGCAAAGGTCCGTGGTCCTTACTTCGTATATATCTGCAGCTTATGGAAGAACAGGGTACAGAGATGGGAGGAGAGCTGATGTTCAAGGGAGGAAAACAGGCTGGTTCTCTCCTTTATTTTTCTCTTTTTGCTTTTGTTGTCTTTGGCTACCTTGAACTGTTGCTCTTGTGCTGTACAGTCCTGCCTTGGAGCCAGCTGACTTGAGACTGAAACTTCCACAAACTGTGAGCTAAATGAAGCTTTCCTTCTTTAATTTGAGGTGTTGGTTATTTTGTCCCAGAAACTAGAGAAAATAACCAAGGCAGAATTTGATGCCAGGAGTGGGGTTGTTGCTGTGACTGTATATGACTCTGTGGTTAAAGATCCTTTGGGAATGGCACGTGGAAAGAGTTTAAATGGTCTGAAGGTTGTGGGGGTTGATATGTTGTGTCAGCTTGAGGGGTCAGCAACTTACCTAAATTGGCTCAGAGATTCCATGCCCTAAGCCATGAAGGCCCCATCCCTAAGCTATAGAAGGTCCTGCCCTAGGGCAGGAAGGTCACTCCCAGGAGTGGCTCAGCACTTAAAGGGTATATAAGAAAGGCAGAGAGGTTTGCTGGAAGCTGCAGCTGCTGCCTTTCCTTTTGCTGTTCAATGTTTTCTGCTGCCATGAACTGCCATTCTCTCCCATGTGCCACTCTGCCTGGGAGACAGGCCGAAACCTCCATTAACTGAGAGCTAAATAAACTTTTTCTTCTAGTGAAAAGTAACTGAGACAGAGACGTTGCCTAAAAGAGTGGCACTGGAATACTTTGGACTGTTCCAAAGATGGGAGGTGATGGTTAGGGCCAAGAAAATCAAAAGACTACTAAAAAACCTGCTGATAAGGAACACGTTCAAAAGGTTTCTGCTAGGAAGGACTGTGCTAGGTGCTGAACTCCAGATGATGTGTGTTATGGCTTGACACCAAGTTTGCACTTTGCCTGTGTCCAGAAATTTTGTCTGAGACAAAGATTAAGGGTGGTGGAATCATTTATCTGGCAGAGAATAGTTCTAGACAGTCAAATTTGAGTCAGTGCCATAGGTATTATTGGGGACTTTTAGGCAGGTTTATGTTGAGAATAAAAGCAAGGAGCCCAGGAATATGATTTAAAATGTGAGTTAGGCCAAAATGAAAACCCCAGTAAGACTGTGTACCCCAAAGATAAAGCTGAGGAGACCTTGATTGCTGAGGAAGAATGAGAGAATCAAAAAGGTGGCCTGAAGGCATCACAGGAAGCAGCAAATCTCTACCCTTTGCAGCATCCAAACTGCAAAAGTGAAAGACTTCACTCTAAATGGAAAGCCACAGAACACCGCGTTCCAAACTGGCAGCAGCATAAAAGCTTTGTTCTTTAGAATTGGATTTGGAGTGGGCATTGATCCAAGACTTTGGCAACTCCTGTACTAAATGTCTTCTGCATAAAGGAATGTGCATGAGTCTTTAGGAGTCTGAGGTTATGGTTCTAGTGTAATGTAATGTTGCTAGACTTAATATTGGCTCTTAAGGATTGCTAAATATGTGTTATGTTCAAGTTGTAAAATGTGATGAATAAGCATAACTTTATATTTAAAAACTGGTTTTAAAGTATGTCTGGTTGCAAATTTGATTGTTATTTTTGGAGGAACACCTCAGAAGCTCTCCTTGAAAGAAGAGTGACTGTCTCCATTTTGACTGATCCTGACCTTATTTCCTTGTATTTATATGTACAGCATATAAATACAAGTCCTGGCTAGTACTTCTCTTTATCCTTTCCATTGCTCTTCATCTTTGAGCAATGAATATTGGTCTAGTGGAGTTGCTGGTGATAGTGTTTGAAGGTGGCATGTGCGTTTCCCTGGTTACCTAATCCTGCTGCTCTTTAATGTGAGCCAGATCCAGACAGGATGAAGAGCCAATGTTTCACGCTGTCAGTATCTGAGATGAAGCCTCAAGATAGAGGTTATGACTTCCTGGGGCTTGAAAGATTGCATCATAGCTGAAGCACCAGACCCCCAAAACAATGCTATCTCAATAGCATAATGCAAATTACTTACTCTGCATATCCTCTCTGCACATGGCAGAGGTAAATGTAGGCCACCCACCCAGCTAAGCTCACAATACTCACCCACTTCCCACAATTCTCAGTCATTCCTCCTCAAGCCATTCCTCCTCCACTGAATAAAATGTGGATGCGGCCCTGGATCAGCTTATTTGTTCTGGAAAACCATCATTATGGCTGCACATAGGGCCGTTTGACTCCCCAATAATTATAAATATGTTTTAGTGTGTTTACTTTTGGCATGTGTTGTACTGGGAGTGGTAGATTGGAATCAACTTGATGGGATTCCAATAACATATCTTTGGGATTACAAATATTGACTTCTTGGACCAAGACGAGAACCTTGAGGGGACTCCTGCAAGTATGGTTAATACACTGTGTCAACTTGAGGAGTTTAGAAGCCTAACTAACTAACTCAGCAGTTCTGCATTCTAGGGTATAGAGAACATGCCCTCATGCCTCTAGGATGTTAATTGTGTCAACTTAAGAAGTGTAGAAAGTTAGTTAAGTGATTCAGAAGGTCAGGGTCCTTACATTGTATACATTCTCAACTTGTGGAAGAGAATGGCACAGAGGAGTGAGTGTGGGTGGACAGCTGCAGCTTGGAAGCCCCTCTCCCTCAGACTTCAAGGTGTTGCTGAATTTTGATATCCACAGCAGGATACCAACACAACCAGCATGACTGTGACTTCAATCTACAAGCACTCAGGCCTCTCCATTCTGTTTCAATGTATCTAATATTTTGACTCAAAACATTGGATCAACTGCTTCTAAACTAACACCTTTACCTGACTGCAGAGGCAGGACAAACCCATTGAACACTTTGATAGGTATTCATCATCAAATTCTCTGAGCAACTTTCCTGACCACTGGTGCTCCAGCACAGCTGTATTTCCACATGTTTAACAGAGCCAGTGAAGCAACACACTTGCTCCACTGTATCCACTGCATGAGACCTGTAGGTGGTAGGTGGTCCATTCTGGAGTCCCTCCTTCAAGCTATTTCTGTTGAGTAACTATCACATAGGGTACAAAGATTCCATTCATGAAGTACAACCTGTTTTTTCTCAACTCAAACTTTGACTCATTTTGGTCTATAATTTTCCATATTTCTTTTTTAAATTTTTTTTTAATTTTCCATATTTCTACTTTTCTCTCTGTATGGAAGACAACCAGTTGGGTGGAGCAGTCTGGAGCCATGACACCTCTCCAGAGATATGGCAGAGGAAGGACAAAGGCTCACACTCACATCGCTGAGGCCCAAAGAGCCAGCCAGCGTTCAGCCCACTCAATCAGAATGGCCTGAATCTCCACCCCAAATACATCCAGGATCAGTCTATATTTTGAATTCCTAACACATTGTTAAAAATTCCCTTTAAATACCAATTATAAATCCAGTACATGTGAACATGAATAATTCATTTCATTAATATAATCGTCTTTTCTACAAAATAGCGAAAAGCAACTTTATTTTATACTTGCAAACCTTTTCAATGCCTGCCTTAATAGAAGACAGCCAGATTTCCATCTGCTTCTGTCTTCCACTTGTCGTGACAAAGCTCATGGAAGACTCAGTATGTACTCATGAAAAAGTGAAAGGGAGAGAGGCTGGTGGTCTTCCTTTCATATATTAGAAAATTAGTGGTGAGCACACAGAGCCCTAGAAAATTTAACCCCAAGGAACACCAGACTGCACTTGCAATATTGCCATGGATCCCTAAGTGGAAATCATGTTACTTATTTCAAATGTGTGTGTTAGGATAAGGCTAAGAATTAGTCAGCATTTATTTTGTTTATTTTTCAAAGATTTACTCAGTTGTTGTAAGGTCTTGCTACACAGCTCAGACTTGTAGTGCTCCTCCTGTCTCAGCCTCTCCAGCACTAGGATTACAGACATGCAGCAACAAGCCTGGTTTCAGTGTCAGGCATAGCGTGAGACTGGCAAGGCATGCAGTCAGTACCTGGGATTGAACCGGAGTCCTTGAACTTGCCAGGCAGATGCTTGGACTGACAAGCTATCTCTCCAGCCCCAGTCAGCATTTATTACTGCATAATTTTAGAGGTCTAATTGTTGAAAACAACAACAACAACTTTGCTGCCCAGGGAAACCTCAAACTCCTAGGACCAAGAGAGTCACTTTCAGGGTCGGGGAGATGGCTCAGTAGAATAAGCACTTCCCTGGCAAGTGCAAGAGCCTGAGTTCAGTCCCCAGTTCTGCCAAAAAAAAAAATACCAAAAACTCAAGAGGGTCACTTTCCTCTGCACCTTGGTTAGCTGGGAGCACAAACATGTATCATGACACTTGCTTTTTTATTTTAAACAATAAATAAGGTCTGGACTGTTGACCTAAAGAATGTCAAAGTTATTTTTTAATTATATGCAAGTTTATCTCCTTATTTGTAAAAATATCTATATTTTTAGATAAAATATATTTACCTAAAATATTTATCTCCTTTAAAATATTTAATAAAGTATTTATCTCCTGTAAAAATATTTATCTCCTTTAATCATATGCAAATTTATCTCCTTATTTGTAAAAATAAGGTCTGGACTGTTGACCTAAAGAACGTCAAATTTTTTTTTAATTATATGCAAGTTTATCTCCTTTCCCATTGGATTTTAAGCATAACAATTCTAATTACTATTCTTAGATATCTGTGCCAATAGCCCAAAGTTATTTCTCCATCATTATTCTTATTACTGTATAGTGTTGCAAAAGATAAAGAACCAGAGTTGTATTCATTTTTTAGGCTTTTATAGTTTTACTCATAGTCACTGGATTTGATGGTATTTAAAATGGTTAACAGATGGGATTTATAAAGTTATAATAATTTTCATAACTGCTGCTTAAAACACAAAGGAAACATAATTTTATAAATGTTGATATCCTCCTAAAGCATAAAAAACAGCTCTACACTCAGATCATCCTGGTCAAGGTTAAGAAAAATGCCCCCTAGTTGCTTTGGATCTAATTACTTACATTATCTTTGCTTCTCCTCTGTGTCATTTCTGAATAACATCAAATTCGTTTTGTTTTGTCTTGCCCTATCAACATGCTAGCCTTGTTTTTTTACTCTAGTGTCCGCATTTCAGAAGAAATTCAACTTAATTTATTTCCAAGTTAGATGAAAAAGAGCATTGTATTGATCAACCAGAGCAAGAACCCAAAATCACTTATGAAGTGAGACTCCTGTGTTCAGAAGACACAAATTGTTACAGTAAACACTTAACAAGTACTTCTGAGTCACCACAAAGAAAATTGCTTCGAGGGCCATGAACCGTGTCTACGTATCATTATAACGATCGTTTTACCTATTACTGTTCTCAGTTCCCATACAAAACATACTCTTTCTAAAAAGTTATCAACTCCATCTAAACTGATCCTGTTTGTAACTATACAACCAACAAAGATAAATAAACCTAAGTTTATTAGACAAACAAGGTTTCAGCATGATCGTCTGTATTCAGTGTTACATTTGCCTCTATCACCTTGTGGTGTTAGAAAGAAAACCATATCCTTGGCCTCTTGCCCTTGCGCACATTGCCTAGTTTTTAGTTAGCAGATCTTTGAGAGACAGTCTCTTTGGTTAAATGGATGTTTCAGAGGTAAACGACCAAGAATTCTTTCGTGCATGATAAGCATATTCCACATATTCTTGGAATGGTATGTTTGAACTCAGTTCTACACCCAGGTAAATTATTTCAGAGCAAAGGAAAACTGGACAAATGTCCTAAGCATTCACACATTGGCTTTCAAGGTAGGAACATTCAGATGCAGCCAGTGAGATAACTCAGTGGTCTAAGCCTCCCTGCTTTGCCACGCACAAGGACCAGGGTTCAATCCTTGGTCCTACATGCCACATTTGTCCCACCACCTGGGGCACGCTGAGCCAGCAAGCAAGTGTAGGTGTGGTGGCACATGCCTATAATCCCAGCACTGGGGAGGCTGAAAACAGGAAGATCACTATGATTCCAAGCTATGGAGTAAGACCCCATACCAAATACATAAAATGAGAAACAAAAACAAAAAGGAAAGAAAAAAAAAAACCACTCAGATAAAATCGGATGTGACAATATCAGGGGACCCATGAAGACAACGGAGTAGAACATCAACATAACTAAATTTTGCATGGTGAGGAAGATCCCCATTATTCTTCCTCAGACTGTGCTTACAGAGTCTCTTCAGTCAGTCTCTTCAACATCAATACGACTTCACAAATACCTCAGATGTCCTGTGAGAGCTGACAGAAACTACTGACCTTCCTTTAGTCATTCCATGAACTGCCTCACAAGAGCATTTGGTTACAGTGTTATGGGAATCCATTGATTTTTGAAAATACCTTGTA
>NW_004524577.1:19448858-19469168 GCF_000260255.1 Octodon degus
CATTAATTTAATAAACTATGTTGGAAATATAATCATTTTTTACATAAGTGATGCTTTCAAACAATGGACCACATCTTCGCTGATGGCCCTGTAAGTACTTCCAGACTTCACCGTGATCAAAAGGGGCTTGAGGAGACAGCTCACCAGCTTAAGTGCTGACCCACAGTCATCAAAGAATGGCCTTAAGTCAAAAAAGTGGAAATATTACCTAAAAACCTTCAAGAAAACACTTAAATGTTTAGGATAATATACCTGATTTTTGCCTGTACTGGACATTTGGTGTTCTATATAGATGATTTACGATCAACTCAGTCCAACTGCTGTATTCAGGATCTGATTCTTTAGGTCAGAAAAAAGAAAAACAATACTTGGAGAGAAGCCAGACAAGAGAAGGAAGAAAGGTTTCCTTTTTAACCTTATTTGCATCACTATGCCTTCTGACTCATAAAATGCTTCAGTGGAAACACATTGAAATACCTGCTGAGAACTCACAGATGTGTTCATTTTAATGCTCAGGCAAAATTTGCTTTTATTTACTATAAAAAAATCACCTTTAAGGCCAATTAAGGAAAAAATAACTTACATGAGACAAATTACATAATAGGTACACAGAAGACTGCTGTCTGGTTATAATCCCAATCTTTTTCAAATTACTTTGGAATTACTTTTAGATGAAATTCAATGTTTAATTCTGCATGTTTTTGCTTTCCCTGAGGCATAGTGTATTATTTAATCTGTGTCCATGGAAATATCTAAGAATTCATTTTTCCTTTCACAAATGTGAAATAGATTACACAGATACCTTTGCTGAGCACTTTGACTGCATTCCATGCAAGTTATATCTAAACCAGCTCCAAATAAAATAAGGTGATCATAATTTAGCTGCATAACAAAGTACACCATGTATAACTCACACTGGATACAATATACATCCTTTTTCCATATTTTGGGCATCTGGATATGCAGTCAATTGGATGACAACACTAAGTTTCATTCTTAGAGAGTCTACAGCACAATAATAGCATAGGAGATATAACTAACTGATTTTATTTTATTTGTTATTTTGTGTTTTACTTCCTGATGAAATAAGGGGAAATTAAGTAAAAGGATATAGTTAACTTATTTTAAAGGAGTAAATCATCACAAATTTTAAAAGGAGGTAATTTACATTGATGGTTTTGATGGTGTACATTCCATAGAATTTTAAGCAATCAATTAGAATTGGATTTTTATTGGAAGGAAATAGGAACATTTTGAATATTATGTGAGTTTAGTTTAAATTATACATTCCAATAAAAATAGATTGGCTTTAATAAAGTTGTATTTCAGGTTATTGCTAATATTGCGAGTTATAGAAAAAAGTTCCATAGAAGATATATTTTATTGTTTTGCCATGTTCATTTCATACTGTAAATTCTCTAGGTTCTCTCCACTCTCATCTTTTTATTCCCTTTTTGGTTCTCAGAAGAACATGTTGATTTTTAAGGTGTTTCTTCCTGTGTTGCTGTAGGCAAATAGAGCCTATATTTTCAAATTACTCTCAACATTAGCATCTCTCACTTATCTTCCCTTGATATCTCATAAGTAGAAAATATTCATTCCACAATTTACTGTTTAGTTTCTCTTATCAAAGGTTTCTCTTTGTAGGTATTTGCTTTTCAGAATATTTCTATCATATGCCACATTTCTCAAATAATCCTTCCTTGCTCCATTTACAACCAATTCAAATTAGATTCTCAGAACAGGTTGTGTTTATTACAGCAATTCTTGCTTGATGACTGATTAAGATTACAGTTTGCCCAGACCTATGGTATCGTCTGTGTGGTCCATTATCTGAATGGAGTGTTGGTTCTGCATATGTGCATCCACCTCTGAATGAGAGTTAGAATAGAAACCCTCCTACAGGGAAGTTTAACATTCCCTAAATGAAAATTTCAAGCACAATTTTCAACTACTGTTTTTCAATAAAAAGAATTAATATATTTTTATTTTTATTTTTGACAATATAAATTTGCAGTACCTGATGAATACATTCATTGTAAGGAGTTGATCCAGGTACATAACACATGTCAATTGTTGTGTATCCCCTTCTCTGTAGGGTTCTATTGTCTATCCCCTTCTCAGTTGGTTCTACTTGGTAAGAAATGGCAGAAGGAATGAAAAAAAGACAAAAAGGCAAAAGCTGGGCTAGGTGGTGGCTGGTCTGCTTGGTTGGTGAGATGAACCCAGGAGCAAAAAAATGAATGTTAATTTCTACCTTTGCAAAATTAGTAACACATGACACAAGGTTACCTAGTGACTAGCAGCTGACCTTAACCAGACAGGATGCTTATCTCAGGACTGAAGTAGCTTGTTAACTTTAGACACTGAGGCCTAGTCCCGCCTACACACATTTGACCAATTTTCCAGCTTCTGTGGCTCCCAACACTTCTCCTCTTCTCCTTCTATTCCTTGGACCTCTTTCCTTTTGCAAGAGTTCTCTCTCCCTACTTCCTAGTGTGTATCTTTTATTTTATTCCTTACATGTATTTAGGTTTTCTCATATAAAAGAAGCTTGCACTCCTGATCTATTTTGCTTAACAGTATTGTATCAAAGTGCATTCATTTTTGTACAAATGACTAATTTATCTTCTATCTTTCTCTCTGGCAAAGTAGCATGAGGTTCATGTAAATATCACATTTTTTCATTCATCTGTTGATAACTATAGGCAGCTTTCAGCATTTAGCTATTATGAATTACTGCTATAAAAATGGGTATACATGTATCATGGTAATATTTAAGAGACTATAAATGAAAGAATATTGTGAAGAATTGTCCCAAGTGTTCAGGATTAAAATAAGGCAGCAGATGAGCTCATTAGGTCAGGGGAGGAAGAATATATGAAAGATCTTTAGGTGATAATATCAAAACAAAACAACTTAAAAGCTCATTGAACATACACCATAAATAAATATGGTGTCTATTGGCCAATTTTGGGGGTGGGGAGTAAAGGTTCAGTTTAAATCAAGCATCTTGTCTGGAGTCTAATGTTCTTTCCAGGTGGCTTAAGTCTTCTACTGTGCACCAGCACTCTCTTTTGTCACCTCCCCATCTGGATTTGCTTGAGGGATCTCTGTGGTGGTGAAGACCTGGTGGGTCTACACTGCTACACACAAGGCAGTGAAAGGCTTTTACATAACCTACTGTAAATAATGTTGTGTTATGAGAATGATTCCTCTTTTGGGGCTTGGCCATCAAATATTCAGAATACTGTATCAGGCACTAAAGCCTTCTCATAAAATTTTTAGAAAATTTAACAATTCCACTAGTAAATGTCTTAGTTGGAATTTGGGTTAAATACATTTTAATAAGATATCATGAGAAGAGCATGACATGAAACTGTTTTGAGCAAACAAAGACAATGAGGAGAACAGAGACAAAATGAAACTAATTCAACCTTCCATTGCATGAGTCTCACCTGTATGGTGAAATGAATTGCTCTTTGCGAAGTAGGGTTGCTACAAATAAATTTTAAAAATAAATGTATAAATGGCTAGATAAATAAGGCCACTTTCTTAAATGAAAGTAGAGTGCTATACAATGTCTGAGAGTAAACTTACTGTGGATGTGTTGCATTATTTTGTGTTCTCACTTATTTTGTACTTGGTAGCATACAGTGGAAAAAATATAGCTGCCATATTTAGTATGCGTGAGTCCAGATTTCCTAGATATCTTTGCATATAAAGTATGAGATTTAAATAAAATATCTAGTTTTTCTCATTGTTCATTTATTTATTAACACATTCATTAATTTAGCACTTTCTTAAACCCTATGTTAGGCATGGGGCTTTATTAATCATTTGGAGTGGAGGATGTTTAATGTTATTCTCTGCCATTCAGTCAACTGGTAGAAAGACAAACAATATGTGTAAATAATATAAAGACAAGTGGTTGTAGGATCTGATATAAAGACAATTTATTTTCATTTTACAGTTTCATGAGAATCATTTAAGAAGCATATGTGGTGATTTTGAAAATGGAATATGTAGTTTAGATCTGATTGTCCGTTAATAAAAATATTTGATTATATCCCTTCCAATAAATTTTATAAGTGCTTAAGCTAGTAACCATTGTTAAATGCCATTTTTTCAAAATGAGAAGAGAATAATTAAGCCAATTCAAAGCTTTTGCATGGAATACAGGAGTGAGATAGGAGATTCAGTAGGCTTTTCAGTATTTGTTCCTTAAATAACAACGTCAAATGAATCCTAATATGAACAGAATACCAAAGTGGAAGAGAACACTAAACACCAATTCTCAAGAGATTTGTCTCTAATGATTCTCTTTAATATGCAAGTGACTCTTAATACTATTACAGGTTATTTACTCACATCTACTTAATCAACATTTACTAATCATCTGACAATATAAGATATTTCAAATTATATTTGGACTGAATTCCATATACAACATCCCTAGAAAAATTAAAATTTTGTTCAATTAGTCTAACATTAAATAAGGAAAGCAAAGGAAATAAAATAGTATGAATCAAATTGTTTCTGATGGATAGCCTTTAGTATAGGTGATTTTTTTTTTTTCAGAACAGGGGATTGAACTCAGGCTCTTGCACTTTGAACTCAGGCCCTTGTGCTTGCCAGGGAAGTGCTTATTCCACTGAGCCATCTCCCCAGCCCCACTATAGGTGAAATTTTGATGAAATCATATTTGTGAATCTTGCATAAGAAATGAAGAAGTAGGTTTACAAGTTGCTTTTTTAGCTCTTTGGATTGGCATCGTAGTTACTTTTTTCATTGCTAAGAGCAAATACCCCAGAATTAAAGTTAAAGGAGAAAAACTTTATTTATCTCTGACTTTATGAAGGTTTCAGTCCCTGATTGCTTGTCTACAATGCAAGGTGGTGTGGGTGAAAAGTATTACAGTGTAGAAATAGTTCATAGCAGGCAGCAGGTAGCAAAGCATGTGAGGGATGACTATGGACCTTTCTAGTCCTTAAAGCTTATGCAGGCTACATAGGGCAGATAGCACTAGCATCCTTAAACCTAGTGCCCTTGATCTTAGCACTGCACCTTGCATCAATCCCAGATCCTTGTACTCGAGATAGGTTACCTCTGAAAATGCCTCATTTACGGCTGTGTGAGGCTTGGCCAGATATCGAGACACAAGCAAAGCCTTCTGTCCTTGGCCTCCCAAAGACTCATGCACATCCCTTAATGCAAAAGATATTTACTCCAACTCCAAGAGTTGCCAAGGTCCTAAGAGTGTTAGCATTCTGAAAATTCCACGCCCCAATTCTCACTGGAGATATAAGATAAATGCTTAGCTGTGAGTCCCTGCACCAATGTAGAGGAAATTAAACACTATCAACACTGAATGAAGCAACACACACATTTCCGTTCCAAAAGGTACAAACAAGAGGATATAAATGAATGGGACTAAAGCAAGTCCAAAACACAGCAGTCAAACACTCAGTCCTGTAGTTGCATGTCTAGCATCTGAAACAATCTGCAGAAAGAAATGAACTCCAACAGGTTCGGGTGATTCAGCCACTATGCCATTTTTGGTGGCTTCTCTCTTGGGCTGGCTCCACTCTCTCTTTGCAATTTTCCTCAGACTGTCCATGTCCCTGGCTTCTCTAATCCTCTGAGGTCTCAACTGAACTTTTAACTTCACACTGCTTCGCACACTGCCCTCTCAGGGACACCTTGCCTTCCAGGCCTTCTTCTGAAATATAGGGAGAATCCTTCCTTCTTGACCCTACCACTCTTGCATTCTGTCTGCACCTCAAGCCAGAACTGTGTGCATGATGTCACAATGTGCCATTACCTTATGCAGTAGCCAGGCTTCCTTATCTCTTCATTATAGTGTCTAGATCTATAATCGCATACTATAACATATTTTCTTATTCATCAGTTGAAGTACACTTAGAAAATTTACATCTGGGCTGGTGAGATAGCTCAGTGGACTAAGCACCTGGGGAGGCAAGTATTGGGGTTTGATCCCCAGAACCACAAGATATGCCAGCCCCACCCCTGGGCATGCTGAGCTGGTGACTGAGTCCAGGTGCCATGGTGCACACCTGTAATCCCAGTGCTAGAAAGGCTGAAAACAGGAGGATCACTATGAGTCAGAGCTGCATAGTGAGACCCTACACCAAATGCATGAGAAAAAGAAAGCTTACATCTTTCTACTATTGTGAATCATGCTACAAAAACATTAGGAATGTAGTTGTTTTTTCCAAAGTCTTGTTTAATTTACTTTGCACATATATTCCACCTAATCCCTGGCTCTGTTAGCCCTTCAAAACTGGTTAGCTGTGTAGAAATCAGGTCAGAAGTTTTCCTGAGAGTCACTACAGGATCATACCCAAGTCATGATCTTCCTCCATCTGTGGTGATTTATTTAGTAAAAAATTATACTTTATCTCTGTACATATCCTGTCTTAGTTAAGCAACATTATGCAAATACTTTAGAATACATCAGTTTTTGGCCTTCTTTAAGTAGATTATCTGCCATTAAATTTTATGCAGTGGAGGCCATGAATAATATTAATGAGCTACAGCTGCCATAATGCCTTTAGGGCATATTGCAGGGTGCTTGTGTTCTTGTTCAGCACTAAATGTCTCCACTGGGCATAGACACGGTTGTATGCATGCCTCTGCTTTTGCTCCTTTGGCTGTCTCATTGATGAGAGTCAATTTTCTTCTCTACTTGCTTATCTGTCCCATTTAAACTAATTGAAGGGATTGGATTTACAAATAACATCAATTTCCTAGGCTTGGTATTACAATCTTGTAGGCAGAAGAATAATGATATTAAAGTTCCTAGACATGGAGTTTGGGATGGTCATTTCTTTTGTGCCTCTATAAGATATATCTATAATAACTTTATGTTTTTACCTCTGTTCTAGAAAATATATCACTATGTATTGACAGATATTTGAATTAGAGATAAATTATATATATATATGATGTTTGGTACAGGATCTCACTATGCAACTTGGACTAGTACTGATCTTCCTGTTTTCAGCCTCCCTAACACTGGGATTACAGATGTGTACCACCACACCTGGACTCAGTGGCTGGCTCAGTGTGCCCAGGGGATGGAGCCGTGTGGTTTGTGGTGCCAGGGATCAAATCCTGGTCCCTGCACTTGCCTAAGCAGCCACTTGGTCCATTGAGCTATCTCTCCAACCCACAAATAATATAGGAATCCATGAAATTTGTTAGCTTTTTGAAGTGGTAGTTAAACTCTATATTCTTCAGCCTATATTTTCCCAGAAAAATAATAGAGTATGGTATAGTATCATTTTCTTGAAAGCAAAGTATGAGTTTTATTCTATTTCCTCATTCATCATTTGTAAGAAGGTAAATCCAGATGAATCATTATAAAAGATAGGGGCTGGTGAGATGGCTCAGTGGTCTAAAGCACCTACCAAGCTTAGCAAATCACAGGGACCACAGTTCAATCCCCCAGCACCACATGCCAGCCAGCCCCGCCCCCTGGTGGGCTGAGCTGGCTGCGTGCGCACACACACACACAAATAAATAAAATTAAAAAAAATACATTATAAAAGATAATATGCTATGAACTCTGTGCAAGATTATTTAATAATAATTGTGTCATATTTAATGTATCCTCATATCTATGCCTACATATAATCCTATTGATGCAATAAAAATATGGAGTCTTGGGGTCAGGGAGATAGCTCAGTAGAAATAAGTGCTTGCCTAGCAAGCGCAAGGGCCTTAGTTTAATCCCCAGTTCTGGAAAAAAAAAATTGCGTCTTCTTGACTCATGTAGAACTTAGTATAAAGAAAGTTCTCTTTATAGTGATCAATCTGCTTCTTATTGACTATCGATTGTTATATTTGGCCCCCTGGTAGCCCACAGCTGCACACTCTACACTAATAATGCATTAAGTCCGCAACACCACAGAGCTATTTCTTCAATTTGAGTGTGAGTTTTGAGACAAATCACTAACTCACCTACTGCTTGTCTCCTTACCTGTCATTCTTCAAGAACAACACAGGAACTGTTTTACAAATATGACAATAGCCACATTTAAATAGACAGAAATTGCATTTTTTCCTGTATCACATAAATCTAAGAAGCAAGCATCATTTAAAAGGGAAGTTTTAGGGCAGGCCAAATAGCTCAGTGGGTTAAAGCACCTGCAAGCAGGTACAGGGGCCGGGGGTTTAAACCTGGAGCCTGTCTTGCCAGAACTGCCCCTCTGGGTGCACTGAGCCAAGAATTAAGACTGGGCATGGTGGTGCGCGCCTGTAATCCCAGCTCTTGGGAGGCTGTAAACAGGCGGATCACTATGAGTTGGATCTACTCATGAGACCCTGAACACTCTGTAGGCCCTTACCTAAAATACAAAAAATAAAATAGGAAGTTTTACATTAATTATCAGAAATTTAATTTTTTAGTGAGAAGTAAATGGAACAGTTTTGTAAATAGAAAAAGTTGGTGTTTGGGAATATTTTAAATACTAAATTTCCTTAATTTAATTTAAAATGGAGTTGAGTAGGTATGAAATACACTTTTAAAGTGAAACAATTTTCTGAAAATAGGATTACTCTCCAGAGAAAGTCAAGTAAGATGGGTTCTTTTTCTGTAATTATATGAAATCATTTGTGTTCTAAATTTATTTATTAGCTGACTTTGATAATTTTAAAATATGTAGTCTCAATTTAATCTTTGTCAGATTTTGACCCTTATGAGTATGTCTCTTCTTTCTTTCTTTCTTTCCATCTATTATCTGCTTATCCCGATACTGATTTTTTTTTTCTTGGATTACTTGACACAGAAAGCTTTCTATGGTGTACTTCACTAAGTAACGTAATCAATGGAAAATTTGGGATTTTTGGTATTACACCGGAAGTGATTGTGACAGTGGTGGACTATACCAATTTGGTTTACAGTAGAATACAGTGTCATTAATAAGAAAAAAAATGTATCTGCTTGGCTCCTCTACTGCGATGTTTGTCAATTTTTGTGTCTTTGCATTCTAACCTTTCCTTACCGTTCCCTCCGGGTCCACTCATCATTAGGCGTCACATGTTTTGTTCTGTGAGGCGACTACAGGCAAGAAAGCAATTTCCCTTCCACTGAACACATTGTATGTAACTGACCAATACAATATTCTCGGGAAATATTAAAATAATAATTATTTTTCAAATCTAAGGGACCAGGGATGTGGCTCAGTGGCACAAGCACCTGCCTGGCAAGTGCAATGTCCTGAATTTGATTTCCAGTACAATGAACAAACAAATAGCCAAGTATTAGACATTCCTTCTTTTCAGTTCTGTTTGGATTTCGTGTGTGTACGCACATATGTGTGCATGTGTGTGAGTGTGTATGTGTGCGCACGCATTTGCAATCAAAAATCTTAACTTCTGCAAAATGTTACTTTGTCATTAGCATCTCTGTGGCAGTTAAGAGTATACATTTAGATGATGATGATGATGATGATGATGATGATGATGATGATGATTATTATTATTATTGTATTTTCTAGGGAAGGGTCTATAGGGTTTTCAGGATCTCACTACTAGATCAGATTCATAGGGATTCTCCTGTTCACAGCCTCCCAAGTGCTGGGATTACAGATGCATGCCACCATGCCTAGTCTCACTTGCCTTCTCAGTACAACCCCGCGGGCGGGACCAGCACTGCAGGCCTAGGGATTGAACCCCTGGCCCCTGAGCTTGCATGCAGGCGCTTGAATCTGTTGAGCTACTTGCACACCTTAGATTGCTTTTAAAAACACATCTGAGCTGGCCAGATAGCTCAGCGGACTAAAGCATCTGCTTTGACAGAGCTCACAGCAAGCGGGCTTTGATTAGACCCTGCTGGCTCCAGCCCATATGGCCTGCTGAGATGGGGATTGAGACTGGGCATGGTGGTGCGCTCCTGTAATCACAGCACGTGGTAGGCTGAAAACAGGAGAATCACGAAGAGTGTAATCTACATAGTGAGATCCTATGCATCCTGTAGACCCGGCCCTATGTTTAGAGAAAAAAAAAAAGACATTCATCTTTTATAATTTATGATTATGGGATTTCAATTCTAAAAATACTTAGACTAATAGTCTAGAATATAAAAACTAATAAATTATTATAACCATAATTACAGTGGCTTTAATAAAATTTAGCTATCTATATTAATTTGCTAGCTATTGATTTGAGGTGAAACATAGTATCAGTACCATTTTTACCTTTCTAAGATTATATCACTAAAAAATTTTGGCAACAAGTTTACATATCATCCATTTTAGCACAGCTACGTTAGTTCAGGGTTTCTAGTTTGGTTAAAGATAAAGAGACTTTCCAGTGTAAGGCAGTCTTCAGAAGTAGCCTAGGAAATGTGTCAAAAATCTCTCCACAGGTCCTGTGGGGATTCCCCAAACTGTCTAAGGAAAGTCAACAATTATTTACACTGTGAAGCCAAGGCTGTGACTTTGAAAGTATTTTCAGTTTGAAGATTCTATCTTCTATGTGTGCAGACAGCTTATCAATATTATAGTATGGGCCTGCATTTATTTTTTAAGTGGTAGCTTCAGAAATGGAACTAACCAAGCAGTACACCCTTTTCATCCTACTCCGAAACTTCACTCTGCTGCTGCCACTCTGAAAATGACCTCGGCACTATGTGTCTGCATCCCTTCAGCATGGTATGGTTTGGGTTTTATAGAGAATGAAGCGAAAATTTACAGCTCAACAAAAATACGCAAAATATTCGTGGACGATAGTCAAGGTCATTGTTATACCAAGGCAGAATTCCTATAAGCAGTAAATAATTCAAAATGGTTTACTTTTTAATGTAACTTGTTATTTTTGCATTCTGTCATGGTAAAGCAAACCACTTTAATATATTTGAAATCAATACATTTAAATTATTATGCTTTTGAATCTGGTAGTCATGGTTAACAATATATCTGTATATAAACATACGTTTAGATCATTTAACTGGGCATTTAGAATCTGAATATACACACAGGTTTATAGAGGAATATACGTTCACAGACTTATATGTGTGTAGGTGCCTAGTTGTGTACATATATGTGTATATATACACAAACACACAATCATAGTTTGATAGTCACAGTTTGTTTCTGGACACCTTCTATCAAACAATTTTATCATTTTATGTTAGGGATAATCGAATCCCTAACATAAACTGACTGAGTGTTTGCATATGTGTTGTGCAATTTAAATGAAATCATTTATGGATTACTTTTAATACTTCACATATTATGACTGTTTTGAAGTAGCTGCTATATTGTATCATTCAATAATTGACAACAAAAATTGTTTGTACAAATTCAGTACAAAATAACTGTTATTGGCCTAACCACATGTTGTACAGTTCAGTTTTGGTTGATATGAAAATGCAGAATTCTTATCCATAGAGGTCTGACATACGTGTCCATATATACATATATATCTTAGATGAAAGGAAAAGGAATATAAAACATTTTTGAGAAGGATCTCTGAAAAATTGCTTCTGGTTTTGGTTTACTCTTTTGTAGAAAGCAATTGCCTCTTTTAGTTTGTAAGGATAACAAATGAAAAGTTATGGTTCAGGATTCATTTATTCAAAATAACTTTTGAAACTATTAATTGTATGACTGCTTTGAATACAGAAATTGGCTAAAATGGATTTGATAATCCCTAGTTGCTAAAATAGATATTAAGAAAGAATTTCCTAATTTTATGGGTAATATACACTTTTTAATTTAATATTAATTAATTTTTTGTAAGCCTTGAACAGATAGAAAGGAAATATGTGGATCATAGTTAGCACTTCTGTCAGGTGTGTGTGTGTGTGTGTGTGCGTGCATTTGTGTGTTTCTTCACCTAAATACAAACTACACAGCAGAAATAAAAGTGAATATTATGTTAATTATACAGTACTTGTATCCTCAAGTAAACTTTATTTACATGAATTGCAAATTCTGTTATTAACCATATAATTTATTAAAGGTCATATAAAATTATTGAAATGTATATGAAGCATCCATAGTAAATATGACTTATAATATTCTTGGGAATCTCAAAAACATCAGTTATTAACTTTAGCTGAAACTGATACTGATACCGGGAAAAAAACTGATCTCGGGTGGGTGACCTCCAAATGATACTTGGAACCAACCTCCAAATGACATAGGGAAAAATCATCTCCAGGCCTGACCTACAAGAATTTGTGTTCTCTAAAACCGAAGAATGAATTTTAGGAACAAACGGAGGTTATGAGCAGAATATATTTATTAAGGGAAAGAAAGATCCTGTCCAAGAAAGGGACAGGAGGGGGGGCCCAAGTGGGTTGTTCCCCGGAAGCTGTCTCTTTCAGGGACTTTTATAGTGTAAAACTATGTGGGGCTAAGGTGGAGAGAATGGGAACTCCTTAGGTGGATGTGGGGTGGGACAAAACTATGGTCACCCAATGGGATTACAAGCACCATTGCTCAGGTAAAATTGATTAAGTCCAGGACCAAATGGGGAAGGAAGTCACGTTGCAAGGGGGCAAGAATGTAAAAGAGGACCTTAGCTGGTAGCCATCAGAGAAGGATTCTTTTTGGCTTTCTCAGGGTAATAATCATCAATCTGGGATGCTGATCTTTAGGGAGATTACCATTTGTTTGCTCTTTTTGTTTGCATTCTGTTTGTTTGAAACAATTCATTTAAATAATTATGCTTATGAATCTGGTAGTCATGGTTAACAATATATCTGTATATGAATATATGCTCAGCTCATTTAACTGGGTATTTAGAATCTGTACATACACACAGGTTTGCAGAGGAATATATATATGTTCACAGACTTATATGTGTGTAGGTGCCTAGTTGTGTACATATATGTGTATACATACACAAGCACACAATCATAGTTTGATAGCCACAGTTTGTTTCTGGACACCTGCTGTCAAAAAATTCTATCATTTTATGTTAGGGATAATCAAATCCCTAACATAAAATGATAGAATGTTTGTATATGTGTTGTGCAATTTCAATGAAATCATTTATGGATTACTTTTAATACTTCATATATTATGACTGCTTTTAAGTAGCTGCTATATTGTATCATTCAATAAATGACAACAAAAATTGTTTGTACAAATTCAGTAAAAAAACAACTGTTATTTGCCTAACCACAGCAGGAACATCCGTCTATCCCACAGTTGTAAGGTAGCTTGTCTTTTGTGCTGTCTCCTTCGAGGGCCTGGCCCTGTCTGACTGCCTATAATACTTTTATCTAACTCAGCTGCCTGCAATAATACCATGGAAGTGAAAGTAAAATCTAAGGAGGGATTTTTCGTAGAAGTTTTTGGGGTTCCTGAAGTAGGGACTTTAGGGCAGACAAATTAGAAAATGATAAATGTTGTAGAAAGGTGCTGGAACAGAAAAGACGTACAATATTTCAGAATGCATAAGGGAGTGTGGCTGCAATTTAAGAGAGATAAAACAAATGTAAGAGAGACCAGGAGGTGGAGGTAAGCGTGCTCAAAAGCCGGCAATGTATTTTCAGGCCCATAGTGAAATTAACTTTTATGCATTTTCAAGGGTGAGCTTTAAAATCAAGTGAGAGAATGATTTTGAGATTATTCTGTGGAGAAGAACTGGGTACCTTTGGATTGTGTTTCTAATAAGAAATAAGAAACACTCAGTACTGTTGCGTGTTCACATCATTGCAGTATACTGGGAAAGTCAAGCTGGATATTGAATAATCAAAACATAGCCACACCCTAAGATGGATAACTGTAAAGCTAAAAATCTTATGAAGGAATGGAGCATTAGTCAGGAGCTACCCAAAGGAAATAAGATACTGATATTTTTTTTAATTGTTGATTAAATTTCTAAAGGATATTTTCCTGAATTTTCAAGTTTTTCATATTATGTAAAACAACATTGTAGGATGTACATGGCAAAATCTAATATATAATAAAGAGATATAAGGTAAAAAAATAATACTTCTGAAAAAGTTTCCTAACATTTGGTGTAATTTATTGTTTTGAGAAATCAACGGTAGCACCAGTTTTTACAATAACTTCTCTCCAGGAACTATTTTCAAATCTCAACAACTATAACAATAACTATAAAAACACACATGGAGAAATGTATGCACACACACACACACACACACACACACACACACACAGCAGTAGGGTGGTAGCATTGTTGTAGGAAATGCTAGGTAGAAATATTACAGGAGTAATATTTGTGGAAATTGAGCTAGGTAGAAATATTACAGGAGTCAGATAAGGTTAGGAGCCTGTGCAAACAAGGAGACACTTTGTGACTGTGGGGGCTAGAGATGGCTGTGGAGTTGTCTGTATTCCCGTATCTGCAAGATTTCCCCGGTGGGCCAGACCTCAAGACAAAAGATAAAACAAGTCCACCTCACAGCTTCCCTAAGGATCAGGAATTGATATTCTAAATAGAAACTGATCCTCTTGAAAAAGACAAGAAGAGCCTCTAAGCCAACCTTCTACAGGAAAAGCGCCTCTCCTGTATTCATGCCCCCATGACCGTCTTCCTGATTTTGCCCAATTTAGTCAATTTCACCTGAGCAATTGCACTTACAAATTTATTGGTTTACTGTAGTAATATGACTCAGAAGTCTACTGCACCCAGGAAGCAAGGAACAAAGAACAGAGCCTAAGCAAACTGGCCCCTGGCAATTCCTGGAGGCAGCACCTTGTCTGTTCTTTGTTCCTTTACCTGGGAAGTTACCAACCAGTGGTATGTAATCTAGCTGGTGCATACCAGAAGGCAATATAGATGGCAGTTTGTTTACACCAAATTAGTTATGCACATTCCTCAGCCTGTTTGTAGCCCTCAATAAGTGTGAGAAGTTTCCCTGGCTCAGGGCTCATTTAGAGACTAATCTTATTGAGACCTCCCCCCTCAGGTTGGTTTCATCTAGCCTTGCTGTCTTTCTTTTCACAGTTCCGATCTTTCTACAACCGTTGACCAAAGTTTTGTCCCACTACATGCCCACCTTGCAATCGCTCGTATTTCCCACATTGGACCCACCTTACACTGTGGATTTGCTCTATAAAATCCCTAGAAAAAGCAGGATGTTGGGCAAGCCAACTCGGGTCCCCTTCTGTCTCTCTCTTGGACAGAAGGCTTTCTTTCTTCCAATAAATATATTCTACACTTAATCTCTGTTGTTCCAAAAACTCAGTTTTTTATTTAGGGACCCTGAACTCTTACCACTTATCTAGCAGCTTAGAAGTTTCCTTCTCCTATATTGGGATCTCATAAATAAATCATCTTGTAATTTATAAAAGCTAATAAAATTGAAGAATGAATTCTGAGTGACGCAAAGTATACTTTTGAGCAGAGCAATTCATTTAATGAAATAACTTGGCCTAAATTGTATACAAACTCTTCAAAATGTATTTTAAGTGCTTCTAAACATATCTTGAATGCATTTGATTTCCACTTCTCATCAATTCTTTCTATATATCTCTTAGTTTTATGGTGTTTCCCTTCATTGTACATTTATTGCTTTTATCTCAGTTGTAGAATAATTTGGAAAAACTAAACTGAAAGCTACATTTCCTCATTTGGATATCAGCTAATCCAGTCCAAGAAAATTATTGAAGGTAGACAGACTGGGGAGATAGCTCAGTAGAATAAGCGCCTGCTTGGCAAGCTTAAGTCCTGAGTTCAATCACCTGGAAAAAAGGAAAAAGAAAAGAGAAGAAAATTATTGAAGGTAAAGAATGATACAGATATAGGAGAAAGAAACTACCAACATGATAGATGTCCAGTACAAATTTCTATTCTCCAAAATTAAAGAATAAAATTTAAGGACAACAAAGGTTAAGAACAAAATATATTTACTGAGGGGGGAAGAAAGCTTCTGTCCAGGAGAGAGATAGAAGGGGTCCTAAGTGGGTTGCCAAGACCTTGTCATTTCATGGATTTTATAGAGAAAAATCCATGAGGTGAGGCAGGTCCAAGTTGGGAAAACTGGGTAATTGCAATGTGGCATGAAGTGGGACAAAACTAAGGCAAACCAGTAAGATTGCAAGTATAATCATTCAGGCAAAATTGATTAAATTGGAAAAATGGTGAAACCAGTCATGGGGGCATGAATACAGAACAGGGCACTTTCCTGTAGGGGTTGCACTAGTGGCTTTCCCCTTTTTTTTCAAGCTGATGGAGACCTATTTAGAATATCCATAGAGAGCTATTTAGAATATCAGTCTTTGGTCATTATCCTTTGGAAGTCTGTGGATGTCTTTGTTTCACCTCTTGTCTTGCAGTCTGGCCCACAGGGGAGGGATTTATCTCTCCCATCGTTGCAGGGTATCTCCCTTCTGCACTGGGGTCTTTGAGGGCTCAGCCCTATCTGATTACCTATAAATTTCTCTCTAACTTAGCTGCCTATAATAATACCTTTAAGATTTTAGGAAAAATATAAAGTTTTTAAAAATCTAGATATATATATATTTTTTCCCGTAGACATACCCTTTTGAAGTCCTTGAATGAAAATTTATATGTGAATATTTGTTAAATTTCAGATAAAAACCTATTTAAGGGGCCAGCAATATAGGCCAGTGGCATAAGTGTCTGCCTGGCACATGCAAGGTCCAGAGTTCAATCCTCAGTACTCCAAAAAAAAAAAAAAAAAAAACAGATTCGATTTATTTTTCTGTGGGTAAGTTTAGAAAATATAGAAATACAGTAAATCTTATAGAAATTATAGCTTTTAAAATTCAAAACTAGTATTTGTGTTCTTCTTACACCTAAATTTCTGATGGATTACATGATATAATTACATTGTGTTACAATTACAATCTATTACAATTACAATAAATTATACTGATGAATTGTTTTTTTCTTGGTTGGACTTTATATACAAAAAGTCAGTATCATTTGATTTTATTTTAATGGAGATGGTCCCTGCTCTATTTCCATTTTTTCTTTTCTGGTACCAGGGATCTAACTTGGAACCTTGCACTTGCCATGCAGGTGGCTATGCCGCTGAGCTATCTTTATCTTTCCAATGTGTTCCTCTGTGTTTCCTAAATATACTGTATTTCTCAATCCCATCTTGGTTCAATATTAGAAAGCTGTATGACTTTTGATTTAGACCTCAACAACTTTGTTTTGTTTATACACTGAAATAATTCAAATAGTTGTGCTTTTCGGTTCTTAGTTGCTGATATATATATAGTACCTTAATGATTATAACAGAGTCTGCCACACTTTCTTTACCTTGTGTAGATGTGACACTAGTGAAATAGTCATGGAAATTGAAAGGAAAATATCAGACTAGGAACAGAAAAGAAATGCTTACGATTTACATTGGCATTACTTCCTGCAGTGCATGAGGCAGTGTGGTCTTACATATCTCATAGTATTTTTCAAAATGCTTGGAATATACTGGAAAAGCATAAGAACCTCAACATTCGGCAATTCACACATTTACTCCAATTACCCAAATATCCACTAACCATGATTTAAGGGAAGATACTGAGTTGAATGTGAATGATTCCCATGCTAACACAACTCATAAACATCTCACTGTAAAATGAAGTCAGTAAGATATTCTTTGGTCATTATGTTTTATAAGTAATTTAACATTTGCTTCATTTAAAGACATATAAATAAAAATGAATTTCAACCTCTTTTCTAGGATTATATTATATATTGCTACATTTTCACTTAATGAAAAAAGTTATAAAGCTTCTCTGAAACTGAATATCAAGCAAAATGTTGGGAGTTATAGGCGAATGAGACATGCCTACCAAACTGTGTTCTTGTATACCTGTTCCTATAAAACTATGGAATACAAAACTTATCTTTCTTTTCTCCAATATCTTCCAATCTGGGAGGAATGAAGAAAGAAGGGGTGGATAGCAAGAAGGAAGCTATGCTTCTGCAAAAGTGTGAGTTGAAAATTAAGAGGCTTAAGGAAGGCACAGAAAATACACCAATACCCATTTACGTGTGTGTATGTATATGTGTATTCTTATGGTCCACTGACATAAATACACTATACTGGAACTCAAAATATGAATGAGTACATGTGAAATCACTCATTCGGTACTTGTCTCATTCCACTGAAATCACATTATGAAACAACCAGTTCAGAAGCTATCCACCAAGAGTAACAGCCTCCCTCAGGTTAATGGGCTGTAGCTTTCTGATTGTCTGGGACTGTGCTAGTTTTCTTAACTCCAGCACACTATATTTACAGAAATTTCTGTTTCCTTCTGCATTCATTTTGCTTGACATCATGAGCTATATATCTAAAGAGGTCACCATCACCTTTCTCATATTTAGTTTATAGGAGAGAGGTCTCTGTCATTCGATTTTTGTGGAGACAGAAGATTTTATAAAATAATTCTGGGGGTCATAAGTTTGGCAAGCATAACTATACAATTTGATGACTTTGCCCAAGTTCTTTTGCACCCTTTGTTCAAAAAGAGTCTTCCAAAACTTCTAGAACCATTTTCCAGGGCATTGTGTCCATTTTTGATTCCCAGCCTGAACTTTCTTCCTTTCCCACTGGAGCTTAAAAGGTCTCTGTGGATATTGGAATCGGTGGCTGGATTTGCTGTGATGTTGCCCTGCTTTTCTATCCCTCTCATTGTTCTTCCCTTCCTCTTAGTCATGTGAAATCCTCTTGCAAATTGCTCATGTTCTACCTCCACCTCTCTGATCTTAGAATGAGGGAGGAAACTGAAGACACCTTCCCCCACAACACACAAACACACACCTTGTAGGCTGAAGTAGCTAAAAGCCTATCTGTGGCTTCAATTGCCCGCCAAGCCATGACCTGTTTTGCCATGGACCATAAAGGCTCTGGAAAGGCCCTCAGAAGCCTCCCACTCTCCTAATAATACAGCCCAGGGATTGCAACATGATCCCCGAAGCATTTGCATGGACAGCGTGAATAAAACCTTGTTTTAGAAAGCCATACTAAAAATATGACTACAAAGTTAAGAAATAAGCCAACACTGACTTTTGTCATATAAATGCCATGGAAATGATGATTTTTTAAAAAAGGTATAGACCGCATTGCATTTTAAACAATACTAATTGACATTTCTTATAGACCATAAATATTTCTGTAAAAAAATCTTTAGAGGGACAAATCAAACAGATTAATAGAAAAAGAAATTTTTTTCTCCCATACTCCATGGTAATGATTATTTCTCTCAGGTCTGTTCTGCGACTGATTTACAATTCAAGCCATTTTCAATTTTGCTTTCATTTTGAGACTCAGTCTTATTTTAACTAAGCTAACCTACAACCACATGTGCTTTGAAGTTGTTAAACTCTTGCCTCAATTCCTCAAGTAGCTTAGATAATAACCAGTTTTTCACTCTAATTTTCTGAACAAATAGCATTGTGTGAATGTGTGACATTTTTGAGTCCTTGGAGTAATCTTTCCTTGATGAGAATGCCTGCATCTTTGAGGATGTGCAAGCAAGGTTGGATTAGATCTGAAAAATACACTAAAAAATACACTGAAGGAAGTATCTGTGGAAAGCAAAGGCAGATGAGTGAGAAGATACGGGTTATTGTATCGTAATTCAGATAATGGTAAGTGTTTAGGTGGAGGAAATTTGGAGAGGTTTGCTCAAAGGGCAGGGTAAGCTTTCCTCTAGACTTGGTGAGCATTTAAAATAGGATTTCCTTAAAAGCAATCCAAGCCTTGTCCTCCCTCAGATTATTCTGTCACTATCAGAGTCTATTCCACTTGCTGGGAAGCACAACAATTCAAGAAAAATGTTCGTAGCTCCTTTGCAGAATGGGTGAAGAAAGGGCCGACCAAATAGCTCAGCAGATTGAAGCACTTGCAAGCAGGATCAGGAGCCTAGGGTTTGATCCCCAGGCCTGCTGTGCTGGCCCCAACCCCAGAGTGCTCTGAGATGACAATTGAGACTGGTTGTGGTGGTGCTGGCCTGTAATCCCAGCTCTTGGGAGGATATGAACAGGCAGATCACTACAAGTCCAATCTAGTAGTGAGACCCTAACACCCTGTAGACCCTTCTCTAAAATAAAAATAAAAGAGTGGAGAATTCATCTCAGTATGTGCCTTTTGTTCCTCCCTCTCTAAATCCAACTAATCCTTCTATCAAGCCATTTCACGTCTGAAAATGGGCTCATGTGAGACAAACGAATAAGAGAGCTTGATTTTAATTAGGACTCACTCTTTTGGTCTGTACAAAGCCCCTTTGCCAGAGCAAGGTCTTCTACTTTTCATTGTTATCATTTTTGGCCTTGTTTCTTTATTCATTTATTTGTGTGTGTGTGTGTGTGTGTGTGTGTGTG
>NW_004524577.1:19469268-19478737 GCF_000260255.1 Octodon degus
TATTCATTTATTTGTGTGTGTGTGTGTGTGTGTGTGTGTGTGTGTGTGGCCAGCTCAGCCCACCAGGGGGCGAGGCTGGCTGGCATGTGGTGCTGGGGGATTGAACCGCGGTCCCTGTGCTTTGCTAAACTTGTTCTAAGTAGGTGCTTTAGACCACTGAGCCATCTCATCAGCCCTTGGCCTTGTTTCTGATAGTTCACTGATTTTGCTTATTGGTCAACATCTGTCTTGCCCTACAGAAACCTGACAAGATGACTCCAAATCGATCCAATTTTGTAACCTGTCTCTCTTTATTAACAGCCTTCAAAGTGCAATGCCTATATTTTTGTCCTGGCTCCTTGTGTCATAGGCAAAATGATTGCTCGTTTGAACTGCGAAGTTTCCTACTTCATGAGACCCAGTCTAGTCGTGGTCAGGCTATTCCTTATCTCACTACCGCTATCGTTTTGAAATTCGTGGTCGGTCTACATGCAAATGAATGGACACTCCAACGTCTTCCATCACAAGCGAAGGTGTTGCCTCTCAGAAGGCTAAGGAAGGTCGCTGTTGAAAGCTGTGAGAGGTCAGTGGCCCCAGGAGAGCAAACATTCTATGTTTTTTTCGTCCTGATGTCTGCTGTATCACCTGTGTAAGCATCCTGATCTTCTCCTCTAAAGAGAAGAACGGGAGCAAAAATTTTGAACCAAATTCAAGTGTCCTTCGAAAACTGAGATTTTATAATCTTTTCAGGTGACTGCTCAGCTAAACCCACTCTTCTGCAGTAGGAGATAATGACCTTTTTATAGGCTACCACAGAGGCCTGGGACTCGCTCTTAGCGGTTTATTAATGACCCGCACTCCCTCATTAATTTTATGCAAGGGCTCAAAAAATATAATGATATCATCCAACTCTGCAATTTCTGTAGCCATTTTTCTTCCACGTCTTTCAATTTCCTGAGTAATCAGTCCTGAGCTATCAAGTTTGTAAATCATTGATTAAAAAAAAAAAACTTATCAAGAAAGCAATCTCTCGTATAGATCTATTAGAGGTCTGCCAAAAATTTTCTTTCAAAATTTGTTAAATTCCAGGACCAGTGAGATAGCTCAGTGGACTAAAATGCCTGCTTAGACAAACTTAGGCAAGTGTAGAGACCAAGGTTAGATCTCCTGCATCACATGCTATGCCAGCCCTGCCCCCAGGGAGGGCTGAGCTGGCCACCAAGTCTGGGCATGATGGTACACACCTGTAATCTCAGCACTGGGGAGGCTGAAAACAGAAGGATCACTATGAGTCCAAGCTGCATAGTGAGACTCTGCAACAACCAAATACATTTTAAAAAATGGCTAAATTCTAAGGCTAAATTTTAACATTCTTAAATTAAGGGTTACTACTTTATTTTGTTCTAGCCTTAGTTTTAGAAATACATCTTGATAGCTTCCAGTTTTTGTAAGATTTAACTTTACCTTTCACTGAAAAGTAAGGCAAAATATTGGTATGGGAGAGAGGTCTAATGTTTGAGTACGATTGTTCAAGATTTGTAATGGTTTTCAAAATAAAATTGAGAATATTATTTAATTAAAAATTTAATTGCCATTGTAGATCATCGAGTTCATTTTAGAAAGCAGTTACAAAGGCTCAGGGGTTTTTGAAATTTATTAAAACTTGGGCAGACAAAAGATGGAGTACACTCTGCTACCCTAATGTGTTTTCTATTTCATGTTAGTTTTGAGCATGATGCTATAGTTCACTGACACAAAGCATATGGATTCATAAACTGGACAGCTGAAGTATGTTTTCTCTACTACACTTGGTTGTGTATAATATTGTCTGTCAGTGTCATAATCCAGTCAATTTGCATTTGTGATTCCTAGATTTTTTACTAAGAAACTTGGTACGAAATATCTTACAATATCCTCTTATCAAGATATTGTTTTCATACTCTTCCAAAATTTAAATTCATTTTATATAGATTGCCCACACAAAAATAAGTAATATTATATGAATTGTGAGATGCTTGGATTGCATTTACATTTGTACTTGCAGCAGGATCAGGACTTTGATAGTGAAATTCTAGATTTTATTTTACTTTTCTTTTTTTTTTTTTTTTTTGTATTTTAGGAAAGGGTCTACAGGGAATTCAGGGTCTCACTACTAGATTGGGCTCATAGTGATTTGCCTGTTCACAGCCTCCCAAGAGCTGGGATTACAGGCGTGCACCACCACGCTCAGTCTCAATGGTCATCTCAGTGTGCCCCGGGGGTAGGGCCAGCATGGCAGGCCAGCAGATCAAAACCCCATCCCCTGCACCTGCTTGCAGGTATTTTAATCCACTGAGCTATTTGGCAGGCTCTTTAGATTTTATTTTGGTTATTCAAATTTGACAGGAAATTCCAACTAGATTTCTTCCTGGTCTCTTCCTGTTTCCTAATTACGCTCATGTCTATCACACAGTTATTGTCTTTATCTAGATTATATTTTATTTTCACCACTGTTTTCTGTGAATATTACCTTATATCCTTTCTTGTTGAGTATACTGGAGCTTACTTATAGTGTTTAATGACATTTTATTTACCACTATGGTCTCATTGGCTCCAGAAATGTTGTCAACATATATATTAAAGTAATTGGGACTTTGAATATTATTTTCTTGAGACTTGCAAAGAAAAATAATTACATAATTTTGCTTATGAATTTTTAATCACCCGCACTGTGCAGTGATTGCCTGGAGTATAACTTTCAATTTAATTCAGATACCTTTTTTAGAATCCTAAGGATATAGGAGAAGATTTTCTCATCAATCAATATGCTATTGTTAGTAAACAAATACAATTTAATGTTATGTGCACTAAATCAGAAACACAAGCTTAACTGCAGGGTTTCTCTCACTTGAAAAATCCGAAGTATGAATAGATTAAAGAGCAAAATAAAAGGTAGGGAAACAAGGAGATAGACATTTTGCCAACAAGAAGGGGACCAAGACACATAGAAAGCAGAAAGGTAGAGAAGTAGGAAAGGGATTTTAATTTAAAAAAAGTTTAGATGTGTTACTTACATGCATTAAATCCCTACAATGAATATAATTATTGCATATTGAAATTATACACTATTTGCTTTAAAAATGCTTACTAAGAAAGATAATTTGCATTTTATTTGGTGAATAAATCTAAGTACAATGTAATAATATGTGAGGGAAGAGGTGGTCTTGGATGAATCTTGCAGCACCAGGTCAGTTGCTGAAATGGAGAATTTCTGTTTTCAAAAAAATAAACATCATGAATGGAACCTCGAATCCTAGCCTTTTCAGGAATCTCCATATTGACTTCCATAATGGTTATATCAGCCTACATTCCCACCAACAGTGGAGAAGAGTTTCTTTTTCCCCACAGCATCTCCAGCTTCTGTTATTGGTCAACTTTATGATGATAGCCATTCTCTCTGATGTAAGAATTCCTATTACTAGGGCCGGCCAGATAGCCCAGCCGACTAAAGCACCTGCTTCGGCAGAGCCCACTGGCTGGGTTAGATCCCTGGCCTGCCATGCCGGTCCCACCTCCGGGGCACCCTGAACATTTTTATTTATTGTACATCATATATTGAGAGCTCTGAGAGTTGAGAATGGGTGTGGTGGGACGCACTTGTAATCGCAGCACTTGAGAGACTGAAAACCAGAGACTCACTAGGAGTCTGATCTTTGTAGTTAGACCCTGTACACCCTGTAAACCCTGACCTAAAGTCATAAAAAATACAAAAGTATTCCTATTATTTAGTATCATTTCTGATGCTGTTTTTTTAAATAATTATTTTGTATCCTTTGAAAACATAAATAAACAAACAGATAAGTAAGTAAATAAATAAATATCACCATTGCTTTTAGGTTGATTACTTCTCAGAGACCTCAACTACTTTTTAAGCACAGTTAGCAAAAGACTTTTCTGAAATTAACTGAGTTGTAGAATTTAGACTCCTGTCAATATGTCTAGGATGAATGAATAGACCATGATTTCCATGTGTGTGACCAGGTGTGGCCCTGGATAGAGATGATTTTTAAAATGATAAGTATAAATCTAAAGAAAACATCAAATTAAGGATCTTTTAAGGCCAGGTTGATTCTAAATTGCCTGTTTTTCAAATAAATTGACATTGGTGTACTATTCTAAATATAGTGATTATAAATATTTTAAATATGGTAATTTTGTTGTGATAATTCATATTTAGGAAGAGATCAATAAAGTCTATAAAGAGGCAGATGTAGTATTTGCTGTAAGTTCTTACTCAAGCATGCAAAAAAAATCACACAAAATTATTTAATTCCTGAAATTAAAAAAAAATTAATGGTTGAAGAATATTTTTAAATTACTCTAAATTATAACTATAATTAAGTGAGGGACAGACTGCTACCACAATATTCTCTTTATACCAACTATATTTTTAGAACATTTGCACAGCAAATGTTTTATCTGTCACTGAGTTTATATTGAGACACTCTGAGACTAATCAATTTCAAAAGCTATGTTAGAAAATAATAAGAGGTTTTCTCCATATTTATTTTTAAGAACTGCTGTATTGAATTCAATAAAACATCAATCTTTTATTTATTGAACTTTTCCCATTTGAAGCACTTATAATTCATGATTTCTATATGTTATTTCATGAACATTTTTATTTATTGTACTTCATATATTGAGAGCTCTGAGAGTTGAGACTGGGTGTGGTGGAACATGCCTGAAATCCCAGCAATTGGGAGACTGAAAACAAGAGAATCACTAGGAGTCTGATCTATGTAGTCAGGCCCTGTACACCCTGTAGACCCTGCCCTAAGTTCATAAAAATAATTAAAAAATAAAAATAGGAACGAATTCCTATTACTTTGTTTAGTGAACTCTAGATGGAAAAAAATCAGACAAAAGAATTTAATTCCTGAAATTAAAACACTTCAAAGGTTGAGGAATAGTTTTATGATTTATATTTTTATAGGATTTATATGATTACAAGACACTATTCAATAAAAGAGATAATATTTATGTTAATCAAAAGTTATAACACTATACTCTTTGCTAATTTTTTTTCCTTAAGAGCTCACATTTTCAATAGGCAGCAATTCTTTACATTAAATTAGCTGAATTCCTCAACTTTATGCAATTAAAGATTTTTGTTATATCGAAAAGAGGATAATGCTGTTTGATGGCATGTATATTGAAATAAATAATATTCTCTACAGTGAAAGGAAAATGACATGATAAAAATTAGAAATGGCACAGTTTTAACTGCTAAAGTAGTTCCAATTAATTATATTATACTGTATTTATTAGTTTCTCACAAATGTAAGCAAAGAGAAGATGTGAACTGGTCAACGTACTATAATTAAGCTGAAAAAAATTAATCTTGCAAAATTTACTTTTAATACAATTGACCAATTCATCATCTCTTTTACAATACTACAGCATCATGTTTGCAAGTCTTATGAATTAGCACTCCATGTTCTTCTTCCCAAAACTCTTATGGTGTAGTTACATGTTAATCTTTTTTAATTTATTTTACTTCATATATGAGAGATCTGGACACACACAGACACACACACACACACACACACAAATAAGTGTGCACACGCATATACACAAATTTCATACACTTTAATGTGTGTTATAGTTGGTGTCTAGTTGTTCCCTTAAAGCTTCATGTAAGTTATGGGACAGATGCAACTGGAGGAGCAAAAAGTGGCTTGAGGGGTGGGGCCAGAGGACGAGGGTGGGGCTTCAGGGGCAGGTCCAGTGGACCAGGGCGGGGCCAGTGGACCAGGGCAGGGCTTGAGGGGCAGGTCCAGTGGACCAGGGCGGGGCCAGTGGACCAGGGCAGGGTCCACGAGGCGGGGCCAGCAAGGTATGACCTATTAAACTGGCTAGCGTGTGCTTTCTCAGAGGTGTGGAGAGGGCCATCCTGGATATGACAGTGCCCCAGCCTCTACTCCAGTGTCTGGAAACCTCCAGTAACTGTGAGATAAATAAGCCTTTCCTTCCCTCATTTTGAGTGTTCGGTATTTGTCCCCACAACAAGAGCAAAGTAACTAAGACAATGTGCTTAGTACTTAATTACGTTTTCTAAAAAGTGAAGCCTTTCATCACAAAACTGCAGATTTAAATTTATGATTTTCTTTCTGATCAGTTTCCTTTTTTTTTTTTTCCTTTTGGTTTTCTAATACAAGTTCATGTATTTTCCCATATGCCTATTCTCAAAATTAACCCTGAAATTAAAAGAACTCAGAGTCCTGAGAGTTTAAATTTAGTTCTATTTGCAGTATTGTTTTAATTGAAAAGTACAGTGTGGCCAGGTCTGTTGCCACACCTCTGTAATCCCAGCACAGGAGAGGCAGAGGCAGGAGAATCCTTGACAGTTTGAACCCAGCCTGTGTAACAAAGTGAGTTCAAGGGCAGCCTGCAGCTCACAGAAAGACCCTACCTGGAGAAAACAACAAAACAAAATTGTGTACAGTGGTATTCAAAGACCTTTGCAATAAACCCATAAAGTGAAGAATCTTCATGCCTAAGACTCATCTTCTAACTATAGTTCTGTGTGGCTTCTGTTATGTGTTGACATCTTATGTTTTGAAGAAAAAAATGAGAAAGAGGAATCAATTGTTTGGTTCAAAGTTACTCACAGAGACAATATATATATATATATATATTTGTATATCCAAATATCTAATAAATAATTATTTTATATTGCATATCACTAGTTTTATATGCCCTGGAATAGTATTGTTTTGATACTGTAATTTATGTTATCAAAAGTTCCTAATGCTCAGTCATCCATTCAGACATCTTTAAAGTATTTTCTCCAAGAAAAACGCTAGTGGACTTATCTTTAAACTTGATGTTCTCTAAGCTCCAGCACTTATGTAGATGATTGTATCAAGATAATAAGCTCATGAGCAGCAACCAAAGAGGAAGCTGAGGTTTGAAATCTTAGAAAGCATCCCAGAGAATCCTCCTGGATATGATCTCCTGTACATCTCAGGGCTCCATCTGTTTCACCTTCAGCTTCCCCAAGTCCAGCTTTTCATAGATGTTTACCACGCCCTATCTTTATTTTTACTGCATCCTCCTCAGTGATATGAAGAATTCTCGTGTCATTTTTCTTCCAGATATTTAAATACTATGTATCCACTGTCTTGCAATAACCTAATCCCACTTCTCCAATTGTTGAATAATTCCTTCTTCATTAACATAAATCCTAGATAGCTTTCTCTTTCTGTTCCTATCCAATAAGTTCCTGTTTCAGGGTTATAAAACCCTATCAATGCCATAGCATATCTCTCTGTCTCTATCTCTGTCTCTCTGTCTCTGTCTCTGTCTCTGTCGCTCTGTCTTTGTCTCTCCCCCCTCTATTATTTTTCATGAAATATTTATGTGTAGAGCCCTCAATTTTCACCTTATGAAGTATAGAAACTGTCTCCTATTTACATCTGTGTCTCCAACATCTTGGTTGCCAATAGCTTAGTACATCATACTTGCTAAAAAATGAGTAAATCTAGAATATGTATTTACTTTTTCAAATGTACATATTTTTATTTTGCTTAAGCCCAAGTCTTGAGGGGAGTGAAAGCAGACCTTGTTATTCCTTGTCACATAACTCACACTAATCACAATTCCAAACTCACCGCATAATGCCCATAACAATATACGAAATAAATGGAGATAGCTGTAACTAATTACGCTGCTGTAAAAGTGGGCACACATATTTCTCTGTGATATGATGTTTCTAACATTCTGGGAAAGTACCAAGGAGGGGATAGCCATGGCAAATAGGACCTCTACGCCTAGTTTTTGAGGCATCTCCACATTGATTTGCATAATGTTTGCACCAGTCCACATCCCACCAACTATGGAGAAGTTTTGCTTTTCCCCTCAAGCCTGCTCAGTGTTTTTATTGGTTAAACTCTTTATGGTAGCCACTCTTTCTAGGGTGGGATGGAATCTCATCTCTTGAATGTCCAACGGTGGTGAACTTTTTTTCAATATTTATTTGCTATTTGTGTTTGTTCATCTGAAAAGCATGAATTTATCTCAGATGCCCAGTTTTGTACTAGGTCTTCAAATTTGGAGGGTTTGATTTCTTTCAGCTCTTCTTATGCTCTACATGCAAGCTTTTTGTCTGAGGGACAGTTAGCTAAAATTGTTTCCCACTATGAGGGTTATCTTTTCATTATGTAGGTAATTTGTTATGATGTGGAAAACCTTTTTAATAAGATGAAATCCCAGTTGTCAATTCTTTGAAATGTTTCACATGCAATTAGGGTTTTGTTCATGGAGTCGCTGCCTAACTCGATATCTTCAAGATTTCTTTTTTAGTGTTTAGATATTTGGCCCACTAAAATTTAGTTTAGGCATAGTGATAGACTTGGTCTAGTTTTAATCTTCTGCATGTAGACAACCAGTTTTTCTAGCACCACTTATTACAGAGACTCTCATTCCTTCAGTGATAATGTTTGGCTGTTTTGTCAAGCATAAAGTGAGTGAGTAGCCTCATCATCATGTCTTCATCTTAGAATCTGTTCCACTAGTCCTAAGGTCTGTTTTTGCTAGTACTATGCTGAATTTATCAATATAGCTTCGTAGTATAATTTCAAGTCAGGGATTGTCATGCCTCCTGCCTTGCCTTTGTTGCCCAGGAATGCTTTTGCTATTCTGGGTCTCTTCTGCTTCTGGATGAATTTTAGGAATGCTTTTCCTAGTGCAATGAGGTATGTTAATGGTGCTTGATCAAGATTGCATTAAATCTGTATTACAATTTTGGGAGTATGGCCATTTTCAATGTCTTGGTTCTTCTTATGTATAAGCAAGGAATATCTTTCCATTTCCTGATATTCTCTTCAATCTCTTTTTTCAGAGTATTATAATTTTCTTTTCTTCTTTCTTTCTTTCTTTCTTTCTTTCTTTCTTTCTTTCTTTCTTTCTTTCTTTTTTCGGAACTGGGGATTGATTGACTCAGGCCCTTGTGCTTGCCAGAGAAGTGTTTATTCCACTGAGGCATCTCCCCGACCCGAGTATTATAATTTTCAATACAGAGTTCTTTTACATCCTTTGTTAGATTGATTCTGAAATATTTCATCTTTTTGGATACTATTGTGAATGGTGTGTTTTCCCTAATTTATCTCAGTGAGTTGTTATTTGTGTACAGGAATGCTATTGATTTTTGCATATTGACTTTTATTCAGATACACACCCA
The DNA here is from genome assembly GCF_000260255.1 of Octodon degus. Lineage (NCBI taxonomy): Eukaryota > Metazoa > Chordata > Mammalia > Rodentia > Octodontidae > Octodon > Octodon degus. The sequence continues at coordinate 19,478,471 of NW_004524577.1, forward strand.
AATATCCATTAACTGAGCAATAAGAAAAGATATATTTTTATATAATGAGGGATTAGTCAGCTATATATAATGATCAACTTGAGTCAGGTATAGAGAAATGGATGCAACTTGAGATCATACTCATAAGTGAAATCAACCAGTGTTGTAGTGTGTAAACATCTTATTGTCTCCCTAGTGTCAGAAGTTTAAAAAGTAAATAAGATTCAAAATGTGTAATAGATATTGTAAAAAGAAACTAGATGAGAGAAAGAAAAAAGAAATAATGGA
>NW_004524577.1:19479103-19481437 GCF_000260255.1 Octodon degus
TCTTGTTTTGAAATTTTGCACCATTATTTTTAGGCTTTCTTTTCTTTAAAATGAAAGAGAAATGAATTGATTTATATACTAAGAAATATAAGTACCCACAATATCTTATTTGCTTATTTTCTAAAAATGTCATTAAAACTAATTTAAAGATATAGCAGGGATTTGTGGTGCCCGCCTGTAATACCAGCACTGGGGAGGCTGAGGCAGGAAGATTATTGTGAGTTCAAGACCAGCTTGGGCTACAAGTGAGCTCAAGACCAGCCCAAAATACATAACAAGACACTGTCTCAAATCAAGCAAGCAAAAAGATATAGTTAGGAATCAGAAGAAAAAAATATTTTAGAAAATATCTAATATCTCAACAATGCTTGCATTCATTATGAATTAATTCAGGTTATTTGTAGTATTGATAAAGTAATAAATAATTTGCAATTTGATGAAATTATAAGAATGTGTTTTTGAAAACAATATGCTCATTTACTTTCTAAACCACTTGTAAAAATCTTCGCTAAGAGTTACTAGAAGGTAACTACTAGAACTTGTGAAATTTTAACTACTTTTTAAAAATGTAGGAGATAGGGAGATAGCTTGGTGGTTTAAGTGCCTGCTTGGCAAGCACAAGGACAAGGGTATGATCCCCGGTACCATATGCTGTGCCAGCCCAAGAACCCGGAGTGGAGCAATCTAACCACCAAAACCTGGTGTGGTGGTGCAGTCCTGGAATCCCAGTGATAGGGAGGCTGAGACAAGAGGGTCACTGTGAGTCCAAGCTGCCTAGAGTGACCCTGTACCAAATACATAAATAAACAAATATTTTAAAATGGTTTTTATTTATTTATTTAGTTTATTTTGGGTGGAACTGGAGATTGAATTCAGGCCCTTGCACTTGCCAAGGAAGCACTTATTCCACTAAGCCATCTCCCCAATTCCAAAAATGAGCTAACTTTTAAAGATATCGAGTTCCAGTGCAGGGTGTTTCCAATTCAAGATCACCATCAATCACTTCACACTCTTCTGAGGACCTAGGGACAGATTGGGACACTGGGCAAAGTCTGGTGAGGAGAGAAGAGCCCACCTCCGAAGTCTGGAAGTCAAAGACTGGGAGACTCCATGTGCACACAGGCTGTCCTGAGGCATCCAGCTCCCTTGGGCATCCTTCACCTCTGTGGAGGATGGCTCTCTAAGTATCTCAGGAACCTCCCCTCCTTTCCTGTGCTTAAATCCCTCCAGGTTCTTAAAGGGATCAAGTTTGTGGCACAAAATCTCTGGGGGAGGCACAACCATATTCATTATTTTGTAGTTTTTATTGTATCAAGTTATCAAAAGTTTGACTCTGTATTAAATAATACTTTACTGGGATTTGTTACATTTCAAGTGCCCAGTAACCCGTGTGGTCTGTGTTTATTACATTTAGTAGCACTGATTTTTAGCAACTTACATAACATAATATAATAATTCTTATATAATTATATGTTATGATGCATATGGAATAATAGAAGGAGCTAAACAATTAATTAGAGGTGAAATCATGAATAGTCTTATTTAACATGCTAAAGGGGTATGTGTGTGTTTGTGTGTGTGTGTGTGTGTGTGTGTGTATGTGTGTGTATGTGTATGTCTTGTAATGAAGATCTAATGTAGGGCCTTTTCACTAAGCTACACTTTCAGTCCCATTTGTATATTGTGTGCATGTATGTATGTAAGTATGTAGGCATGTACCTATTGAGCAAAAGGGTCTTGCTATGTTGATAAATGGCTTAAGCTGGTCTAAAACCTGGACTCCTCCTGTGTCAGTGTCTGAGAACACTCAGATTGCAAGTGTGTGCCCTAACCCAAGTGATATACTAAGGGCTTTACATTGATTCTAGAGTACATTTTTAAGCACTGCATTTTTTTTCTTTTTTGGATTTTTGGGGAAGGCTCTGCAATGTGTTCACAGTCTCACTACTAGATCAGACTCATAGTTATCTGCCTGTTTACAGTCTCCCAAGAGCTGGGATTATAGGCAGTGCTCCAAATGCCTGGTCTCAGTTGCTATCTCAGCATGCCCTGAGGGCGGGGCCAACAAGGCAGGTCTGGGGATCTAAGGTCCCAGCCCCTGTGCCTGCTTGCAAGTGTTTAATCTGCTGAACTATTTGGCTGGCGCTTTAAGCACTGCATATTTTAAGGTAATGACCTTAAATAAAATTTAGTGGCTTTATTTTACATTTTATAATTGGTTCTAATGAGACATGATGGAAGATCAAATTCATATGAGAGGCCTGGATAACAGGGTCAATTAGTAGATTATTGAAAAAGTTGTGAGTAGATGAGAGATTTCTAGTCTGAAAAATT
>NW_004524577.1:19481767-19487922 GCF_000260255.1 Octodon degus
AAGTCAGGGAGACTTGTGGTTAGGTGGGTATTGATGCCAAGACTCCCAACATAAGTATAAGGAAACTACACACAGGCTGGGTAGAGGAAAAAAGTGGATTTGGTTCATTCATTTTTCTGGTCAGAAATGAAACACTGGTTCACAGGGAGTTTTTAAGCTGTGAGTTACACCTTTTTTCTCTGTGGCTTCGATTTTGAACAAGGCGACTTCTGTCACTTTCTCCACAGTGCCTTGAGACTCTAATTCTGTTCTTTTCAGGTTGCCTGGAAATATTTTTTGCAAAAGACTTATAATTATTGCTCTGTTCAAAAACATTAGCTTACCAGCAACTTAATTATATGAAATGTTCTTGATGATTCATATTTTACCTTCTAACACAGTTTGATCCATTTAATTTTCTGTCACTGCCCAGGGTAACATGCAGTTGTGAGCATACAGCACCGAATGCCCGCAGCTCAGCTGAGAATTTGTCCAAGGCAAAGGGAGGCACAAAATCCACTGCTAGAAAGGAACACAGTTTTGGCAAAACTGAGGCAGATTTAGGAAGCTCAATAGCATGCAATTTCTATTATATGTTTACAGTTCTTTGTGGAATATTCATCTATATTATGAACTATTATGAAATCTTTTGGCTTAATAGAATATTTTTCAACAAAACTTGATTTCACATAAATGTACCTATGCATAGGTATTCTCTTTCATACCACCACTGAATATCAAGACAATAACTCAAGAACTTTCAGAATTATTGCTTATAAAATAAGAAAGGCAGACCTCTACTTCCTGCCGAAGAGTTCATATTCAAAAGCAATTGCTTTGAGTCTGTCAGAATTCTAGAAATAATCCTATAACTAAAATGAGTGAACACAAGCTGGGTGGTTAATGTTATGAGTTTGTTAACAAAATATTTAATTGTTAAATAAGAAAATGTTTCAAAAGTGTATTGTAATCTTTTAAATTGATATAAAAATCAAAGATCATCAAAAGGAATATCTGTTATGTCTCTCACAACAGCAATGATTAAATAATTCTTCAAGACTGTCATCATAAATGACTAATTAGAAACACATTCTAATGCTTTTTGAACTTAAGATACAGACCATGAAATTATTAAATACATGCCTTCACAAAAGAGAAGTGCAGCCTGGTGTGATTCCATCCTGCACGTCTGTCCTATGGAGCAGCACTCATTCACTTCCGTCCACGTTCTCTCCCACCTAAGTGCACACCGCCGCTCCATGGAAGATTCAATGAATATGGACATGAGCCTCCTTAGGCCCCAGAACTATCTCTTCGGTTATGAACTAAAGGCTGACAAAGATTAGCTCTCTAAAGTGGATTAACAGTGAAAATGAGCACCAGTTATTGTTAAGAACGGTCAGTTTAGGGGCTGGTGCAAAGGATGAATTGCACATTGTTGAAGCAGAGGCTATGAATTATGAAGGCAGTCCAAGTAAAGTAACACTGGCAACTTTGAAAATGTCTGTACAGCCAATGGTTTCCCTTGGAGGCTTTGAAATTATACCACCTGTTGTCTTAAGGTTGAAGTGTGGTTCAGGGCCTGTGCAGATTAGTGGACAGCATTTAGTAGCTGTGGAAGAAGATGCAGAGTTGGAAGAAAAAAGAGATGTAAATCTCCTAAGTATATCTGAAAAGCGATCTGTCACTGGAGGTGGCAACAAGGTTCCATAGAAAAAAAAGTAAAACTCGCTGCTGATGAAGACAACAAGGACGATGAGGAAGAGGATGAGGATGATGACGATGATGATTTTGATGATGAAGAAACTAAAAAGCAAGTTCCAGTGAAGAAATCAATATGAGATACTCCAGCCAAAAATGCACAAAAATCAAATCAGAATGGAAAAGACTTAAAACCGTCAACACCAAGCAGGGATCCTTCAAGAAACAGGAAAAGAGTCTGAAAACACCGAAAGGACCTAGTTCTGTAGAAGACATTAAAGCAAAAATACAAGGAAGTATAGAAAATGGTGATTCTCTTCCCCAAATTGAAGCCAAATTCATCAATTATGTGAAGAATTGCTTCCGGATGACTGACCAGGAGGCTAGTCAAGATCCCTGGCAGTGGAGGAAGTCTCTTTAAGAAAATAGTTTAAATAATTTGTTAAAAGCTTTCCATCTTTCATTTCTGTAACAGTTGCTATCTGGCTATCCTTTTTATAATACACCATGTTTGATAAATGCTGTCCAGGTCCCATTGCCAAGAACGTGTTGTCTGAAATGCCTGTTTAGTTTTTGAAGATGGAACTCCACCCTTTACTTGGTTTTAAGTAGGTGCTATGTGATGATTTTGTATGCACCCATACTTGCCTACACATTCCCAGTGTAGCTATAAAATATAGGAGGAGCCTGTGTCTATACTATTGACACCTGTTCCTTGGCAGTTAAATAGCTTACTGATGTGAAATCCCTGGGGATATGAGGGCCTTCTTCCCCTGACATCACACTAGACAAGGTAATTGTTGTGTACCTTTAGTAGGTGTAACAATTTCCTGGCAATTAGGACACAAATATATGATGTTATCCAATTAGAGTCTCTGAAATCTGCCAGTTGCTTGTAGAACCAATTCAGAAAGTGAAAGTAAAAGAGGAAATTTATGCAACATGTCATAATTTATACACTATCCCATGCCATTATTAATAATATATAATCACAATATGAACATAGAATATGGACTGCTGATAATATGATATTAATGCTAATATATAATATGCAATACTACTACTTATATAATACCTATTTCATTTGTTTATTTCATGTTATGTAAGGTACTTTATGTATCACATGCTATAAAATTATATATTGTCTCACTTACTTTTCTCTTATTTCTATGACAAAATACCTGATGCTCAGCACTGGGTCATGAATTAATCACAAAGTCTAGAAGTCCGTTACATAGCTGGGTGAGGCTTTCAGGGGGACAACTAGACACAAACCATAACGTTCTGACCCTGGACTCCCAAAGACCCATGAATATCATGAAACACACATTTCTGTCCACCTCTAAGAGTTGTTGAAGTGCTAACAGTTTCATCATGGCTGAAAAGTACAGGTCCCAAGTCTCCTCCAAGATCTAAGGCAAACTCCCGCTGTACAAATGAAACACTTTCAACTTTCAATAGCACAAGATCAACATTACCATTCTAAAAGGTCCAAGCAATAGGGAATACAAAGCATTTCAATCAACATAAGACCAAAATCCAACAGGGCAAACATTAAGTCCTGCAGTTCCATGTGGAACATCTGAAGCAATCTGTGGAAAATTATAAACTCCATGTGGCTCCACCTCTCTGGCACTTCTGCTGACTGTAGCTCCCATGGCTTCTCTTTTAGGCTGGCTTTGCTCCTTTTTTGCAGTTTTCCTCAGATGATCCACGTACCTGATTTTTCTGAACTTCTGGATTTTCCACTGAATAGGTTTCTCACTCTCTGCTTCACACTCTTCCCTCTCAGGGGCACACTGTCTGGCCTCCCAGGTCTTCTGAAATCTAGTTGGAAGTGTTCTTAACCCCAGAACTCCTGCATTCTGAAAGAAGCTAAAACCCATGAATTGGATGGTGTCACTGGGGTCTGCTGCCAGCTGGAGCAGTAGCCAGGCTTTATTCTCTTGGCTGTAGGGGTCGAGTGCCTGGATCACTGAGAACCCTGATCCTGATCCCAAGGAACAAATTTTCTGTGCCAGTCATTGGTGAACACAAGGCTCTGCAGGTTTCCCCTTAAGGCAAAAACCTTCACCTTTGAAATTCTGAGGCTCCAAAGAACAGAGACCTGTCACCTCCAGTGATGCCCTCAGACCATCCTTTCCATTCTCTTGTTCCCTTTGAGCAATGGTGATCTTTTCATCTCTATCTTTGCATTCCACACCTTTATTGGAGCTTCCTTTCTTGCCAAACTCACATTTTAAATCATCCTGCTGGACTCTTTGCTCTTGATTCTCAACATACCTGACTAAAATTCCCCAACAACAGCCATGCTACTGCTTCAATATTCAGTTGCTCTGAAATTTCTTTTGAAAGATTAATCAGTCCACAGTGCTTAATCCCAGTCTCAGGCAAAGTCTCTCAAAAAGAGAAAAATGCAATCAAACTTTCTGCCAAGCCATAACAGAAATCATCTGGAGTCCAGCAAACAATGCAGTCCTTCTTCCCAGCAGAAATGTCCCAGCCTGGTCTTTACAGGCAGGCTTTCTCTCATCCTTCTTATGGTCTTCTGAGCTCTGAGTAGAATCTCTCATACAGAATAGCCAAAGGTGTCATAGCATATATCTTGTAGTTTACCTCTCCAATATCTTCCTATCTCTTCCTATAAGCCATCTCCAAAGCTTATAATCAACATGGATAGGTTTAATCACAGCAACAACCCCAGTCCTCTGGTACCAAATTCTGTCCCAATTACTTTTCTTTTATTGCTGGGACAAAATACCCAAGACCCAAATTTAAGAGAGGAAAGATTTATTTAGCTCACAGTTTGTGGAGGTTTTAGCCCATATTCAGCTAGCGCCGAGATAGACTGGCACATGACAAAGAGCAACAGTTTATGTTGACATAAACTGTTGAAGACAGTGGAAGACAGCAAAAAGCAAGAGCAAAAGGGAGGAGTAGCAGATTCAATGACAACAGAGAGCAAGTCTTTCTCCCTTATGTTGCTTTCAGGCTATCTACCCCAGGCTGGGTGTCACACTCACCCATAATCTCAGCACTAGATCATAAGTTCATCACAAAGTCTAGAAGTCCACTCCATAACTGCATGAGGTTTTTTTTGGGTGGGGGCCAGCTACACATATATATATATATATATCTCCAAGGGTATGCTGTAGATCTATCATGTGATGATCTGAAATTAAAAAATTTATACTCATACTATGAAAATATTCTGCAATTTTGATACAATGCATACAACTGAGTAGTCTAGGCAAAAGACTAATAGACAAACTTGTGTTAGTCATGCAACTTTTCTGTACATGTAAAATAATATCAAACTCAACCAAAAAAAGAGATAAACTGAACTGAAAGAGCTTCCTCAACAGCAGTGGTTTCTGATTTGCTTTTCAGTTTTTTAACTGTAAAGACAAATTAAGCATTTCCACAAGTTGTGCCCTCCATTCTCATTCTGCTGCCCTACTTGGCTTTGAATGTTAAGACAGACACTCAGTGTGCATGTGTTGAGTTATTTGCTTCTTTCTCATTCTCCTGTAGTTCCATGCAAAATTTCTCTGCTTCAGTATGTGCGAGATCTAAAAGCATCTGACCTGCAATTAGGGCTTTTTGACTGACACCGCTGCAATTTCTGTTTACTTATGTGAAACGCAGATATGTTATACAGTTAATACCATATGGCATAAAATTTTCTGCTGGAAGTCTTCTACAGTGTTCATGTAACCTTGGGGATATGAATGAGTCTATTGACCAAGAAATGAGTCACATTTAAGAGTGGTCAGTTTAAGTCATGCTTTGTATAGTATTCCTTTTTCTCTGCTACCCTGATTTCAGTTCTAACTAAATTCTAGTGTTCAGTGAGACAGAGCAGGTTTCAAGATTGCAGGGAGAGTTAAGCAGTCTTTGTGTTTGTTTGAGAGTGTATGTGTGTGCATTGTTGATGATAGAGAGCATCTGACTTATTCATTAGAAGAAATATTTTTGCTTTGTTTTTTATGCTTTCTCCAAGATGTTAGGCCAATGATGTCAGCATCACAGATTATGTAAAATGTAACACAGAACTTCAAGATGCATCAGTAAACTTTTCACCTGTAATGGTAATCTAACTCAACAGTTTAATTTACTTCTTATCTACATAATTGTTTAATGAATATTTTGCTACCAACAGAAGAAAATCAAGCAGAATAACATCTGGGACTCATGTACCAGTTCAATGGCAACAAGATGCTTATGTGGACATTTTTACCAAAATTAATAATTATATTTTGCAACTTAATATATGGTGGCTAAAGAAATCTAATCATAAGGATTAAACGAATGAGGGTCCAATGGATTAAGTGAATGTGAAATGTTTTTAACTGTGGTTAAGGTAGTGGTCCATATGCAAGCAATACAGCACATGGGCTCAAAACATTGCTTGAAATTTATTAATAATGTAAAAATGAAAATTATATAAAAATTTTAACATGTTATTCACATTA
>NW_004524577.1:19488022-19489635 GCF_000260255.1 Octodon degus
TTGAAAATTATGATAGCAATGTCCAGCCTGATATTCCCTCTGTAGATCAGTGTTTAACCATAAGGTGCTTTACTGCTTACCACAGGATATCTTAGCAAATTTGTAGACTTGTTTTAGATATAATAGCTCACAGAGTTTCAAGATAACTTTACTGACAGAATAGCAAAAAAAAAATCCTTGATCTCAAAATAAATGGTCATACAAGCGCTAATCAGTACCCTATTTTACTTTTTTATTATAATATTTAGTGCTTATGGACTACAAAAATACCTGTGGTGAATGTAATAAAGGTTAAAAAATAAACACGTGCAGTTTATGAGTGCTAATTATTGAACTTGACAAGTGATTAACAGGTTAAATAAAAATATTTGAAAATGCTTGCTTCAATTCTAATTGGACAGTGTAGAGGTAAACATCGTAGACACTTGTTTCTGAAACAAATGAAATGTCGAAAGCAAGAAGCAAGGGATGCAAAACCAAATACATACTATAAAAAAGAAAAAGCCTTCAAAAAAAACCCAAAACAAACAAATAAATAAAACGTCCAGTAAGTCATCTGACTTATAAAATCTTGTCTCAGTTATAAACTAAATTACCAGATTTGAAGTTTTTCTACTTCTCAAATTGGCATAATATATTGACACGTATGGCTCATTTAATATATCATCAAGGTAAAATAACCAGTCAAAATTGCTTCTTGGCCTTTTGGCTAAGATCACTGTAAATATCCAATAAGAAGTCTGACCATAAGTGCCCCGGATGTTCAGTGTTAATTAATATTATTCAAAACCCCATAGTTAGAGATGTGAAAATTGTTCTAAAAGTTTCAATTTTCAATCAGTAACAAGAAAGTCCACCATAACGTTTCTGAGGACATCAGTTGATGTAAATGTGGAGTCTGAACAGATGTGTTCCCTTGCATGAAAGAGAACGGAAAGAGACAAAGCAGGAGGGAAAAAAAGACCAGGAAAGAAAAAAAAAAAAAAAAAAGACAGGGAAAGAGAAGAGGGACAACAAGCGGAAATTGAGAGCTTTGTATTTCCAGGCAGAATCATTTGAATTGTCACACTGAAATGCAAATGTTGAACAGCCTTGCTCATTTGTGCAACGTAAAAGCTGGTAACTAGAAGACAGAGGCTCCAAAAGTGGTTACAGAATGGGGCCGGGGAGGGGGGAGGTTGAGCAGAGGGTTAGTGAGGAGAAGCTGGTCAAAAGCTGACCCAACCATCAGAAAGGGACAATTTCAAAAGATGGATCGCGCAGCCAAGGGACGGTGGTGACAACGCCGTGCTCCTGTGAGATGCAGAGTGTGGCTCAATGTTTTTCACTACAGAGGGGATGACTGCGAGATCATGCATTTGTTGGTTAGATTTAAACATCCCATAATGCAGCAGGTTTCAAAGTGCGGTGCATGTGATAAAGACAGGTAACGTTATGCATGGATTATAAATGATAACTAAATAAATAAATAAGCAAATGGATAAAAATCGGAGAGATCATGTTAAATTTGCTTTCTGATATCTGTATTTGGATTCTGCCAGAGATCACTGAGACACAGCAACTTTCTTTCTTTCTTTCTTTCTTTCTTTCTTTCTTTCTTTCTTTCTTTCTTT
>NW_004524577.1:19489965-19494608 GCF_000260255.1 Octodon degus
TCTACAGGGTGTTCAGGGTCTCACTACTAGATCGCACTTGTAGTGATCTGCCTGTTTACAGCCTCCCAAGAGCTGGGATTACAGGCGCGCGCCACCACGCCCAATCTCACTCGCTGTCTCAGTGTGCCCTGGGGGCGGGGCTGGCAGGTTTCTATTTTCTCATTTTTATTTTTATTTTTAAGAGGACCGGGGATTGAACCATCTTCCTGCCCCCCCCCTTTTATTTCTTTATTTTTATTTTTTAGTTTCTCATTTTTAGAGGACCTCACCACATGGTGCCCTTGATGAAGCAATACAGGGAAGTTCTTTGCAGGGTGTAACAAATTACATAAATGTTCTTTAATTTTATTTTTAAATTTACTTTATTTTTACAGAATACAAAATAGAGATACATTAAAAAAAAGCTTTAGAAATGATACAAGATTTCATTCAACAAAGTAATAGGAATTCAACAATGGTTGCTGCATTACATGATGCTATCTTCAAATTCGTTGTCCACATTACCAGATAAAAATGTGTAAGATTCATTTACAAAATAACAAAGAAGTTATAAGAAGTTCAAAAGACAAAAAAGTCAGTAAGAAAAAATAAATAAGTAAGCATTAACTGCTCCTCTCCAAAGACCAGCAGCAACCCTCAATACAGTTGTCCCAACTATTCTGCATATAGACCTAAATATATCTTTTTCCCTCCTTTCATGTGTCCTTTCCCTTAACCCAGTTCTTCCCTCCTATTGAATAATGTATTTCCCTTTCACATTATCTGTTGTACCTTTAGATTACCATTACTCTTTCAAGTTCTCACTCTAGCGAGATAATACAATGTTTGCACATGTGGACCTGATTTTTTTTTCACTTATCAGTGTAATCTCTATGTACAAAACCCTCAAATTTATCTTTTGTTATAGCTCAATAATACTCCATTGTTTGAAAATACCATATCTTTTTATCCATTCCTCAGTTGATAGACATTTGGGCTGTTTCCCAAATTGCTTAATTTTTTCTCCACTTTTTTTGTATTTTAGGAAGGGCTCTACAGGGGCTCAGGGGGTCACTACTAGATCAGACTCATAGTGATCCTCCTGTTTACAGCCTCCCAAGAGATGGGATTACAGGTGCGTACCCCCACTCCCAGTCTCAATTGCCATTTCAGAGTTCCCCGAGGGCAGAGCCAGCACAGAAGGCCCAGGTTTTGAACCCCTTGCCCCTGCGCCTGCTTGCAGGAGCTTGAATCCACTGAGCTTTTTGGCAGGCCCACAAATTATATAACGTAAACATTTTATCAACTTATAATTATTGACCTACAGGGTATAGGATAAAAAGGTGGGCAATCTTTCTGGAAAAGATTGAGAGTTGGAGAGAAGTGTAAGAAGCTTCTAAGAAAAGGTGCTTCTGACGTGTTTTTTGACCAGCAGAGTTTTCTTAAGCAGAATACCGCTTTTAGAGAGATGTGATTGGTTTACAGCACTACCTTGCAGAAGGTATATTTACAAATATTTGGCTTTCTCGCCTGTGTTTTCAGAGAACCAACACAAAAACAGAGCCTGAGCAATCAAGAGTCATTAGAGCACCACATTGTTGAAACTTCCTGAATGACAAAAGACAACGCATTTGCAGCCAAGAAATTTTTATGATTCCAGCTTCTTAACAGACACTTACATTGTTATGAATATTTTACAATGGCAGTGTCTCAAAGTCATCCATATTGTTATTTCTTCGACACACCATCTGCTGTACTTGGCTACTTTGAGGATCTTTATAAGGTGGCTAATGAAATATTCACTCAGTTTCACATTTCATCAAAGATCACAATAGATAACCTTGACATAAGATACATTGCGTTTTATAAAGTTTCTGTTGCATCTCAAGAATCACACACTAATTGGAGGATGAGTCAAAAGGGGCCAGAGATGTGCTCAGCAGTGTGATTTCTTCCAAGTTCCCCATTCGAGTGCACACAGAGGCACTGAGGCATGAAACATTTCCTGGGATACAGCTTTAACCTGGAACAGGGTGTTGAAGCAAATAGGCCTTGATTACACATTAGATCATATTAGACCTAGTATCAAATTTTTGCAATCGCTTTAAAAGCAGAAAGAATTGTGTGCAATCAGCTTAACTACTCAGGACTTCAGTGTCCTCATGGGAAATAGGAATACTCACTTTTCAACATTCTTGTGTAAGTTACATTCGCTCTTTCAAATAAGATAATGAGTTAGTGCCTCCTGTTTTCAATGCATTGTTTCAGGATTTACAAATGTAGTACAGAGTCTGTATATTTGGCAAACATAGAGAATCTTAGCATGCTTAGCACTTTTACATTCTAGTAGAGGAAAGGACAGTAAATATTTTTCTTTTTTATTAATTTTATTAAGAAACAAATAGCAATGAGACAGTTTCAAAACAGGTTAGTAAGACAGTTTTAATAATTAATACATTGCATATTATTTCCTTCGTAGTGATCATTCATAGTACAAGATGAAGACATGATATCATCTCCATACACTGTTAGTACAAAACTTCCTTCTCATTGAATTAAGAGAAAGTAGCTGTATATCTATCCTAACTATTTTGTACACTCAGATACAAAATGGTCTTTCATTTATATCCCCTTTTTTGGTTTAGTTTTGTCAGAGACGGGTATTCCATTGCCATTTAAAGATTGTAGGTTCATGAATTCAGCAAAATAATCCAATATAATCCAGTAGTTCATAATAGTAGTGGGTTATCCGCAGGACTGGCAATGTCAGAAGTTGTGAAGGTTTATGCTTTCACAGGTTTCAAAGCTCAGCATATTAATATGGCTTTACTTTTTATACCTTGGTTGTATACTTTTCTGCTGGATGGCTAAGACCAAGAAAAAGCAAGAAATATATAATGAGAAATGTAACTTTTGTATCTGACAAATTCAGTCAAATCCCCTCAGGATTTATCCTGAGACCTTGTACCTCAGATTGTAGAACCTTTGTCATTGTCAGCCACGTGCATGAGTCATGGCCATTGCTTGACCAATGTGCTGTCTGTGAAAGACTAAGAGAATGTTTTCTCTCCATGTGACTCTCCTTAGACACACTCCACATCATCAATCACTTTCATCTGTGGCCCCATAATCTCCTTGATCAGAAAATTTGAGACATCACTGAGTTACAGGAAGTTACAGTACAGGTTCTCAAAGACAGTAAATTAACACATGAATATATATTGAAGTGTCAGCCAGCGATAAGTACTCTGGATAAAAAATTGTTAAAATAACAAGATAGAATGTCAAGAATATTATTCAGATGAAGTATTAACACACAAGGGCAACATATATAAACTATGCAGAATGGGCTGCATTTCCAAAAAGTGATGGGCATTATATTTAGCATAATTAGAAGAAGTCTTTGAGCAGGATTGGTAGCAAATACTGTTAATCCCAGCACTTGTGAAATGAAGAAGAGTCATGAATTTGAGGAAACTCAAAAGGAGGAATAAATTTAATAAGTTAAATATACTGAAATTCTTGTTTCCCCTTTCATTACTGTGAATAGCTTTAAAAATACAATACATGAAAACTAGCACTAGATAATTCCCCTCTACACAGCAGTTGGGGTAGCTGAATGTGACTATTGCACAATAAATTTAGTGTAAATATAGGTGGATTCATTTCAAAGGAAACACGTAAAATTTATGCAAGTGTCCATCATCAAGTTAATATAAATTTTAGCTTCTCAAAAAAAAAAAAAGTTTAGCTTCTCATTTTTGGGGGAACTGTAGTTTCATTAGTAATATGTGTCATACAAGTGAATGCAAGTTCAACTGTCAAAGCTTCATATTTTATTCTTTATTTTATTCTGAAATGACAAGACTGTGATCCTACAGGTTTTTTACTTTTTTATTGTAGGAAATAGTCTACAGGATGTTCAGGGTCTCATTACTAGATCAGACTCATAGTGATCCACCTGTTTACAGCCTCCCAAAAGCTGGGATTATGGGTGCATGTGCCACCACACCCAGTCTCAATTAGCATCTCAACGTGTTCTGGGGATGGGACTGGTGGAAGGCCTGGGGATTGAATCCTGGACCTTGTGCCTGCTTGCAGTTGCTTTAATCCCCTGAGCTAATTGGCCGGCTCTTGATCCCAGAATCTGGATTGCAAAAGAAACAACAATCTATTCTTCTTTATTTTTTTTATTTTTATTTTTTATTTAATTTATTTTATTTTTTTTTGCAGAACCAGGGATTGAACTCAGGCCCCTGCGCTTGCCAGGGAAGCACTTATCCCACCGAGCCATCTCCCTGGCCTCTAAAGTAGTCTATTCTTAAGGTAATCTTAAATGTCTGCATTTTAAGTGCTCTTTGAATTGCAAGAAAATTAACAAGCACTGCCAGTGGTAGCTTAGTCTGATGGTTTAGTTCTGAAAATCAATTTATAATCTACCACTAATAAACTCTGCTCAATATTGTATGATAGTTTAATTTGACGGTGTAATTCATCAAGATCTCTGCTTTGCTGGAAAAGTACTCATTACTGTAGCTACTTTATCTGTTTGAAAGACACACATGTATTAAGAGTTATGCCTATATTCAGACAAGTTGCTGCATGCCCAAAATCTAGCTATTGGTGGAGGAAAGAGGCAAAAGGTTTGCAAGTGTAAAGCCAAT
>NW_004524577.1:19494713-19495995 GCF_000260255.1 Octodon degus
CAGCTTACTGGTAGAGTTTGTAAGTAACTTGTTCCAAGGCCTTGGTTCAGAGCATCATTGGGATATTTATTTCCATGTTTTAAAATCGACTAGTATGGATTTTTTGTCAAATTCCACTATGACATTTTAATAAGATTATATGAAGGAACATATTATCTCTTCTTCTTCTGTAAACAGTTGTACTTTACCAGTTAAAAATAATTAACTCTTCTGTCTCACAGGTGTTATAGGAATGATTTACTAATTGCTCAAAATTTGAAAGAAGTCATATTTTATTAATAAATTTCCATATTTATTATGCTAATTGGTGAGAATGCACATACCTATTTGTCTTTTTGTATTTTTTACATTTCACAATAAAATATTTTTTTAGTTATGATATTAAAAGTTTGGTTTTTTTTTTCTTTTCTGAACCGGGGATTGAACTCAGGCCCTTGTTCTTGACAGGGAAGTACTTATTCTGCTGAGCCATCTCCCCAGCCCCTACAGTTTTTTTCAGAAGTGTTTTGTTTGTTTGTCTTTAATTCAACACAGCTGTTTTCCCAAAAGAACTGAAAGCATCACACCACAGTGATGTGCGTGCACACCCATGTTTATAGTAGCATAATTTGTTATAGCCAAATCTTGGAAACAACCAAAATGCCCATCACCTGAGGAATGTATAAAAATGATGTGTTATTTTTATACGATGGAGTCTACTCAGCTATAAAGAAAGAAAAACTGGAGGTTTTTATAGGTAAATGAATGTAACTGGAGGCTATTTTCATAAATGAAATAAATCAGACCCACAGGTGTAAGCATCACATTGTCTCCCTAGTATAAGAACTAGACAGAATAGATAAAATCTGAAAGGTATAATAGACATAGTAAAACAGAAAGAAATTGAATATATAATAAGCAACAAAGATGAGGGAAAAGACAGAAGATAGGAAAAAGAGGAAAAGGGAAAAATCATGCACGTATATACACAGGATAGTTGAGATGATTGTACTACTAATTTCCATAATTTTTCAAAAGTAGCAGTTAATGTTTAAAATTTTCACTTTGACTAACTCTGTGCTACTGTCTGTAATCTGATCAACCACATCGAAGACAGAAATGTGCACTATAAAGACCATGGTTGAATACCTCTCATCTTGTTCTTCTAACTGTGCACCTTTTTTTTTTTTTTAACTGAATTTTTAGGGAAAATTTCATGGCCATTTAAGCCAGCAGATAATAATTTTCTGAAAACGATGTGTCCAATATTCTATGAACATGGCTGAAGTATTAAAACTTATGA
>NW_004524577.1:19496329-19507072 GCF_000260255.1 Octodon degus
TTAATATTAAAATTTATTTATGATGAATATCATAATTTCACTAGTATAGTAACTGCTATGGCAGGATAATTATGAGCTAAAAGATTTATTATCTTTTGACATTTTAGTAAGTAGGTGGAGTCATAGGGCTTATTTTACTGTGATCTACATGATAGTTAATGACTTACTACTTTAGAAGAAAATAAATTTTAAAGGATGCTGCTATATTTTATGATAGGATCTGTGTTTTATTACTTCTTCATTTGCATACTCAGTAAAAAAAGAGAATTTTATAAATACTAGATAAATGATAAATCCTCTTTATTTACTCAGTAAATATGAATCAAATGATTCTATCAGTAAATAAATTAGACAACACCACTACTAAGTTTTGTGATAAAATTCTAGCATATGCTTTTGCTTTCCTGCACATATTCAATATTTACACATATATTATTTTCAGTTATCAGGCTGATCTAAATAATATTTGATAAAATTCTGTTTTTGAAAGAATATACCTGAAAATAAAAATACTACAAACATCCCTAAATAAAGCCAGTCCTCAAATGTAATAGAGAATGAATATTTTTTTAATATTAAGTAAGAATTAGGATAGAATATTATATGACTGTCAGTGAATTACAAAAATAGGAAGAGTTCTCTCTCTAGGTGTACAACATATTACATACATGTTTCCGGACAAATAATTAGCTCTGAAATAAGAAGCCCTGATGGCACCTTTTACACACATAATACCACACGTATTTTACATACATGTGGCATGTGAAGTGACCATGTGTGCACACTAACCAAATTCACAAGGAGGTGAACAAATTTGTATCTTTATAACAAAGTTTATGTTCGTGATACCCCTTGGAAGGACCAGACTTGGAGGGGCCTATCCACATTAGACACTGTCTTACAGTAAATGAGATGTAGCGCCATTTCCCTCAATGCATGCAATTAAATGGGAAGAGTTCTGAGCCCTTGTAAAAGGCCCAACCCTTTCTTTTACATATGAGAGATCCGAGGGTCAAGGCTCAAGGGATAGCTCTCCTGTGCATCCTCCTCATGTCCCTTACTTGGTTTCAGTCTGTTAAGCATGCTGCCTCAGTGTCCTCCTGACTCCCTTAAGATAAGGTCAATTCCAGGTTGCAATGTCAGAAGGCATAGCTCAGGCGACAGCCAGGGTGTCCACCTTCAGCCCCAGGTGATGCCATAGAGAACCCACACAGATGTGTCAAAGATCAGGGAGGTACCCAGAACCCTTATGAATATCCCCAAACTCCTGTATTGCAGTAAGCTGCAGTTATCAGTGATAACCTTGCTGGAATGTTCCTGAGTGGCCGCAGGCCTAATTCAGCCCTGCTGCTTTGGGAAACACCCAGTCATCCATCAGCCCAGCTGTCTGAAATCCAGGTGCTCCCCAGAGCTGCTCTCAGGAGAGCTGTAGCCATCCCAGATTCCCTGCTCAGGGCCTGGGATGGGACAACCCCTGCCCAAAACAGACTTCAGTTTGAACTGAGAAGCAGAGTTAAGCATGGACTATTCAATAACTTTGATCAGTGGGTGTCACTGCATTGGGCCAAATCAACTGGCTCAAATCTGCACCAATCAGCAAGTTCGAATTTGGCCTAACCACAGACCTGCTGCTCCTTGAACATTATTCCTCCCACATGCTTTGGACTGTTCTAGAAGGGATCTTGTGGTGTCAGTTCCATAGCACAACACCAACTCTGTTTAAATTGTTAAGAAGAACACCCCATCAAGGCCAAGCATCAGCCTGGGCTGCTAAGGAGCAAAAGGGGCTGCCTAGGACCTAGGGTTATGCCCTGCGAGAAGAGGGCTCTAGACACTAAGAGACCCCAAAGCTGAAGGCATTGGCACTCAGGGCAAGATCTGTTGAGAGTGCTGCACTTTGCCAATTCATGATTTCTATCCTAAATGACCAAAGGAACCTTCTATTGATTAACGATAGGGAGGGATAGCCTGGCTAGGTATAGGAAACATAAATACACCTTGAGACGGGACAATATTGTATGTGTGTGTGCAAACACATGATTTAAAGAAATACAATTTTGTGTGTTCATTGCACATAACTAGTAGAAAAAGTTAAGAGCTTATGTCCAAATTGGATGAAATAGAACACAGGGTATAGTCATATCATATACCACTTCATACTAAGAGAAAATATGAAGCTAAAATAATTATCTCTCCCCAAGCAAAAGTTCAAGGAGAAGAGAAGAGCTCAGGTTAAATAGGTGAGTG
The DNA here is from genome assembly GCF_000260255.1 of Octodon degus. Taxonomy (NCBI): domain Eukaryota; kingdom Metazoa; phylum Chordata; class Mammalia; order Rodentia; family Octodontidae; genus Octodon; species Octodon degus. Next base: position 19,498,577 of record NW_004524577.1, read on the forward strand.
CTAGAGTAATTTCCCATCTATTTACAAAGGCAAGATAAGGGGCTGGTGAGACAGCTCAGCAACATAGGTGCTTGCTTGGCAAGTGCAAGGTTGTGAGTTCTAGCCCCAGTATGGAAGGAGTAACCTGAACTTTGTAAGCCCAGAAATATATGAGTAAATTCTTAAAACATTTATGAAAAGAGCCAACCTATATAGCATGCTTGGGAAGCTGAGGCAGACACCCTGCTCTGAGTGGGAGGATAGTGTCGGCTACATAGTGAGATCATCTCTCTCAAAATAAATAGATAAAAAACCAAAACAATAAGAAACAAAATTATAAAATGGCAAATGCCATGAGTTACACTAAATACTATTACTATACTGTCCATCTCCTTTACTGAAACTGAGGCAAGTATTTTTAGATAGCATATTACTGAAGAAGATTCAATTGTTCTTCTATAGAATTAGTATTCTAAAATCATTTCAGTTACTTAACAAGGCTATTGTCTTGCTTGATTTCAATAAAACATTAAGTGAATTTCAGAAAGAACATGTACATAACCTTATTTCCATGTGGGCATTTGACAACATTGGTCAACAATTTACAACCATCTCTCTACCTCTGTGTGTGTATCTGTCTTGTATCTGTGCAAAATATGAGCATACCCTTAACATTTCTCCCCAATGGCAAAAAAGAAAAGCATGCATCTAATGACTGTTTAATGTGTCTAAATTAATAAGACAATAAAAGACAAAAATATAAATAATAGAAAATACACCTTATTTAAAGATAATTGCATTCATATATACAAATAAAGACAATTGCCTGAAAATACTTTGGAAACCATAAAAAGAACACAATTTTTCTGCAATTAAAAATGCTTATTGCATCTATTTTTACGATGACAAATCTACAAGCAGTTACAACGTCCCTCAGTAGGAAGCAGTAGTAATTAAGGAAAATACTAGTTTATTTTTGCCAGAAATTAGAGAAGAATTTAAGTTTGGTAAATATTCTGTGAATTAAGAAAAATATTTTATCACCCCTGTTTGTAATCTAAATTTTCAAATATAAATTTGAAAATGCCTATTCCTCTGTACTTTTTCCATGATTTGTCACATATCTTCCCTTTGAGACTTATGTGATAATTTGAGAAAGCTCTCATTTCCCGTATTTAAGGGATTTCTTTTCAGATTGGTTTCTTTTTATAATACTGGTGTGGAAATGCCCAAGGGCTTTTTGCATAGAAATATGTCCCAGTTACCCAGAGCATACTCTGAACTCAACCTTGAGTTCTTTCTATCTCAGCCTACCATGGTATTGGGACAGTTTTATCTACAGTGGCTTACTTCTACTCTAATACACAGCTCAGGAGCTGGTGAGACAGCTAAATGGTATAAAGTGCCTGCTTAAGCAAGCTTAGGCAAATGTAGCGACTGTGGTTGGATCCCCAGGACCACACCCTGCACCAGCCCTGTCCCAGGGTGGGCTGAGTTGGCCAGACACACACACACACACACACACACACACACACACACACACACATTTTAACTCAGGCAATGATTGTTGTTATCCAATTACTTAAGAAAAATATGGCTTTATCTTGGTCTTAACCATCCAGGACAAAAGTATAAGAACAAAGTATAAGAAGTAAAGCCATGTTGTTATGTTGAGCTGTAGGGGACTCAGGTCAACAACTTCTGACATTGCCAGTCAAGCGGAAGATCCAATACTACTATGAACTATTGGACTATTTTGGAATATTTTGCTGAGTTCACACACCTATAATATTTAAATGTCATAACTAAACAAAAAAGGGGATACAGATGAATAACCATTTTGTATCTGTGTATTCAGAATGGTTAGGATAGATATATAGCTACATTCTCTTAATTCAGTGAATAGAGGGATTTGTTCTAGTAGTGTTTGTAAATAGGATATCATGTCTCACGTCTTGTACAGCAAAGAAGCACTAGGAAGACAGTATGCAATGTGTTAATTATTGAAACTGTCCTACCCATTTGATTTCAAACTGTCTCATTGGTATTTGTTTTTCAATAAAATTATGGGGAAAAAAGAAAAATACAAAAGTTCAGATTGTAAAATATATGATTTCTAAAAGACCTGAAGTTGGGCCAGGCAAATAGCTGGGGATTAAAACCACTTGCAAAGCAGGCACAGGGGCTGGGGGTTCCATCCCCAGGCCTGCTGTACTGGCCCCGCCCCTGGGGTGCACTGAGACAACATTGAGACTGGGCATGGTGGCACACACCTGTAATCCCAGCTCCTGGGAGGCTGTAAACAGGCAGATCACTATGAGTGTGAACTAGTAGTGAGACCCTGAACACCCTGCAGACCCTTCTCTAACATTATAAATAAATAAATAAATAAATAAATAACCTGAAGTTAATTTTCAGTCAATATGCCAAACATCTGAGTTTTAAGGGACACAAACTTAATTTTTAGGTGTTGTACTTTTAAATAAACCCTATCTTCAAAGTAGGACATGTGGCTGGGGAGATAATTCTGTAGAATAAGTGCTTACCTGGCAAGCACAAGGTCCTGAGTTTCATCCTCAATACTGCAAAAAACAAGCAAACCAAAAAATAAACTTGCAATCTTTAGAGGCCGGGGAGATGGCTCAGTAGAATAAGTGCTTCCTTTGCAAATGCAAGGGCCTGAGTTCAATCCCCAGTTCTGAAAAAGTAGAAATAAAAATAAAATAAAATAGGACATGTATTTTGTCTTATAAAGGTTCTGTTCAGAAGTTTAGGCAACAGATTTTATAGAGTTGCATTATGGAAAAGCTGAGAATAATGAGAAGTATCAGCCTTGAAAAGCGCACAGTAAGAAACCAGCAGATTCATTTCTAGGTAAGAAGAGAAGACTTTAAGCATACAGTTCTTACTGAGGTATCTAAACTAGGTAAACTAAGCTTCAAGGAGAACCAAGAATCAGAGAAGGAGGTCACACAGGCTGGGTTATGAGGCATGTAGGAGGCTGAGGGCTCATGAAGACTTTATGCAGATTGGCACTGAAAATAGGGACTTGAGAAGACAGCCACAAGGAAGAAAAGGGGCTGCCCAAAGACAAACACAGCTTCTGACGAGTTCGCCCTCAATGAAGCAGAGATTCTTGTCCTTGAAAGCACAGCTGAGAGATCTTTGAGCAGGAAGGCAAGGCGGTGCTCACTATTGACAGCACCGCTATCAATTGAGAAAGGAAGGAAAAGCCAGAGATTTTGAAACAAATTAACATTTTGATATGCTTGCATCTAGGTCTTATTTAATTTGCTTTGGTTGGTTTACCTTTGCAAAGATAAGATATGGAACCATAGAAGGGAAAAGAGAGAAAAACAAATGAGAACATTTTCAAAAAATGAAATAAGGGCTGGCCAAAGATCTCAATGGATTAAAGCATCTGCAGCCAGCCTTAAGGGCCAGGGGTTCAAACCCTGGGCCTGCCATGCCGGCCCCATCTCGGGGTGCACGAGAGAGTAACTGAGACTGGGCGGGGTGGTGCAAGCCTGTAATCCCAGCTCTTGGGAGGCTGTAAACAGGAGGATTACTATGAGTCTGATCTAGTAGTGAGATCCTGAACACCCTGTAGAACCTTCCCTAAAAAATACAAAAAGAAAGAAAAAATAAGAGTAATTCAGTGGAGGGTCAATGTAAGGAAATGCCATGTTCAATGTTTGTTTATTTTTCCATTTATTTATTTGGTACAGAGTTCCACTAATCAGCTCAGAGTCATGGTGACCCTCCCGTTTTCAGCCGCCCCAGTGCTGAAATTACAGGCATGAAACATCGTGCCTGGACTTGTTTTCTGGCTCAGCACGCCTGTTCCTACTCTTGACAAAGCAGGTGCTTAGTCCACTGAGCTGTCTTACTAGCCCCCATATTCAATGTTTAAAAAGCTATTCTTTGCTGGGAACATAGCTCAATGGTGTAAGAGCCTGCCTGACAAACACAAGGTCCTGAGTTTGATCCCTGGTAACAAAAAGAAAGAACTTTCATATTTACACTTTAAATATTAAAATGTGTCCACTATTAAATTAAAACCCTTTGCTGTTGTAATTGATGGTACAGATTAGTTAGAATATATTCTACATTTGGGATTTTTATTAGATTAAAAAGATAAGAAAATAGGTAGTAGGACTATCAATATTGCCATAAACTATTAAAATGTTCCTGGGATATTTCTCAATATTAATTTAACCTATGAGAACCTATATTTCAGGGTAGTGCATCTGAAATATTTCCTAGCTATCTTAAGTCATTTCATTAATTAGAAGCATTTCAACAACCTTTTGTATGAGATTATTCTAACAGAACCCTAAGTTAGTAATTATGTTTAAAATTTCCATCCTCTCAGTATGTTTTATGTCCTCCCCATTTCTGTTTGAACACTGCCTTATTCTCATGAAGAATTTATAGAGTTCAGTTACTCAACACTCTCTGATTCCTTTTATTATCTCCAGAGTGATTACTATTTATGCCAAACTTGAAGTTGAAAATGCCTACAAAAAAACATGCCCTCAGCTCTTTGTTCTGAATTTTTGTTTCCTTTCATTTATATTATTATCCTGTCAGTTTTATTCAGCCAAAAACATGTGACTTAGGAACGTATTTTTGATATTTTAGATACATTTAAATATCCCTATTTTGGAAGATAATAAGTCTTATTATAATACATTGGATGTGTCTTAGAAAATGTGTTTGCTTTATAGAAGAATTCACAAGGAAGACGTGTGCTTATCAAACAAATTTCTTTCTCTGGCAACATGAAAGGCTTCACCGATTGCAAGAGAGAACAGATATAACTCAGGAGAGCATTTTCTTTTCTTCCAAATGACACATTTTATTTTTCCTTTGACAGTACTGAACATAGTTTAGATAATGTTATTGTTGCTAGGTGTTTTCCTGGTCAGAAACTTAAACAGAATGATTGGCCGTTTGTAATTTGGTATTGATTCTTGTAATTTAGTATTGATTTGGGAAAGAACTTCTGTTATTCTGCTAAGTTTTGCTTGACATAAGCTCACAATTTTAGCAATGGATTAGAAAATAGAATGTTAAGTCTTCAGTGTACCATAGGTGGATAAAATTTTAGAATTTCAAAAATAGTATTGGATTAAATCACCTGCAAGCAAGCGAAGGAGCCAGGGGTCCAATCCCCGGGCTTGCTGTGCCAGCCCCACCCCTGAGGTGTGCTGACACTGCAATTGAGACTGGGCATGGTGACGCACACCTATAATCTCAGGTCTTGGGAGGCTGTAAACAGGAGAATCACTATGAGTCTGATCTAGTAGTGAGACTCTGAACACCCTGTAAACCCTTCCCTAAAAATACAAAAAAACAAACAAACAAAATAAAATGGTATTGGAAAGATAAAGTATTTTGAGAAGTCCCTTTAAAAATCAGTGTAGTCTTTTTTATCCCTGAGGTGTGCCTTTGACCCACAGCTGCTGAGGTTGTGACTTTCCTAATGTGTTCATTTGTGAAGGAGATGCTATCTCAGAATCTCAAACACTGATAAGCAGTACTTTGTATCTTTCTCTCCACTGTGTCCTCTTGCAGGGTGTATAGTGTCTGCTAAATGACTAAATACCCAATGGATTGTATAGCATTTGAAAGTTTATTTTGGGCTGGGGAGACAGCTCAGTGATCTAAGCACCTGCCTGGAAAGCACGAGGACTCAGGTTTGATACCTGGTACTGCATGCTGTGCTGGCCCAGTGTGAAGTAGGCCACCAAAACCGAACTGGGCATGGTAGCACACACCTCTAATCCCAATGATGGGAAGGCTGAGATAGGAGGATCACTAAGATTTCAAGCTGCTTAGAAAGACCCTGCATTAAAGAAAGAAAGAAAAGTTTATGTTGAATGATTGGAATACAGTGAACATTTACATAATATGTCCCCCTCCAAAGGCATTAGTTTCAAAGAAGAAAAGAATTTAATGAAGATGAAGTTCAGAAAACTCATGCTTTCCATTAAATCTTTGGGAAATGTGGTCTCCCAGAAAAGCAGAGGAGGAGGCTCGTGCTCTGGAACATTCTGGAGTTCAGAGCCACAGAGCAGCGGGAACACGTTATGAACTCACATATGTAAGGGATCTTTCTCATTGCCGACTGTATGGGAGGCTGTATCTTATTTTATGTAACTTTAAAATCAAAATTGTAGCCATTATCCATACTGCAAATTGTGTTTTAGAAAAGTTTCCCATCCAGTACTTTGATAATCCATTAAACCCAATGCTATTTATCATTGATTTTTCTTTGAAGAAAATTAAAAATTTTTGAAGAAATTAAAAATTAAATTTTAATTTCTTTGAGTATTGTTTGCAGTACATAATGGTTATATTTGCTGTAGGAACTGGGATGTGTACATAACACCACTTTTTTTTTTCATCTTCTACCCTCAGGTCCCTCCTTGTTCCTTTTATTTCTTGATCCTCTTCTCATTTGCTAAAGATTTATTTTTATTTATTCTCTTCCCTTCTTATTTCTTCCCTTTCCCTCTCTGCTTTCCCTCTTCTTCCCTCTCATTTTCTCCCCTTCACCCGTGACAAAGATCTCCTTACTTACTACTACCTATGTTGTGTTTGTCTCATTGTGTATGGCTTTTATAATTTCAACATAAAGAAAAACAGCAAAAAATCCATATGTGAAAACATTGTATTGTCTCACTAGTGTGAGAAGCTGAAAGAGTAAATGAAATCTGAAAGGTACAGTAAGATACCATGAAAGAGAAAGAATCTGTTCAAAGAGAAAGAAAAACAGGGTTGAGGAAAGGACAAAAGAAAGAAGGAAAAGATATATTTATGTATATATAAAGGATAGCTTGGATAATTACATTGCCAATTTCTGCTTGGCTTTTGAAAGGAATAGTTAAGGCTTAATTGTCTTTCTTTTTATTCTTTTTTGTGTCTTTAATTTCTTGCAATTTTTTTTTGTTGGTTTTGTTTTGTTTAACCTGTTTTGCAAGTATATATCTGGTAACCTAAACAATTAATTTGAAGATAACATTGAACCCCTGGTCCCTGCACCTGCTTGCAGGCGCTTTAATCTGCTGAGCTAGTTGGCCACCCAATTCAACCTCATTCTGCTTGTTTTATGTTTGTAGGAACTAGAACTACAACCTCAAAGGGCCAACGTACTTTGTGTCTAGTTTTTGGTTCATGGCCCTCCTTCTGTGCTCACAAGTTCCAAGCAAAGAAACAGAAGAGTTCTCTGGAGCTTTTATAGAAGGATATTAATTCCATCCATAAGGGCTGCTTGCTCATGAACTTAGTACTTCAGAAGATAGCATAAGCCAAAGGAGTTCTAGCACAGTTTTGCTGTTCCCTTAGAAGTAGGAAACACTGAAGCAGAAATGAAGTCAGCTGGACTCCTGCTTGAAGTGTTTTAGAGATAGGAGCCACCTCCCCATTTGGCCTTGTCTGAATGGCCTCATCTCTTACTCCTTCCCCTGCCTTGTTAAAACTTCACAAACAAAAAAGAGATAAGAGAGGAAGCAGGATCAGTTGAAGGAAACAGAGCCAGACACTATGCCCATGTGTAGCCATAAATCCCACCGGCCGAGCTGTGACTCACAGAGCTGGGCACGGCATCCCAGCACCACGGCAACTGGGGGACCTACATATGCAGGAGGGAGCAAGGAAATGTGCCAAGCATGCTGCCAATCAGAGAGAGCTTGGCGGACTCCAGAAAATAAATGAGAAAGACTCCGTTATTCCCGTAGTACGGTCTCCCCTGGACGATCATCAGGCCACTGCAATGACCTTCTGAGAGCTCCAGCAATGTGACCGTCTTGCTAGTTGCAGCTTCCGCGTGTAAATTGTGGAGGGGAATTATTCAGGCCACAGCACAAATTACACATTTTTAAGAATTATTAAAAACCAGTAGAAACATCTGTGAATTTCTTGAATAAGCAATAAATGAAGAATACGCTAATACTCTCTAAGCAGTTCATAAGTGAGAAATTTGCAGTGTGTTTGGCAAGGATGATTTAAATTTCTACTTAGTAGAAAAAATAACACAGATTTAGAAACCTGGCTAGAAAAAATACACACACACACACACACACACACACACACACACACCACACACACATACACATATATGACAAGCATATAGAAAACTGGAAAATACTTATACATTATTAGTATGAACATAATTTTGTACCACTAACATGGATAATTGCTAAATTTTTCTTAAAGGTGAGCACACACCCAACCTATGATGAAGAGTTCTATAGTCTGTAGTAAATACCATGAAACTCGTATAAAACATTATGGCATTTACATACTACCAAGATAGAAAAAGCCTGCATTTCTGTCAAAAATATGCAAAGATATAGCATTTTGTAGTAAAATAAACTAAAACGGGTATAATGCAATCAGTGAAGCATAGAGATAAAATATTCAAAGGAAGAAAGGAAATAAGAAAGAAAGAGAGAGGGGGAGGAAGGGAAGGAAGGAAGTAGGGAAGGAGGAAGGATGAAAGAAAGAAAG
>NW_004524577.1:19507192-19509399 GCF_000260255.1 Octodon degus
CAACTTATTTCTTGTAGATCTTTTGAGAGATTAAATAGCATGGTTCTTTTCCAAATATGATATTCTAGTTCCTCTGGGGTACAAGATACGTCTGCCTTGTAAATATGCATCTGTTTTTTACTCTTGGTTTATTTTTGTAAAGGTCAGTGAGATAGCTCAGAGGACTAAGCCCCTGCTTTGGCAAGCTCAGTGATCAAGGTTCGATTCCTGCTCCTGCATGCTATGCCAACCCCGCCCCCAGGGTGCACTGAGCTGGTGACTGAGCCCAGGAATGGTGGCGCACATCTGTAATCCCAGCTCTGGGGAGGCTGAAAACAGGAGGATCACTGTGGGTCTGAGCTGTGGAGTAAAACCCTGTACCAAATACATTATTATTATTTTTTCTTTTTTGGCAGAACTGGGATTTGAACTCAGGCCCTTGGGCTTGCCAGGGAAGTGCTTATTCTACTGAGCCATCTCCCTGGCCCAAGAAAGCTTTTTTTTTTTTTTTTTTTGTACTGGGGATTGAACTCATGACTCTGTGCTTGCCAGGCCAGCACTTATTCTACTGAGCTATCTCCCCAGCCCTAAATTCTCTTTTTCCCCCCCTGGAACCAGGGGTTGAACTCAGGTCCTTGCTCTTGCCAGACAAGTGCTTATTCTACTGAGCCATCTCCCCAGCCCCCCAAATACATTAAAATTTTTTTGATTTACTTTTGTAGATGTATTTGTGCTGGCCATTTCAACATGCTACCATAGCACTAAACACTGTATAATTCCTTACCATATCTCCATAATTCCAATTAATCCCATTTCCCTGCTGTGTGTATCCACATATTATATGCTTCCTATGATCAAAGAGTTTATGAAGTGTCACATACCTACATTTTCTTTTCATCTGACTGCGTAGTTAGACTCCATACCATAGGTCCCAATTATTTCTCCTGTATTCTCTTCTATAGTCTCTTTCCTTCAGAAAAATTTTCTTCATATTTTCCTACAACTGAAACAAAACTGTCTACTGTCTGGGCCATAATAATTGCTGCTTACTTTCAGTGACCTGTTTCTGCTTCCTAAAGGGTAGATGGCCCAATTTCAAATTTAATCAAGTATTTTTAATCTCACCTTCTTACAAAGGCATGCTCTGATATCACTTGATCTTCATGAGATTGATGAAATTCTTCACCTATTTGAGTATCCTTTTTATAGCTACTGAGGTGCAAAAACAAATTGTGCCTGAAATATTTTTGTGTGTATTCTGCAGTAAATCTAGAAAGTCTTAGAAAACTCTTTCTCAATGAAATTTGCAGGTCTTAATGAACAAAAGGAATTATTTTATTGATATATCAAGGTTGAAATTTATTGGTGTCTTCAGAAGTCCACACAAACTCACATATATCCTACATAATTACACTGCTTGAAAGGAAATTTAATGCTGCATACTTATGCTTAGTAGCTACACCCAGTTCAGTGGGGTTGTTGGGGGTTTCTTTTATCTGAAACATTAAAGTGGGTGGTGCAGATGAGCTTATAGCTCCTTATTTCTGGGGAGTATTTTGTCTTTAAATCCTAACTGATAAGTAGGGCTCAATTTTCCCAGGCACCTTGCCCCAAACATTCCTTCCCTTGGTTTCCGAGGTAACCTACACCAACCCCAACCCTGACCCTGCCTCACGTTGTACTCTGGTCTCGGCTCACTTCCCCTTGATCCATGTTAGTCTCAGCTCACTCCCTTCTGATATAAACAAAATTAAACCACAAGAAAGATAAATGATGTCCACCTGTAATCTGGCTGTTCCAGCCTTCAATCACCCTCCCTGAAACCTGAAACCTGATTGTTTCTGCCCATAATTACCTTCCCTGAAAGATCCTATAAAGTCTCCTCTCCCCTCTTTATTTGCTTCTGTCTTGGTCCGCTAGACAGTCAGTCTGCTTGACACCCCCCCAATAAATCTTCTATTCGAGTCAGAATCTTGTTGATTGCATGGGTTTGTACCTAACACTAAAATCATTTTTTATTCTTAAATCAAGTTATGAAATGAATCCAAAAATACTTGAAAACCTAAAAGAAAATTGATTTAGAAGTTTGATAATTCATTATGCTGTAAACAGAAGGATCACTACCAGTCTGATCTAGTGGTGAGACCCTGAACACCCTGTAAATCCTTCCCTAAAATACACTATAATGTAATTCTTTTTTATGTATTTAGTACAGGGCCTACAGGGTA
>NW_004524577.1:19511549-19512381 GCF_000260255.1 Octodon degus
TTGTTTTTGTTTTTGGCAGAACCGGGGATTGAACTCAGGCTCTTGTGCTTGCCAGGGAAGCACTTATTCCACTGAGCCATCTCCCCAGCCCCTCTTTCAAGGTTTTTATAGGTGATACATAATCATTCATTTTATGTGATATAGTTTGTCTTTTTCTTACTTATGGTTCACAAACGTACATTCTCTGTGTTTCATATCTGCTGAAGTTGGACATAGCAAGTATGAAACATGAACTTGTTGAATACTGGTCAACTTTCCTTTGAAATGAATTATTTGCCTTTTAAATGTTTTAAATTGTATTGAGTTCATCTGTTTAACTGACCATGTCACATACACTAATACAATATTTTATCTTTTCTCCTTTTTGCTCATTCATTTTAATTAAATGGATATAATGCCATTAATCAAGGAGGTTTCATCAAATAAATTGACCCCTACATTAGAGCAATATTAAGGGCTCGTAATTTCATGCTTTGTAATTATAGAAGAAAATTAGATTTGAAGTTCTAAAGCAGTGGCTATATATCAGTAACTATGATAACTTAAAATAAATATGCAGTTTCTATGGAAGTGACTTCTGCACTTATTATGTATGACAGTAATGTTTAAAAGAAGTAAATAACTTTGCCAGTGGTGCTACATGAAGAGAACAATGTATTTAATAAGAACAATTAGAAGACAGGGGTTGGCTTTCTCCTGATATGATCAGAAACATCGACTGAAACCCAAAGTGTTGATGTTATATCCTTTTGGAAAAATAAGAATAATTCAAAAACTTAAGTTTTACATATGGGAATGAACTGCATTGACTTTAAATAATCAATGCAATTCT
>NW_004524577.1:19513586-19516087 GCF_000260255.1 Octodon degus
ACTCCCTTGCGCTCTTGCTCTTTGCCGCCACCATGAAAGGTTGCTTTCTGCTCTGTGCTGCTCTGCGTTGGACCCAGCTGAGTATGGACTGAAACCTCCAGTAACTGTGAGCTAAATAAACCTTTCCTTCCTTCATTTTGAGTGTCGGGTATTTGTCCCAGCAACGAGAGAAGAGTAACTAAGACAGTTAAGTATGCTTATTGCATGCAGACCTGAGGGTAAACATAACAGATTAGTAGATCAAGAAACAGCACTGAACATACTCAGCCACCTTATCTTTGACAAAGGGTCCAAGCATGTTTACTGAAAGGAAGATAACCTCTTTAGTAAATGGTGCTGCTCACTTTCCTCATGTTAAATTCTAAAACTGGACTGGTGTCTCTTACCATGCACTAACCTAAAATTGAAATAAGTCAAAGATCTAAATATCAAAACAGAAACATTAAATCTGCTGGAAGAGTGACTAGGTATAAATCTTGAAAACAGAGGTGTAGGCTGAGGTTTCATAAACAAAACCCTAATTAAACAGGACATACTAGAAAACACAAAAATTGGGATCTCATTGTATTAAAATGTTTTTGTAGAACCAAATAAATTACCAATATAAAAAAAAAAACATGGAACTGCTATTTTCCAGCAACCATGGATATTCTAAACTTTAAATCCCTGTAGAATGAGTAACATATCAATAAGCCTATGCTTAGACCTACATAATAAAGTCAAAGTTTACGTTGAATAAAAAAAGACAACCCACAAAATTGGAAAAATTTTATCATCAAATCTCTCAGACAAAGGATATCTAAAATAAAGAACTGAAAAGAAATCAAATCTCTCAAATTGAAAAACCTAGTCCAAAAGTAAGACCCTGAGCTGAATATACACTTCTCAGAGGAAGAAATAGAAAGAGCAAAAAAATATATTATAAAAGTTCAACATCATTGGTCATAGGTGAGATCCAAATTAAAACAATGGTAAGATTCTGTCTCAACCCAGAAAGAGTGGATATTATTTAAAAAATCAACTAATATATCCCAATAGGGATATGAAGAAAAGGAACCCTGTGGACTGTTGGAGGTTCCTCAATAAACGAGGACCAGAGATCCCATTTGACCCAGCTACTCCCTTTCTGGGTACTTTCCTAGAAGAACTAAAACCATACCACAGTGATGAGCACACTCCCATGTTTGTAGCAGCACAGTCTATAATGGCTAAACCTTGGAAACAAACAAAATGCCCATCAACTGAAGAATGGATTAAGAAAATGTAGTGTTTCTTTCTTTTTTTTTAAGTACAGAGGAGTGCAGATTTGTGTAAGAGAGCTATATAAGGAATGGTAAACTTGAGACATTTCTAGGTAAGTGGATGCACATTGGGACTATACTCTTATGTAAAACCAATCAGAAACAAATGTCTATTTCGAGGCCCTCCCCAGTACCACTTTCCATGCCTTCCCTACTCCCCAGGTGTGCAGTCCAGGCCTGATGGTGCACACCTGTAATCCCAGAGCTGGGCAGGCTGAAAATAGGAGAATTGCTAGGAGTCCAAGCGGTGTAGTGAGACCCTGAACCGCATACTTAAATTTAAAACAAAACAAAACAAAATATAAATATTAGATTGTTTCTCTGGTGTGAGAAAGCAAAAATGTAAGTAAGGAACAAAGTATATAATAGATATTGTGAAATAGAAATTGCTCCCTCAACCCCCCCCAAACAAAAACAAAAACAACTGGGCATGGGGAGCTGTGAGGGAAGGAAGAGAAAAGAAAAGATATTAAACAAGAATAAAATGGAAATAAAGCTGTGAATAAGGAAGGAAATAGTGGCTGAAGAGAAAAGAAAGAATGAGGGAAAGATTAAGACATTATAAACAAGTACAAATTCCCTATGATGAATATAATCATTGTGTATATCTAAAGTCTATGTACAAACTTAATCTAAGAAATCTACCATTTGAGACAATGTTGATGCAAATGGAGATCTTTACTTAAAGTTCATGATGTCAGGTATAAAAATGTTTGAACTGCATGATCTCACTTATCTGTGGAATCTAAAATATTTGGATTCAAAGAAATTGAGAGTGTAACTTATTTACCAAGGTCTGGAAAGAGTAGGTGGTTGAAAGAGATCAGAAGACTTTGGTTACCAGGTTATAAATTACAATTGGCCTAAAAGAGTTTTGGGATACTATTGCATAGTAGGGTGACTACATTTGATGATTAACTGTATAATTTTAAAAATTATTATTCTCCTGATTTATTATGATGGGGGCTTCCAAAATATCTATCTCTATGATATAGTATGAAATATGTTATGATAGATTATAACTGTTTCACCTTCTAGCTTGTGTATCTAATTATATGTAAGTCTTACTGCCTATTTCCAATTATGTATCAATTGATATCTCTGATAAGAATCTTAGTTTAGAGTAATAACATAGCAACATCTACTTTTGAACAAACATCTATACCAACATGAATTCTGTGACAGGAATTGTGAGGTTGG
>NW_004524577.1:19516822-19523869 GCF_000260255.1 Octodon degus
TTTTTGTTTAGTTTTGTCAGAGATGGGTATTCCAATGCCATTTAAATATTGTAGGTGTGTGAGTTCAGTGAACTAACCCAATATAGTCCAGTAATCCATAATACTAGTAGGTTATCCATAGGACCAGCTATGTCAGAAGATGTTGACTTGAGCCTTTTACAGCTCAGCATATTAATATGGCTTTACTTTTTAATACTTCATTTTTATACTTTTCTGCTGGATGGTTAAGACCAAGATAAAGCAAGACCTACATAACAAGAAATGTAATTTGTGTATCTGACAAGGCAGTCAAATCCCCTCAGGATTTACCCTGAAACCCTGTACCGCAGTTTGTAGATCCTTTCTCAGGACATGAAAAATCTAATATCCAATACCACAATCTTAACAGGAGACCGTAAAACCCCCTTATCCAATAAAGATAGGTCAAGCAGACCAAAGATTAGCAAAGAAGTAGCAGAACTGAACCAGAGCTTGGAACAAATGTAGTGGCCATATACAGTGTTCCATCCAACCACAGCTCTGTACTAAATCTTTACTGCTGAAAATCTCAGCTGAATTCTAAACTTTTTGGTCATCTTTCTAGATGAGAAATGAAGGAAAATATCCTCCCCATCAGAGCATTATGTCAAGTTTCTATGACCACTGATCTCTTCTAGTAAAGATAAATCATCTGAAAAAGAAGTCACAATTTGAGCTAACATTTTATTTATAGTACAGTAGTTAATCACTCACTTTTATGACCTTTTTAATTTTTGGAAGTCCACACTTGTGAATGAATGGATTGGTGACATGAAAAACTCTTGATGCACCCTTTAATTTTGAGGTTTTGCATATGGTTTTGTTTCTGACCCAATGTCAGCATGTGAAGGACAGTGACCCAGTAGGGCAGCTTCCAAGTGTTGGGCTGGATATCAGGTCCTCGCTCCATAACAAAGTGAATCACTATGAAGATTTTCTCTTCTTCACATGAGCCTTTTTTCTCCAGTAATGTGCATTCATGTATGTGTGTGTGTGTGTGTGTGTGTGTGTACACATGCATGCACATGTTCTTTTTGTTGTTTGTTTGTATTTAGATTAGGGTCTACAGGGTTTACAGGATCTCACTGCGTAGTTCAGACTCATAGCGATCCTCCTATTTACAGCCTCCTAAGTACTGGGATTACAGGCATGCGCCACCACCCCCAGTCTCAATTGCCCTCTCAGAGCACTCCAGGGGCGGGCCTGCACAGCAGGCTGGGGATCGAACTCCCAGCCCCAGGATCTGCCTAAGTAGGTGCTTTAATCCGTTGAGCTATTTAATGCATGTGTGTTTTAACTATATACATTATACAAATTTCTTATTGGAACTTCGTTTGTTTTCCCTCCACAAGCACCTAATTCTGTCATCCTGCGTGCATATTCATCATCCAGGATAATGGTTGTCTCTTGGTCTCAAACACAACATAGCATCCACCCAGCTTCTGGGCTAGAGTGTTCATGTCCATTGTCTGCTATTCTAAAATCCCACTAAAAGCTGTAAGAATCCATTTCAGCAGTATTTTAGAGATCTGAGATACCTTTACACAGTGATAAATCTTGGGTTCCAAAATCACACTTTATATCAATAAGTGTCACACTTTATAGCACAGCATTGCACCCAGCCCCTGGCTAGCATACTTCCCAACTTTTCCTGTACATGTTCTCCCTGTGGCTATCTTCTTTTTCCACTTCTAGCCTGCTTATTCACTTACTTCTTGTCTATGGCATATTTTAAGCTATGATATCATAATTGCATCATTACAATGGAAAAAATGCAGCTAACGAAGTCTAAAAACACAAATTTGTGGTCATTTACAGAAATTTTTCCAAGTCTCAGAAAAGTGATTAGAAGGCAGGGATCATATTGTGAAGAGCGAGGTTTTCTGCAGGATCACTTGATGCAGCTGAGGAACTTCCAGGTTTCCTAGGAAGTACATAGATACTATTTCAATGAGAATGACTCAGGTAGACTTATGCATGGAACCAGTGGCAGAGAAAGAATGTGGAGCTTTCATTCTGGACTTGCCACATTTAAAATACACATGAGAAATACTGTAAAGTCTTATGTCTGGATGTCTCCCTTCAAAGCCTAAGGCAGTCATACGTGGAGCTATTTAGGGGGTTGACTGGATCTAGAGTGTGTAGTGCTGGAATTACATGAGTGATTGCTAAATATGTCCACTGATTGGCTTGGCTTAGCTCTGGGTGTGAGTGCTACCCACCTTAAGGGTGGAGGTGGAGTCACCTAGGTAGACTATAAAGGGGACAGAAAGAAGCTGCTCTTATCACTTGCTTGCTGCTTCTGCTGCTGCCTGCCGGCCATGCACTTTTTTCTCCTCTGCAGTGCTCCTCTGCCAAGTTACCCTGCCTTGGCACCAGCCAACTATGTACCGAAACCTCTACAAGCTGTGATCCAAAATACTCCTTTTCTCTTTCAACTATTCAAAGAAATAAAGCAACATCATATAAGTGGTGATAAGAAAATGGGTGGAAGGGCCAGGGATGTAGCTTAGCGGTGCAGTGCCTGCCTAGCAAGCATGATGCCCAGAGTTTGATTCCTGGTAACAAAAAAGAAAATAGTAATAAGACAAAAGAAAGAAAAAAAGATAAGTGGTAAAACTCATATCCCCACCAAAAAGAAAACAATACTGAAAGATGAAAAAGCTTACCAATAAAGGAGAAAGAAAAAAAAAAAAAGTCCCTGTTGTATTTCCAGAAGATGTTTCTTGTCAGACCAGTAACCTTCAGTCTTACAAGTCCATTTCTACTCTCTTTATAGACTGTGGGTTTGTATGCAGGTTATTCAGTTAGGGACCTTCTCTCCATAGACCCAGCTGTGGCTGCTCTTCAAGCTGTGGAGTAGGACCTGGGCAGGTGTGGGCCTCAGATCTGAGGGTTATGCTGTGGCTGTCTTCCAGTTGGGCACCTGTGCTGGTTCCTGGGGTAAATTACAAGGTCTTCAGGATAGGCCTGTGACTCCATCCAGTGACTCCTGTTGACTTGGTAGCCCAGGGAGAAACACATCTTCCCAAGAATAACTTAGAAACATTTCTGCAGGCCCCATGAGGGTGCAGGTCATGGGGTGGTGTCTCATGGGTATTTGAAGAACGAGGTTGAACAGAGAGGCAATTAATCCTTGCTGGTTCATCCAGCATAGGACTGGCTACTCCATTAGACAGGGAGGATGCTTGGGACTGTGGCTGAGTGCTGTGCCCAGAGTGGAAGCCCTGTGCTTCTAGTCCAATGGGCATTGTCACATTCCTGGTGTAGAATGTGGAGATTTACATGGACATGGAGATTTACATGTTAACCCAGACTACCTCGGTACTGGAGATTGATATCAGGTAGAGATACCAGAAGGTCTAGGATTGGATCAGGAGGGTGAGAACTGGGTATAGACTCAGGAGAGCCTGGGGTGCCAAGTACAGACTCAAACCCCACCACCAGCAGCTCTGTCTATGCGATGAATGTCCCAGCTGGCTTGGGATGATGAGCAGTGAAAAAGGCCTGTTTGGGACCCAATATTGAAGACCCCTGACACAAGTAGTGAGGGCTTGTTTCCTTCTCAGAATCTGAGAATGAATGGGTGGATAGGGAGAGCGCAGCCCTGGTCTCCCTCCCATGGTGTATCCTACAGTGCCAACAGGCTACCACCTCCTCTGTATTTGGAGAAGAGACAGTGAGATGCTAGGCCTGTGTACCACAAGGGGATTCTACACAGCCAGCCTCTGCTGTGCTGTGTAGATCCTGCCAGCTATTTGGGAAATGCCCATAGAGAGAGTTCCTGTGACAGGTACGGAGCAAGGCGCTACAGTCCATCCCTACCAAGCAGATTCCTTTTAGGCTCCTATGTGTGTATTTTGTTTGATCTACAAGTCTCTTTTATTGAATTAATTTATTTTTGTAGCAGGGTGCATATCCCTCCCCTTCTTCCAATTACTTTGAATTTATTTGATCTTCTCTGAGTCTCTCAGAGGAGACGCCTTCTCTGTTCACCCGTGCTGGACTATCCCATCTTCTTAATTTCTAAATATATACTACTTACTATTAATTATAGTCGTAAAGCTCTATTCCCATTCAGTGATAATTATCATTGTGTTATCTCTTGTTAAATTTTGGCTCTTTCAGGTGACTTATTAGAAGGAATCATGCCATATTTGTCTTTGCATGCTAATTCCTTTTATTTAGCATGTTTTCTTTCAGATTCATTCATGTGGTCTCAATTCTGGAATTTCCTTAAGAATATTATTCCACTGGATGTATAGATTAGTTTATAGTGATTGACCCATTTCTGAGACAAACTTGGGTAATCACAGCTTAAATGAGGAGACTTATTTTCAGTCTGTGCTTGACTAGCTCCAGGAAAGAAAAAGGATAGCAAAAGGGCCTGACAGAGGAAATGTTATTAAATCCATAATGGCCAGGAACAGAGAGAGAAGGGAGGAACCAGAAAGAGATATATTTCCCATGTTCGACCACCATTAGCCACTTCCAAGGAGTTTCTGCTTCCCAAGAACACATTCAACTGTTGAACTCATTGATAGATGAAGCCCTTTAGAATTCTCATCCCTGTATAACCTAATGATCATCCAAGCACATGGGAATTCAGAGGCAAACATTAGATCTACACCAAAACTTTCCAAAAAACTTAGATCTCTTATTATGCAAAATGTATTTGGTCTATCTGTATCACTAGCCAAGATCTTACCTGGTCTAGCATTCCTAAAAAATTAAAGCCCCAAAATCTCTTCTGAGAATCAAAACAAACTCTTTGCTATGAATTCTGTTAAAAACTAAAAAGAAAGTTATACCAATCAAACAAATACTGCCATTAAATCAATAGTTCCATTTCAAAAAGGAGAAGGGTAAGGGGATGGAAAGCAATGGGATCAAAACAAGAGTGAATCCTGAGAAGGAAGGCAAATATTAACACCTGTTCAGTGCCCAGGGATGGTGGTACCAAGATTTGTGCTCCAAAAGTCTAGGGCAGCTACACTATGACTGCATTGCTGCTTGCAGTCCTTAAGATCTCACTTGGTGTGATCCATGTTGTAGGCATCTTCAATTTCTTGGGGTCTCTACTGCACTTTCAACTTACCATCCATAGCCTCAAACAGGGACCCCTTACTACAGCACACTACCTGACCTTCCAAGCCTTCTGAAATCTCGTCGAACTTCTCCATTACCCTGCGTATCTTATTTTCTTAATTCATGTTTTAAAATATTTTTATTCATTTTAATGAAAAAAGAAAGATAAAATAGCAATGAAACAGTATCAAAACAGCTTAGGACAGTTATAATAATGCATTGCATATTGTCTTCATAGTAGTTATTCAGAGTTCAGCAAGCAGACATGATATCTTGTCTAAACAATACTAGTACACATTTTTATTCTCAATGAACTAAGAAAAAGTAGCGTTATATCTATTCTAACTCTCTTGTGTATACATATATTTTTTTCACAACAAAATAGTCCTTTATTTACACTTTTGTGAAGCTAGTAAAGCTTGACACTAGGTTGCCTAGTAACTGATAGCAAAACAGCCAGACAGGATGTTCATCTCAGGAGTGAGGTAGCTTGTTTGCTTAAGCACTGGGCCAAGGCCCACCTACATATATTTGATTTCCTAGCTTCGTGGCTCCCAACATATTCCCTTTTCATTTTGTTTTGTCAAAGATGGGTGTTCCAGTACAGTTAGAGAAGCTGTATTTGAAGAAGTTTGTAATAAATACATGAAAAAATGCTCCACATCTTTAGCCATCCAAGAAATGCAATTAAAACAACAGTGAGATACCATCTTACCCCAGAAACAATGGCTATAACAAAGAAATCAACCAACAACAAATGCCAGAAAGGCTGAGGGGAACAAGGAATCCTTATCCACTGCTGGTGGGAATGTAGACTGGTGCAACCACTATGCATATCTCATTTTCAGTGACTCCATAAAAGGAGTACCAATTGTTAATGCCAAGTATGTCACCAACTCAAGCAATGGCAGCACCTCTTGTATCATGGCTGCAGAGTCCTCTGAGTTCCTGGATAGGTAAGCCCTATGACATGAATCCAAACAAACAGTTCTCTCCTGTACGAAGTCCAGAGAATTTCTTCTCAAGTGAAAGCCTCATAATTTATACTTTTGATCCTTCCATAGGTGCAATCATGATGATTTCCACAATGCCCTCAAGTCACCTTTTTACTGTTTTGACACAAAGCGCTGTTTTAATGCTCATCTTTTCAACAACCAAGCAATCCTCCAGTACAACTTTCTAGAACCTTCCTCTCTAGACAACACCAAGAACTTCCAAATTATTCAGTTGTCTTATTTGCTTCTGATTCTCATTATACATTTGGCTAAAATCATTAGCAGTATCCATGCCACCATGGTTGGGGTACTGTGAAGTTTTCTCTTCCAGATAGATTAATGCCACCTTTTTTTCCTCAGTCTTCCACAATATCTTAACACACACACACACACACACACACACACACACACACACACAGACAAAATGAAGACAAACTTCCTGCCAAAGTGTACAGAGTGTAACATGGATGGCCTCTGGTATAAAGGTCAGTAGAATCCCTGTTTGCTAGGGAAACTTTTTAAGTTTAACCTTTACTATTTGCATTTCTAGGAGCATTGTATTCTTCTTACCTCTGAACAGAATCTCTCATAAGTTAGGCTCCCAGCCCCCTAGGGCTTCTGTAGATAGCATACCACAAACTTTTCCAATTTCTCCAATGAAATAATTCAAAATCCTCCAATGTACATAGTGAGATACAGTCACAACAAAGACCTATTAGAGATTACAATAATCTAAAATCTGTCTTAGTTACTTTAATATTATTGTGACAAGGTACCCAATACACAAATTCTTTTTAAAAAGGAGCAGTTTATTTTGGCTCACAATTTCAGTCCATGTTTGTCTGTATCCAAGGCAAAATAATGGCACATAGATATGGGTGCAAGAAATTTTGGCCAGAAAGTGAAGAGGAGGGGGAGAGAGAGAGAGAGAGAGAGAGAGAGAGAG
>NW_004524577.1:19524050-19527959 GCF_000260255.1 Octodon degus
GACGACAACGAGGAGGAGGACAAGGAAGACGGGGAGGACAAGGACAAGGAGGACGAAGAGGATGAGGAGCAGGAGGGGAGGAAGAGGAGAGGTGAGGAGAGGAGAGGAGAGGAGAGGAGAGGAGAAGCCATTTTACAGTCAAGTATTGAACTTATTAGTGGATGAATTTACCACAGAATGCCCCTATAATCCAAGCATCTTCCACACATATGAGATGTGAGTATTTTAGATGTAAAACAAACACAGGCCTCATTTTCCTAGTCCATGTACCTGTTGATGTTCATGGGCATTGTCACTTCTCAGCTACTATGACTAAAGTTGTAATGAACTTGAAATGCCAGGCACATATTCAGGTTCCCAATTTTAATTCTTTTGGATGTATACTCAGAAATAAAACTATAGGATCAAACAGTGTTTGTATTTCTAACTTCTGCAAAAGACCCACATTACTTTCCATAGGTGATATCTGACCTTGCTCACAAGAGTGACACTATTTTTTGACCTAAGACAGACCCCAAAATTAAAGCACCTACTGCTTGTTCAGTTGCCTTTTCATCCATTCCTCCCGCTAAGATCAATAACTGTGTTTGCATGTGACCTATGATCAGGCATAAACCATGATTAGGTAATGCTTGGAATACTTTTATATGTTGTATTAATCTTTTTAAATGCTTTCTTTTTTGTATTTTAGGACAAAGTGTTCAGGGTCTCACTTCATAGATTGGACTTGTAGAGATCCTCATGTTTACAGCCTTCCAAGTGCTGGAATTACAGGTGCACGCCACCTCATCCAGTCCCAATCTCCACCTCAACAGCAAGTGCCAGGGGTGGGGCCAGCACAGCAGGCCTGGGATTGAACTCCTGGCCCCTGCATCTGCCTAAGCAGCCACTTTAATCCGCTGAGTTATTTGGCCTGTATTTCAATGCTATTTTTAATAAATCTTTCCCATGTCTTGAGGAAAAGTATACTTTTGTTCTTCCAATAAATAGGAAAAATTTAGTTCAATTTAATTCCTCAGTTATCCATCTCACCGAATTCTTACACTTCAAGGAATAAGCTAGTCCATGTCATGCACATACCTCACATACAGAGACTTTTGTTTTATATTTGTGTCCAAACATGGACATCCAGTTACTATGGAATGTGTAAGCCGAGGTAAAAATTACTGTAAGTAATATCTTAATGAAGCATCATGTGAGAAGTATAGTGTAATCATAATCATTATTTACATTTCCTGAGTGATTACTATTTCACCAAATTAGAATAAATTCTAAATCTTTGCTTGTCAAATGAAAGCAATCCTATAAATGTATACATCTACATAAATATTTGTAATCACATGATATTTGTCAAGTTTTCAAGTAGAAATCTTCCTACATGGGTAGTATTGTGAACAGTTGTTCTTTTCTCTTGAAGATTTTATGACATAAATTCTAATAAGCCCAGGTATTTGCTACATAATCATTTTAGATCTCTTTAATAAATTGAAAGGATGATGTAAAATGCAAACAACATGAAACCACCAATGTATTTGTAAGCAAAAAAGTATAATGTTAAGCAATGTTGTATGGGGAAAATTTGATGGAAATATTAATAATTTTATTCCTTGAAAAAGAGACATTTACTTTATTGTTCTGTGTCTACGGATCCTAAGCAAAAAAATTAATTGAATATAAAGGGAAATTTCGTGGTTACTTCTATTAACTACATTGTATTCATGTGAATATAATTTATTTTTACTTACTAATGGGATACATTCACTGAAGTAATGAAGGCAGGTGATATACAATAAAGTTTCTTTTAATTTAGCTAGGAAATTTTCAGTTTTTTCTTGCAGTTAAGCATATTTTTTAATGTGGTCTTGTTACATGTATTTTGATTATTCTTTTTATATTCATACTTTTTGTTGTAATTAATAAATTGCTCCAATTCTTCCAGGGTAATATTCTCTAAGATTGAAAGCACTTCTAAGGTCACAAAATTAATGTTAATCTACCAATTTTTATTCATTTATCACCCCAGTGTTTACTTTATACCTTGTCAAAATGATGAATGGTTTTTCTATATGTAAGTATATATTTATAGCAAAGCACATTATATAATCAAACATATTTATTGAAGCATATTTATCACTTTGGGAAGATGTTTTAATAATAAAAAATAACTAAGAGAATCAAACAGGCACTTATTCTCCTCCAAAGCAGCAGTAAATAACTTGTGAAAGATAAGATGCTTCAGAGATGCTTGCAAATATTAATCAGTTAATAACCTATCTCAGCAAAGTGTTCAGTGGCAATTTGTGAACTACAATTCTTACAAGCAAAATTAAACTACAAGGCAATATTATTTTATATTTTCATTTGATCATTTAAAGTTTATCTTATTTTTTCTTGTAATAGTGCCTTTTGGAATTGATACTTTTACATGATAAAATCTAAAGTAAAAATGTTCATGTAATGATTGAACAAATTTTACAAAAAACATGCTTAAATTATGAATGAAATTTCAAATCTATGGAGTTCATAAATGAGTGGGTAAGTTATGTATGTACTCTAAACCAATAGGAGGGTTGTTATATGAATTTAGCAAATGATTGATTGATTGATTGATTGATTGATTGATTGATACAGGGTCTCACTATGCACTCACACTTGTGATCCTTCTGTCTCAGCCTCCCCAGCACTGGGGTTACAAGTGTGCACCACCATGATGGGTTTTGGGACCAGCACAGCATGCAATACCTAGGATTGAACTTGGGTCCTTGCACTTCCTAGCCCAAATTTAGCAAATTGCTAAAACCAAAGTATTTACACAAAGCTCAATTGGAATATATTCTAGGTATAAGTAGTGAGAAAAATCAAATTAGCAAATCAAATTAAAATGAGAAAAATCAAATTATCCAATAACGCCATCCAAACCAGCGCTGAACTGTCTTTGCTTTCCCCAAGGCATTAGATGCAATGCCTATTTGTCTGAACAGAGCACGTGGGCGCTCAGGGCAGTCCACGTGCTGATGAATGGTGCTGACACCTGCAGAGTTTTCATAGACAAAGACGAATCATCATTATTTTTCCATGAGAAAGGAAATGCTGCAGGGAATTTCAGACCTCTTCAAAGTAAGAATTTCTCTCCTTAGGTGAGACAAAGCCCATGTACAAAATAAATAGTGTCTATGTGGGATGAGTCAGATATGCAACAGATTGTAGGGAAACCGATTTTCAGCCAAAATAGCACAAATCTAATTATGTGGGAAAATAATTTTTTTGTAATCAGTTATGAGGAGATCACTATGGTCCAATACAAAATGTAAAATTTAACCCCTGCCTGTCTCAACGGGAACAAAAAATAGCTAAAGTAGATCTTAAATCTAAATGGAAAGTTGCATGGTATTCTCTGAAGAGGCTGTCAGAATCTCTCCAGTTTTGAAAGCTTGTTGGTCAGCCGATTGTTACCCTAACAAGAACCTTTTAGGAAATCAGCGGACGAAGTGTAAAGGTTCAGATTGGGAGCTGTGGTGCCTGTCTGCAAGCTCAGTACTCTGGGAGACTGAGGCAGCTGGATCGCAAGTTCAATCACAACTGGGGCGATGTCACAACTTAGTGATTGTCCGTGTAAAAAATAAATGAAAATGAAAAGAAGCCTGAGGGTGGAAATCAGTGCCAACACTATGTTGTCAATTCTAAGTAACACACACACACACACACACACACACACACACACACACATATGTGTATGTGTGTGAGAGAGAGAAAAAGAGGGAGAGAGAGGGGGAGAGAGAGAGGAGGGAGAGGGAGAGAGGAGAGAAGAGGGAGAGGAGAGAGAGAGAAAGAGAAGGGGAGGGGAGGGAGAGGGAGAGGAAGACAAGAGAGAGGAGAGAGGAGAAAGAGAGAAGAGGAGAGGGAGGGGAA
>NW_004524577.1:19528059-19546552 GCF_000260255.1 Octodon degus
GGAGGGAGGAGGGAAGGGAGGAAGAGAGATTTCTTTTGCCTGGTACTATGTTTTCACTAATGATACTTTGATCCATAGTCTAGCAAAACCATTAACCTCAAGATCGTATGAAAGTGTCAGGGCTGGGAATGTAGCTCAGTGGCAAAAACATCTGTCTGGCAAGTACAAGGTCCTGAGTTCAATCCAAAGGCCTGAAAATGAAACAGAACAGAAAGCCCACAGAGGTGAAAGTGTCAGCATTTCCCTGTCATCCTAACCTGTTTGTTCTTTATTTTCTAAGAGCATTGTGGGTTTAGTTGTCACATTTATGGATGCCTTTTGAGTGTTTTAAGAAGTGGAGCCAATCTTTCTGTTCTTTTCAATAAAAGTATGCAGCTTCTCTTATGTATTCTAGTGACAGGACTAATCCTTTTCCATCAAAGTATGTTGAAGGTTTTGTTGAAAATCAAGTCATCATATATATGTAATTTTTATATGCTCTATTTTATTCTTAACACTATTTTAATTTATCTCAACTACTATACTTTTACAGTAAATGTAAGGATCTAAAAATATAAATCTCGGCCAGGGAGATGGCTCAGTAGAATAAGCGCTTGCCTGGCAAGAGCAAGGATCTGAGTTCAATCCCTGGTTCTGCCAGAAAGAAAAAAAAAATAAATAAAAATATAAATCTCTTGCTTTTCAGTATTATGTTAATTATCTTAAATCCTTTGCATTAAATAGCAAATTTTATAAACATTTTATCCATTAACTTTTTTTCTAAAAGCTTTATTTGGATTATATTAAGTATAGCTAATTTGATAAGAATGTAAACATTAAAATGTCTTTTATAATTCACATTGATTTCCTTATTTATCTAGACCCTATTTATTTTGCTTCATATTATCCATGATTTTTTCTGTTTTAAGAGTCTACCTTTTTGAAATCTTTCCTCATATCTGATATTGTTTCACTGACTTATTTTTTTCTTTCAACTTCTTTCCCCTTACACATGTCCCTGATTCCCTCCTGATGCTGTAGTCCACCAAAATCTGTGGTTTAAAATAGTACACCAGATCCTCAATTCCTTCCTGGGTGCCACCTATGCCACTCTCAGTGAGCACAATGACATCCTTGGCTTTCATTCAGGTACTTCCTTAAACCTATATTTCTCAGAAATTCTCTGCTTCTTTTCAGGTCCCCAGATTACATGCTATCATTGAAATACTCTGTAGTACTTTCCATGATTTCCAAATGTAAATATATGTAAGAGAACATATTTGGTAGCATTAGTTTTTAGCTTCAAATATTACAAGAGTTCATATTGATGGTGATATTCATGAGTTCATATTGATGGTGATAAGATTTTTCTTACTCTCCTTTTTTTTTTTTTTTGCGGAACCAGTGATTGAGCTCAGGCCCTTGCACTTACCAGGGAAGCACTTCTACTGAGCCATCACCCCAGTCCTAGACTTTTCTTCTTGAATCTACTGGTATAAAAAGTTATATTAAAGCATTTTCTAAATATTGAATAATTCTTACATTACTGGAAAAATAGACTGTGTTATCAATATAAATGAGTAACTACGATGCATATATATGATGGTTGATTTCTTTATGCTAGCAATTCTTTCTGGGTGAGATGGAATCTCACTGTTATTTTACTTTGCATTTTTCAAATAGCCAGTGGTGTTGAACACTGTTTCACATATTTACTTGCCATTTGTCATTTATCAGCTGAAAAGTATCTATTCATCTTCATTGCTGATTTATGAATTGGATCTTAAATTTGAGGGTCTGATGTATTCAATTCTTCATATATGCTTTTTTTTTTTTTTTTTTTTTTTTTGGTGGTACCAGTGATTGAGCTCAGGACCTTGCCCTCTTTATATATTCTGGATAGAAATCCTTTGTCTGTGGGACAACTGACTGTAGTTTTTCCAAACCTGTGCATATCCTTTTCATTATATTAGCAATTTCTTTAGTTCTGCAAAAGCTTCTTAGTAAGGTGGAATCCCATTTGTTGATTCTTTGTACCTTTGCCTTGTAGTCAGAGTTTTGTTTATGAAGTCTCTGCCTATAGCTGTGTCTTCAAGATTAATACCTAATTTCTCTTCCAGTAAATATAGTGTTTCTATAAATATTTAGATAGCCAATCCATTTTGACTTTTGTGCATGGTGAGAGACATGGGTCTAGTTTTAGTCTTTGGCACATGGAGAGCCAGTTTTTCCAGCACCGTGTATTAAAGAGGCTTTCTTTCAGTGAATGTGTTTGGTCTTTTTGTCATTGGTAAGGTGGCTGCATGAGTTTGGGGACATGTCTATATCTCCTTTACTGTGCCACTGATCCACATTTGTGCTTTTTTTGCCCACACTATGCTTATTTTATCACATTAGCTTTGTAGTATTTTAGGCCTGGGATTGTAGTGTTACTGATTGGCCTTTGTTACATAGAATTGCTTTTGTTATTCTAGGTGTTTTCTGGTTCCAAATGAATTTCTCTAGGAATGTTTTCTCTAAGTCTGTGAAGTATGTTAATGATCTTTTCATTAAGGGAATTGCATTAATTCTGTATAGCAGTTTTGGGATTAGGGCCATTTTCACTGCGTTGGTTCATCCTAACCATGAGTAAAGGATATCTTCTCATTTTCTGATAGCCTCTTCAATCTCCTTTTTTGGAATACTTCAATTTTCAATGTGCAGATTCATTATATCCATGGTTAGATGGATTCCTAGATTGATTCCTAAGTATCATTTGATTTGGATAACATTGTGAAGAGTGTGTATTTGTTGCTTGTGTATAGGAATACTACTGACTTTTGAATGTTAACTTTGCATCTCCTATGCTACTGAAATTGTTGATTAATTCTACAAGTCTTTTAGTGGAGTTTTTCTTGTCTTCTATATAGAGTATCACACCATCTTCAAGTAATGATAATGTAACTTCTTATTTTCCTTTCTTATTCCTTTTATTTATCTTTCTTGTCTAATTGCTCTGGTTAGTGTTTCCAGAACTATATTGAATAAGAATTCAAAGACAAAACCATATGATCATCTCGATAGATGTAGAAAAATAATTTGAAAAAATCCAGCCCCAATCATCATAAAACTTACAGAAGATCAGAATAGATGGTCTTTGCATCAATCTTATAAACACCTTCTATAATAAACAAAGAGTAAATATCATAATAAGTGGCCAAAAACTAAAAGCTTTCACTCTAAAATCAGGAACAAGACATGAATTATGAAGTTTTACTATAAGATACTGTGATTCCTTTCTGAATGAATTACTGAACCATAGCTAGATTTTTTTTCTTACATCAGGAATTCAACTTGCTCTGGCTTTCCTTTTTAGAATTCACTGCAGCAACTTCTCAAGTTCAGTTACTTTTAGTTTTTATCAGTATTTTGAAGTGTGCAGAGTTGTTTTTTTCTTTGTAAGTCAATTAGTAAGTGAAACAAATCAAAATTTGAGAAATGTTAATAGATGCATTAAGCCTATTTTGATACATACTTTTTGGCAGGCCTAAAACCTTTTATTAATCATGTTACGTTAACTTTGTACTTTTCTTCTCTGTCTTGTCTTTCCTTCTAGTTTACTGCTCCTAGTTACATTTCTGTGGTTACATTGGTTCCATCACATATAAGTAATAAGCATACAATATTGTGTCTCTTTTTGAGTATATAGTTTTATGAGATGACCATGGTCTTATTAATTTGTAAAGTGTGAAGTCCAAGCTAATGAGTATAAACATTATTAGAAAGAGAAAATTGAGTTCCTTTTCTGGATATAATATTTCTTTTTTCTTTTTTTTTATTTTAGAGAAATATCTACAGGGTGTTCAGGGTCTCACTACTAGATCAGACTCGTAGTGATCCGCCTGTTTACAGCCTCCCAAAAGCTGGGATTACAGGTATGTGCCACCACGCCCAGTCTCAATTACCTGGCCCCTGCACGTGCTTGCAGGTGCTTTTTGATACCATATCTCAACTGAATCCTGTACTTGAGACAAGCAGCTAAAGTAGAAATTAAAATGCTCTCTAAATCTTAAGGGTAACTTATCCAGAAAAATATACAGAAAGCTTTAGATAAGAACTCTATCATGAAATAATAAAACTTTGTGGAAAGAGTTCTCTAAAAGACCAAATAAATGAATGAATAACATTCTTAGTATTGTCATACGATAATCATATATATATATATATATATATATATATCCACCAAAGTAATTAAAGGTTTTAGCTAACTGAAATTAATAGATTTCCAGATTACTCAGAGAAACTTGAAAACTATTTGAAAAATTGTGTAAAAAGTCTTAAGGTCCATTAAAACTTGGTGACTCACTATAAAAAGTGAGGTGAGAAAGAAAAAAAATAAACAAAGAGAGAAACAAAAGGAAAGGAAAACCAGATGGAGCAGCTCAGACATGTGCTTTACTAAATTTTCCAGTGTATTCTTTAGTTTAAATTGGCATATTGTTGGTTCAAGATAGATACATCGGCAAGAAAGACAAAAATCCTGGCGCTGAGAAGCACAGCATACTCACCGAATGCTTCATATGTGACAGAAATGACATTGGGAATCACTATGAGAGCAAGGGTCTTTCCAACTGACAGGGGACAATTAAATATTCATAAGAAGATAAAAGAAATATGTGTACATATTTTTCAAGAATTTCTCTACCTGTGAGAATTTCTTGGCTGCCCAATCATTATGAAGATAAATGTTAAAGTCAAAATGTAGCAAGCAAGTTGTCAAACTTTAAAGAATTTCACATTTTCAAATATCAGTAAAGTAGTAGGCTAGCAAGGATGCTGGGTAAACTAGATTCCTTGGTGCCTTTACAAAGCCAGTGGACACCAATAGCCATAGAAATACTACACAAAGTAGAGAGGCAGACAAACCAAAAACAAAACAGAACCTGAAAGAAAAGTGCTGTTCAGTCTCGTTGTTATGTGGTTTGGAATAACGAATACAACTGTGGAGCTTGGGGCAGGACCTTCATGGAGAAATGTAGCGCGATAAAGGAAATTACTGGATCATAAGACAAGCCTGTTGTAATTAAGTAGGCATAGTGTTGGTTTAGGACAAATATATGGATTACCAGGACAGAAAACCTGATGTCTAGAAGTGTACTATACAGTGAGACACCTGTAGCTAACAATGTATTAAAGGCTGGAGATTAGTTGCATGAGTAAATTGTAGGTGCCTTTAAACAGAGAAATCATAACTCCAGGTGCTGATGGAAAACACTGATTCAGTTGACTGCACTAATCAGTTCAGTATGTATGCCTATATCCTCCTGCTGTGCACCTTAAATATGTATGAACAAAACCCAATAAAGAACAAAAAAGTAAGCAGAGAAATGGGAGGAAGGAAGAAAGGGAGGGGGGAAGGAAGAAAGAAAGGAAGAGGAAGGAGGAAGAAAGAGAGGAAGGAGGAAGGAAGGAAGAAGGAAGGATGGAAAGAAAGAAGGAATGTAAGAAGGAAGAAAGGAAGGAAGGAAATAAAAAGAAAGGATGGAGGAAGGAAGGAAGGAAGGAAGGAAGGAAGGAAGGAAGGAAGGAAGGAAAAAGAAAGGATGGAGGAAGGAAGGGAGGAAGGAAGGAAGGAAGGAAGGGAGGGAAGGAGGGAGGGAGGAAGGAAGGAAGGAAAAAGAAAGGATGGAGGAAGGAAGGGAGGAAGGAAGGAAGGAAAGAAGGGAGGAAGTAAGGGAGGAAAGAAAAGGAGGGAAGAAGATATAAGGGAAAGGGAGGGAAGGGGGAGGGTAGAAGGGAATATTAGGGAAGGAAATGAAGGAGGGACGGATTGGGGTGGGGACCTGAGGATGGGAGAGGAGCCATAAGACAGGCAGTTTGTGGCACCTCTTCTGTGTTTGGTTCCAAGTACACAAGTTCCTTTATTTCCAGGCCTGAGGCTCAAACCACACCCACCAGTTACCACCCCTTTGGTGCTAGGACCTCCTTCCCTCCACATAATTGTTTCAAAAATAGACCACTATTGTTTAATCACACAAAAATAGTCAAATGATAATATTGAAAATATAAATAAATACCTCCAGCAATATAGTTAGGGAGGTGTGATTCAGTGTCTAGTTCTGGTGCTGTGGAGCAACTGCTGTAAGTATAGCAAGAGTGAACTTGTTCATTTCCTCTGTTTTTAAAGTCCACACTGTATCAGGCATCTCAAAGACCTGAAGCTTTTCCTTGTCAGCACAATGAGGAAAAGAATTTTTCATTTATTTTGACATGTGATGACTTGGCAGTACTTTTGTTTCTTGAGGAAGAAGGATTTCTAAAATTGCAATATTATTAATTCTCTTAACTTGAGCCTCAATTCTGTTTACTTGACATAACGACAAAGAAAGTACATTGAAGCCACAGCAATGACAAAAGAGAAGTAGACACTATACCTACCAGTTATCTTGCTGCTTCTAAGATGCACTGTGAGATTTCTACTCCCTGGCCTGCATGACCTCCCTGGGCATTTGAATATGATGTCAGGCCATTTCTATATTTAGATTCTAAGATGTAGCATAGGTTAAGAGATGATAGTTCTATGCGTATTAAATTTTCTAATCAGTTAACTTTAATGGATCGAAAGGGAAATCATGCAGTGTGGGTCAAATGAGTCACCTGCTAAATTTAATGTGTACAAGTCAAAGAAAAAGGTCAGAGAAATTTGGTAGAGCACAGTATATCTCAGAGGCTCGAAGAATCAAACTATCATTTTGCAGAGGAGATTATAAGGCTTGGAGAGCTTATAATTCAAAAATTTAGAGCCTCAGTATTACAGCTATAAGAATCAAATTATGACAACAATTACAGAATTCAGTGGGAGACCCTGAGTATCAAACCAGATCACAAATCGAATCCAACACCATGATTTTAGCTTGGTAAAACTCTTAGAAGTTCATATAATCAATGCCTGAACTCTAACTCCATGGAAACTTAGATATACATAACAATACAGAGTTATTTAAATTGTTCAATTTATACTATTCCAAAACAATAGATAACAAAGACTGTAACATGTCATAATTTATCCAAATAGGATCAATGCGTACTTCACCCATAGTTCAGGTCTCGGAGGTTATACAGAAGAAAATAAAATAATACATGAGAGAATTGAGATTTTTCTTATAAAATTATTTACATCATTATGGCAGATTATTTAAAGGAAATAAACCAATTTCAGAGAGATATAAGTACCATTTCTACAGTACTCATAGATCCATCTTTCAATCTATTTCTCATTCTAGCTGTATATTTAGGTAATTTATTATCAGTCAAGAGCACTCTGATTTACTATCTCCCCAAGCCAGTGATTGGCACTGAAGAGAAATCTTCATAAAGGGTGTAAGTTCTGCTCTATCGGAGTGAAGTAAAAATTGGAAAGCTACACTCTAAGACTTAATAAGACTCTTAAAAGCTGTGCATTCTCATGAATATTGGAAGACAGGTAAATAAAAGTAAGGTATGAAGACAATTTAAGATATAAAAAAGCACTTGAATGTATAAATATGAAAAGTACTTCCTGAAGAAGTATGCTTTATTTTATCTTAGAATGTTTATGAATTAGTCTACTATTTTCTTCCAGAAACATAAAAGTTCTTGATTCTTTTCAGATAATTATATACTCTGTGGCAAGCATACTTGCTGGAAAGTAACATTTCATATGAATAGTAAGTTACAAATGCCCAGATAAAACTCATGAAGGAAGCAAAGTGAACATTATTATTGATAATAGCATTAAAAGTGCTTACATAAAAATATAAAATGTTATACACACTAAATGATGATAAATTAGTGCTAGGTATATAGAAGAAATTAATCCTATTTCAACATATTTTCACTAATTCAGACGTCATCATGTTGTATAAGTTCATATGAATTGTAATGTAAAATGATATTTAATCTGTGTTCATTGAGAGTAATAATCATGACTATGACCATAATGATAATTAAAACTATGCTTTTAAGCCCAAAGTTTTGAGAAATATTCATACAACCAGGTTTTCTAAAGATTAGGACACCTGCTATGTAGGATGGAGAAGAAAAATGATGAAAGAAATATGAAATAACATCACAAAATGTGGCAGCAGTAGCTGGATTTGGAATCTGTGGGGGAGGTTTCATCAACAGTGAGTGTTAAGTTTTCCAGACACATTATTAATAAGCAAGATTCTAGAACGCAGGTTGTTAGGCTTATACGCTACCAGCAGAGAGGAATTATAGAATAGGTATGGGAGAAGAGCTCACTGGTGGGGCTTAAGATCAGGCTGTGTAACTGAGTAACAGAAAGTCAGTGGATGCTGATAAATAGTAGGAGAGTGAGGTTGGAGGAGATACCTCGAGATTTGGTCAGGTGTAACTGAAGCGACCTGAAAAAATAAGGCTATGTTGATTCAATCATAGTTTGATGTATCAAATTATAAAATTACCAGTGTATACAAAAGCAAAATGAAGCTGCATCTACAGTGTGAGGTGGAGGACTATGAGGGAATTCTATTAGATCTAAGGATGCCCTTTTTAATAGCTATGTTCCTTGTTCAAAGAGTTGTAGTCATTCCAGTAATTGCATAATGTGATGAAGAATGTCAAGATGAAATCTGTTGACAGACATCATTGCATAAGAGAAAAGAACTAATATTTATAATGAGAATAACTGGAAGGTAGTATTTCCAGGATGCCTGAACTGAATGGAAGAATTTTTTGTTTTCTTTTTCTTTCTTTTTTTTTTTTTTTTTTTTTTTCTCAGAAGAGCTTCCATTTAGTCTATGGAAGAATAAATAAGATTAGAAAATAAAAAAATCAGGGAGTCCGATCCCTGGTCTGCCATGCAGGCCTGCCCCTGGGGTGAGCTGAGAGGGCAATTGAGACTGGGTGTGGTGGTGTGTGCCTATAATCCCAGCTCTTGGGAGGCTGTAAACAGGCAGACCACTACGAGTCTGATCTAGTAGTAAGACCCTGAACACCTTGTAGAACCTTCCCTAAAAATACAAAAAAAAACAAGAAAACAAAAACAAAAAACACCACCATATGTTTCTAAAAAACTGTATTCAATCAAATTTTTAATGTTCTATATGATAAAAGTCCTCTATGAAAAAGATTTTATGTACCTTATTAGGGAAGAAAATAATAGTATTCACAAGATGTGAAAAATGCATTCAAATTAGCCGATGGTGATTAAAGATGACATACATAGAGTTAAGAAACCTAATCTAGTAAAACAAATATACCCATCTCAACAATTAAACACTCACAAAAATGTTTCAAACACACACTTCAACAAAGTATAAATACATACCATCTAACACATCTCTTTTCACAATGGAACTTCCTCTTAGGTTTTTAAAAACATTTTATTCATTTTAATAGAAAAAATGGCAATGAAATAGTTTCAAAACAGGTTGGTAGGACAATTACAATAATTAATACATTACATATTGTTGCCTTCATAGTAGTTATTCAGAGGACAAGATGCAGACGTTATATCTTGTCTAAACACTATTAGTAGAAACCTTTCTTCTCATTGAACTAAGAGAAAGTAACTGTATATCTATCCTATTATATCTATCCATATATATATATATATATATATATATATATACATATTTCCTCTTTGAAAAATGTATATTTATTATCTCTTTTTCCCGATATGAGACACAAGATCGCAATAGTCAATCTCTAATTCTCAGAGCAACATAAATTCGTCTAACTGAATCATATAGCACTCAGCAACCAAGGCTATTGTCTAAGTTGAGTCTCCTACCCCTGAAGAATAATTTTTGTTTATTTACTGTATTTTTCTATTAACTTTTTTAGTCACTCACACAAGGAAGAGTTGGCCAATGAGGTCCATATATTGTTTGTTTTCACATAATCCCACTATTTGCATTTCTGGGACTTGTTTCTTTCTAATTTCTGTCATAATGTTTGCTTCGAGGAGGTGCTGAGGATAATTTTAAATTACCTTGTAATTCTGTAGACATGATAACAAATTTTGAGTCTAATTTTCAGCCTTGTTTTGGGAATAAAAGTAACGTGAAAATATTGTAGAAAATCTGTGGTTCCCTGCTGCTGCCCTTAGATGAGTTTAGAAGCCCGTAGACGTTGATTCTCTTACAGATAACAATGCAGAGGTTAGAACTCTGAGCTCAGCAAGCAATATAACACTTCATATGAATTGTGCAAGTCACACTTTGCACCATAGCATGTTTCTCATGCACAGATACAAGAAGCAGTGTCACCCAGAGCTCACGAAGACGGTGTCATGGAAGCTCCTGGAAATAATGTGTGATAAAAATAATTAAAAAGAAAAGCAAAAACCAAAGAGCACTGCGTAGCCCTCCTTGCAGGCAACTCCAAGCACTGCTATATTTATTGATAAAGCGTCCACTGCTCTCCTTTACCACTGCTGTTCCTGTCACTTACAGTCACTACTCTGCTGCTCCTCGGTTGTTGCTGGTGCCATCACTAAGCTGACAACCACTAGTATTATGATTTTTTCAGGGACCAGTTTTGGTGCTGTTGTCATAGCAGGAGCGAAACTACTCCCAGGGAAAGATAAACAATGAGTAAGTTGTCTCAGGTCTTTCAGATATCTGTCAATGATTGCTACTTATGAAGTTATCGGAAAGCCAGGAGAAAAAGAAAAGGGAGGGAAGAAAACACAAAAATCTAAACTGCATAGCAAGGGATAGTTGCTAGCAAGGGATAGTTGCTATGACAGAAAAGAGGAGGAATGATGGTGGTCATCTGACCTTGGAACAGGGAAATTATCTTGGATCACGTGGGTAGGTCCAGCTTAAACATGAGCACAGGAGGCACAGGGGCTAGATCTCATCGGTCATGGCTAACACTGAACATGGAACAGTGCCCTAAAACACATCATGAAAGTGATGTCCAGAAGCTAAAAAGAGAATAAAATGAAGATTTTCCTGGATTTCCAGGAGAAATGTTGCCAGGACCACAACTTACCATGGTTTTAGTCACTGAGACCTATTCCAGGCACTGTGCCCTGGGATTGTAAGACTGAATTTTTGTAGTTTAAAACACTAGATTTTTGTTACTTTTTAGAGCAGCAGCCCAGTGTAAGAGTACTGTCTAGGTGTCATATATTGAAATATGCAGAGGGGATAGGAAATGATGTCCTATAAAAGAAAAGGCACAGGTAACAAGGTATTTACTGTGAATCTGCAGAATGTATATGCAATGGACGGAGGATGAAGGCAGAATTTTTCTAAAGGCAAAACGTGTTTAGTTGCAGTGTATAGTTCTTACTTTTAATACTATTAAAAATGAAAACAGAGCATATTTTCATAACATGGAGAAATTTTACTACTACCTAGACATTTTGTGATGCCAAGCATTGCTGTCTTAGTAAAATGCTAGTAGTGTTCACAGGCCTAGAAAAGCATTTCTTTTTTATTTACTTGTTTGTTTTATTTGTTTGTTTATTTATCTTTGCATTTTAGCGAAGGGCTTACAAGGTGTTCAGGATCTCACTCCTCTTAATGATCCACCTGTTTACAGCCTCTCAAAATCTGGGATTACAAGTGCGTACCACCATGCCGTCTAAATGTGCCCTGATGGTGGGGTCACAACAGCAGGCCCAGGGGTTGAGCCCCTGGCCCCTGCGCCTGCTTGAAGGTGCTTTAATCTGCTGAACTATTGGGATAGCCCTTTATTATTTCTAAAGAAAACAAAATAGAGATATAAAGATAAAAGCTTTTTCTGCATCTATTGCAAAGATCATGTGATTTTTGTCTTTGGCTCTATTGATGCGACATATTACATTTATGGTTTGGTTTTGTGTATATTAAACCATGCTTGCATTCCTGGGATGAATCTCACTTGGTCATGTTGTATAATTTCCTGGATGATTTTGTATTCTGTTTGCCAGTATTTCGTTGAGGAGTTTTGCCTCTATGTTCATTAGGGAGATTGGCCTGTAGTTTTCTTTTTTGGTTGGGTCCTTGTCTGGTTTTGATGTCAGAGTAATATTTGCTTCCGTGAATGAGTTTCAAATGCTTGCTTCTCTTTCAATTTCTTGAAAGATTTTTGAGAAGAATTGACATTAGGTACACCATTGCACAGTGTTCCACCCAACAGCATTAGAATAAACTAATGCTAAAGTCCCCCAATACAATTATGTTATTGCTCATTAGATTTTTCATGTCTGTTAATATTTGTCTTATACAGTTGGATGCTGCTACATTGGGTGCCTTTATACTTATAATAGTTATCTTTTCCTTTTGCATTTTTCCCAGAACAAGTATGCAGTGGCCTTCTTTGTCTCTTCTAACCACGTTTGGTTTGAAGTTGACATTATCAGCAACCAGAATATGCACCCCTGGTTTTTTTCTGGGTTCCTGTAGCAAGGAGTTTTGTTTTCCGTCCTTTGGCATTCAATCTATCACTTTGTTTTTGAGTTAAATATGTTTCTTGTATGTGGCATATTGTTGGATTTTGTTTCTTTATCCTCTCTGTTAGTCTTCTTTTGATTGGTGAACTGAGGCTATTTATGTTGACAGTTATAACTGACATGCATTGGCTTATCTTTGTCATGTTGTTTTCCTGCTGTAGGATCACCACTTTTCCCCCTTTGCTTAATTTCTTGCTTTGCTTGATTGTCTTGGCACTGTTCCATGTTCAGTGTTAGACATGACTGATGAGATCTAGCCCCTCTGCCTCCTGTGCTCATGTTTAAGCTGGGCCTACCCACATGTTCCAACCAAGGAATTGAACTCAGACCCTTGTGCTTGCCAGGGAAGCACTTATTCTACTGAGCCATCTCCCAGCCTTCTAATTGTTTCTTGTATTGCCCATCCAATGTTTCCATCATTTTTCTATTCCCTTCTGTTTTTTGTTTAATCTGTCTTCCTTAGATGTATCAAATAATTCTTTCATGATTGTTGTCATTTCCCTTCATGTCAATTGATCAGTCTTTAGTTATGTTATTTTAAAACTTAATTATTTAATACACAGCTTTATATGAAGGTGAAAACGTATTTCCCACTTCTGTCATCCCAATGTAACTCAATTTGATTCAATTAATTTATATTATAAAGTATATTCAGAGTAATTGTGTAAGTTGCGAATGTGTGATAGACTATCCCACTAGCATGGCATTAACAAACAAGGGTATTTTGGGGGTTTCTTTTTTCTTGAGAGTGTTATGGTTTGTGTATAGTTGTCTCCTCAAAGCCTCATGCAGTTATTGCAGCAGGCTTCTAGATTTTGTGATTAATTCATGATCTAATGCTGGGAATATGGGTCTGAGTGCCACACCTACTCTGGATCAAGTAGCCTGAATACAATGTAAGGAAGGGAGAGAGGATTTCTAGCTGCTGTACTGCTGCTCCTCCCTTTCCTCATTGCTGTTTTCCACTGAAATGCTACTCTCTGCCATGTGCCACTCTGCCTTGGAGCCAGCCTAATATGGACTGAAAACTCCACAAACTGTAAGCTCCATAAACTTTTCCTTCCTTAATTCTGAGTGTCAGGTATTTTGTCCCAGCAATTAGAGAAACAAAACCTAACCAAGACAGAGAGCTTACCTATTCTGAAAAGAAAATGAATATTTGAATACTCAGAAGGAAATTGTCAATGAAGTTGAAGAGGTGACTACAAGGCCACAAGGTCTGAGCAGAGACCCTTCCTGTACTTGTTTTTAGATCTTTTGCATGCACAGCTATATTGTTCATATGTAGAACAATGTATACAGCTATCAGGTATTGCAGCAGGCTATTATGTCCTCTTACGGAGGACATAATACTGCCATATCAGAGTCTATATACATCAGAGGAGTAAAGAATTCCTCACAGATCCCAATATGACTTCACTCTTTCCCCCTGAGGATCTATACTCACATATAAAAAGCTAATTTAAGAAGAAAATAAGACATAGAAGGAAACCCAAAACCTAATTTCAAACACTAAACCATATGCTGAGATTATAAACACATCTGTTTTGTTTGTAACACATTGACATTGAAATCCTCTACACTCGTGTAGTTGGTACACTCTTGGGTAACAGAAAAAGAGTTGAATCACTAGAGTTATCTCAAATTAAAATTAACTAATGAAAAAATCAGGTTGCTCCTCAGTTTCTGAAAAGTTGTTTTCTTATTTTATTCATATACTAGTATTTGTATTCAGCTTAAAAGATATGCAGTCAGATCTCATATTTTTGTCAGTATCACTGCTAGTTTCTTTTTTAAAATTTTTTTTATTTATTTGAGAGAGAGAGAGAGAGAGAGAGAGAGAGAGAGAGAGAGAGAGAGAGAGTGGTGTGTGTGTGTGGCCAGCTCAGCCCACCAGGGGGCGGGGCTGGCTGGCATGTGGTGCTGGGGGATTGAACCGCGGACCCTGATGCTTTGCTAAGCTTGTTCTAAGTAGGTGCTTTAGACCACTGAGCCATCTCTCCAGCCCCAGCTAGTTTCTTATCCTTCCTTACCCACCATGGTTATAACCAACAGCATAAAATCCTTACATCTTCCAAACTGCATGCTTGACCAGCATCAATGACACCATGTCCTAAGTCAGAGACACTTAATATGTTAAACTTTATTTTCACACTGGAATAATGATTCGGAGGACAACGTAAAAAAATTATTTATTGTGAATCAGTCCACTTTTATTGGTTGTAAAGAATAATATGAGTTTCTAGATGAAGTACACATGTTAAACTATAAAAAGCAAAAACATTCACAAAAGGGCCTGGCATGGTGTCATATACCTGTAGTCCCAGCAATCCAGAGGCTAAGGAGGATCATTCTGATTTCAAGAACAGCCTAAATTACATAGCAAGACCCTATCTCACTAAAAGAAGTGTCCAAAGGCCATTAGTTAAAATAGACTCAGCATATTCTAACAAGAAATATGAATATTTAAATAAGGTAATGTTTACTGATGAGATTGGATAAATTAAAGCACTTGAAGAAATGATTATGTGTTCATGTGTTCAAAGATCATACCGTGCTTAACATACTGTGTATCACCTTAATGAATAGATTTGAAGATTGAAAATCCCTGGATAGAAAATGAAGCTGATAGAATAATGATAATATGATTTAAAAATAAAGCATGATTATTCCATGTTTATTAACTATGTATTTTGAGAAACTCAATTCTCATGTACTTATATCTTATTTTGTTGAAAGAATAAGCAAAATTTGAGAAAATATTATCATTTATATATTTCATATATAATGTGAAGTGAGTTTATTTATTTTTGATTCTAAGATACATAGAAATTTTCTTTCTTGAAATTGTATGTGAGCACTTCTCAGAGGAAGAAATACAAGAAGCTAATAAACACATGAAAAAATGCTCCACATCACTAGCCATCCATGAAATTCAAATTAAAACAACATTGAGACACCATCTCACCCCAGAAAGAATGGCTATCATAAAGAAATCAGCCAACAACAAATGTTGGAGAGGCTGTAGGCAAATAGGAACCCTTTTCCACTGCTGTTGAGAGAATGTAGACTGGTGCAACCATTATGGAAATCAGCGTGGAGACTCCTCAAAAAACTAGGATTGGAAATCCCATTCAATCCACCTATCCCCCTTCTTGGAATTTTCCCAAAAGAATTGAAAACATCATATCATAGTGATATATGTGCACCTGTGTATATAGCAGCACAGTTTGTGATAGCCAAATCTTGCAAACAACCAAAATACCCACTGCCTGAGGAATGGTTGAAAATGGAGTATTACTCAGCTATAAAGAATAATAAACTCAAAGCCTTCATATATAAGTGGATGCAACTTGAAGATATATTCGTAAGTGAAATAAACCAAATCCACATGTATAAATATTGTATTGTCTCCCTAGTGTAAGAACTCAAAAGAAGAAATAAAAATTGAAAGGTATAATACAGTTAACTGGGAAGTGAGAATATAAGGATTAAACAACAAAGAGAGAGAAAGTAGAAAAGTTAGGAAATATGGCAGGGGCAAAACCATACATAAACAAGATGGCTAAAGCAATTGT
Source organism: Octodon degus (assembly GCF_000260255.1). Classification (NCBI taxonomy): domain Eukaryota; kingdom Metazoa; phylum Chordata; class Mammalia; order Rodentia; family Octodontidae; genus Octodon; species Octodon degus. The sequence goes on from NW_004524577.1 coordinate 19,544,047, forward strand.
CTTAAGAATTCATCAGGTTTTTGAAAATAGCAATTGATGGGTATAATTCACATTCTGACCAATTCTATATGCTGATATCTGTGAACTAAGAAACTACACTGAGATTAGCAATGTGTAACACTAAAACCATGCTTGAAATACCTATCATTTTGGTCTTCTAAATATGTATGGCTTCTAATGCCATATCACTTATTGCTATACTTTCTTTAAAGTAAATATTTGTAGAAAAAAAAAGTAATACAAGAAAACAAGAGTCAAAAGAAAAAAGGCAGAGGACTGTCATGCTACCATGTTGTATATGGTTTGATTTCTAACTTTCTGTGTAAAACGTGTATTTTTTTCGCATTCTATAGGGATTTAAAGTTTAGAATATCCATGGTGGTTGACAAATACCAGTTCCATATTATATCTAAGGCATTTGATATTCAGACAGATAGTGATGTCAAGATCAACTACCTCTGTTACAGGGTAATGATACAATTAAGCTTCTTTTCTGGCGTGTTAACAACTAAGTCTTGTAGAACAAAAAATTAGTAAAAAGAAGGGCTACAAGGTTAGTCAATATTTTGGCCCTAGCCCTTCAATGTCAGTGCGGACTCAGAACATAAGAGAACCTCTGCTGTGACATCCTCTAACTAAGTGGTATCCCAAATTTTCTGATAAAGGAGATTATGGGGCCACATTGGAAAGTGATCGATGATGTAGAGTGTGCCTAAGGAGAGTCACATGGAGAGAAAACATTCTCTCCAAGTTTCACAGAGAGCAAATTAGTCAAGCAATGGCCATGACTCATCCACATGGCTGACATTGACAAAGGATCTATAAACTGCTTTACATAGTTTCAGGGTAAATCATGAGGGAATTTTACTGACCTTGTCAAATACAAAAGTTACATTTTTAGGTATATAGGACTTGCTTTATCGTGGTCTTAATCATCTGGCAGAAAAGTATAAAAATGAGGTGTAAGAAGTAAAGTGTATTAATATGCTGAGCTGTAAAAGGCTCAAGTCAACAACTTCTGTCATAGCCAGTCCTACAGAAAACCCACTACTTTTATGGACTACTGGGCTATATTGAGATATTGTGCTGAATTTAAGTACCTACAATATTTGAACTGGTGTCAAGTATGAAAAGGTCCTTTAAAGGCTTCTCCGAGTACAGCTTCTCTAGCAGCAATGGAACATCCATCTCTGACAAGACAAAACAGAAAAGGGAGATATAAATGAACGACTATTTTGTGGCGAAAAATACATATATGTATGTACAAAATAGGATAGATATACAACTACTTTTTCTTAGTTCAATGAGAAGAAAGATTTGTACTAATATTGTTTAGACAAGATATCATATCTGCATCTTGTACTGTGACTAACTACTACAAGGACAACAATATGCAATGTATTCATTATTGTAACTGTCCTACTAACTTGTTTTGAAACTATCTCATTGCTATTTCTTTCTCATTAAACTAATAAAATATTTTAAAAAAGAAATTTTATGTCAATGAGTATTTGAAAGAAAATAATCCTACTTAGAATTTACCACTCTGGGCATGTCTCTCTGTCCTGGGACAAAATACACAACACCTCACATCAAAGAAGGAAAGGTTTACTTAGCTCACAGTTAGTGGAGGTTTCAATCCTTACTCAGCTGGCTCCAAGGAAGGGTGGCACAGGGAAGAGGGCAGCAGTTCATGGAAGTAGAAAACAGCAAAGTGCAAGAGCAAAAAAGAAGGAATAGTGGCAGAAAGCCAGCCTCTCTCCCTTCCTTATATTGTACTTAGGCTCTCTGCCCCAGGTGGGTGTAGAACTCACACTCATAATCCCAGCATCGAATCATGAATTAATCACAAACTGTACACACTGCCCAAATGACTGCATGAGGCTTTGGGGGGACACCTAGACACAAGGTATAACAAGGGGCTAATTTTTCTTGCCTTTTTCTGAGAAATTGCTATTTCTACTTGATCTTAGCCAAAAGGCCAAGAAGAGATAGTTTCTGTATATATAATCTTTTACCCGTCTTGTTCTGTCTGTGGTAAGAAACAATTTTGCACACATTCGCCTTCATTTCTGCCTCCCAGAAATGTCTGGCACAAATGAAAGTGGCTGTGAAATGAATTCTTCTTTGGTTTAATGAGCACATATGTACCATTTGGAGCTGAAGATGCCAACAGAGCCCAAGGGCACACAGCACAAGGCATGTCATTTTTTCATAATAACGTTTGGGATACAAATGTTCATATTCTCTACCTTTGCATTGAGTGGAAATAATTACATTTGAGGTGGCATAGAAAAAACCGGAAACATGCTTTGCTATTGACCTGAAGTTAAAATGGTTCAGAAACCCTATGGAAGAGCAACAAGAATTAATGTACTTTACAAAATATTTGTCATTAAAAGAGACATACATCAATTGAAAAATGGTAATAAAATTTAAAATTGAATAATTTAATGTAAATAACTACTTATTTTAACCAATTGTGCTAATTCATATTTTGAAAACT
>NW_004524577.1:19547532-19549330 GCF_000260255.1 Octodon degus
ATAAATTTTAAATTTTAACTAAAATTGACTTTTTGGTTTGTTTTTGAGCCAAGGTCTAGGTATGTAGCCCAGGTTGGTCTTGAACTTACTACCTAACCAAGGCTGAGTTTGAACTTGCAGTGACTGCTTTCCTCCCCACCCCCTAGCACCGGAATAATAGGCATATGTTGATAGGCTCTGGCCAGAGTACGAACTGCTAAATTATTATGCCCTGATTCAACATGTTTGAATCCCCAAAACAACAGCTTACCTGCCCAAGGACCACTTCCTTCTCCTTCCCAGCCCACAGAAGAGGCCTCCAATCAGCTGCCTGTGCGCCGCCACTGACCCCGCCCTCAAGCCCCGCCCCTAGCAAGTCCATACAGTCTCGTGCACCTGGGGTCAGGTCGCAGGATCTGCCCTCTCCTTGTCTTCAGTTAATAAACCCCCTTCTATTTCCGATTCTCTGCTGCACCTCTGCCACCACCGGTGCAAAACATAACATGTGTTACCACACGAGGCTAAAACTGAAATTTTTCATGAAGATGGTAATTGTCACAAGGGCCAGAATTTTACCAGCAGTTGAAAAATTAATTATACTACCATGTGAGCTGATTTGAAAGCAAATGTGGAAACAAAAAATCAAAACCATTTTCTTTGTTAATACTTACCATAAATCAAGCAATAGAAAAGTTATTGTAGAAATAACTCCTTTGAAAGATATCAGATTATTAGGGGTTTTATTGTTTGTTTATTCATTGTTCTTGTCGTTGTTTTTGTATGAGGGGATAGAAATCTGGACCTTGTGCTTGCCAGGCAGGTGCTTATGCCTCTGAGCTATCTCCCTGGCCCTAGCTAAAATATGAAAGCAAGAAAATAGTTCATTTTTAAATATCCAGAGAAGACAGTCTTTCTAACATTACTCTGCATATTTAAGACATGCAGTATCTATGAGTTTTGACATTTACCTGTGAATCCAGTATAGTCACAGCAAGCATGTCAAGAAGGCGCCCCCTCCCACCCCTTTGTATGCTCTTCCCCTCGTTTCTCATCCTCAGGCCATCTCCATTAATGCAGTCTGCACTTACTTTCCTGAGTTCTGCATGTGCACCATCATCTGACGTGCTGTGTCCCCGTAAGAAGCAGGCCACCAGTGTTTACCTCCCTCCCATCCACAATCTCACAGAGTGCCTACTGCAAGCAGAGGCGGTGAAGGGGTGTAGGTCATTCCGCAGCTTGCTCCTCTATCTATGGGGTACAGACTTCACCAGAGCAGAAATTGCTGGATCCTAATTATCCTTGCTCCATTTTGCTCAGGAGCTGGAGGATTTTTTTTTTAATTTATTATTTATTTTCATTTTTATTTATTTAATTATTATTTTTTGTATTTTTAGGGAAGGGTATACAGGGTCTTACTACTAGGTTGGACTCCTAGTGATCTGCCTGTTTACAGCCTCCAAGTGCTGGGATTGCAGGTGTGCGCCACCATGCCCAGTCTCATTTGCTGGCTCAGGGTGCCCCTAGAGGCAGGGCCAGCATGACAGGCCAGGGGATTGAGCCCCAGGCCCTGTGCCTGCTTGCAGGCACTTTAATCCGCTGAGCTATTTGGCAGGCCCAGGCCTGAGAATTTGTATGAGAGGCCAACTGAGAAAGCCAGTCAGCAGCATAGGGGCAATTCCTGCCCAGTACCCTGCTAAAGGCAGTATTTTCTAAAATTAGCTTTTCCCCCACAGTGGCACATGATGTTTTGTCAAAGAAAAAATACAGGATTTAAATGAGACACTAAGTTCCCCTAAGTGGACTGGTTTTTTTTTTTCTT